>NC_046157.1:159248937-159618937 GCF_011064425.1 Rattus rattus
ACCTTTGCTTCATTAGTTTTTCACGGCAGGGTTTCCAGTATCCAGGCTATCCTTGAACTGGCTATGTAGTTAAGGCTGACTTTGAACTCCTGATCCTTCTCCAAAGCAAAAGGATTGCAAGTCCTGTCTTCTGGGTAAAGCTTTTGATTGGATCATGAGGCTCTGACCTTATCAGTAGATCGATCCATCAATAAGTCACATTTGATGAAATCACTGGAAAGTAGTAGGTACCCTGTAGTTGGAGGAGATGGGTCCTGGGGGATGTGCACAAGAGGGCGCATCCTGTCCCAGCCCCATCCTTGCTTTTCTCCTCTGTGCTGCTTGGCTGCTGTGAGGAGACCAGGTTTACTCCACTGCACTCTTCTACCTCAGCTGGGAATATCCAAGTGGTGTATACTTCTAATCCCAGGGAGGGTGAAGGCGGAGGAGAGGAGCTGAAGGCCAGGCTGCCCTACACAGTGAATTCTAGGCCTACCAGGCTGCAGAGTGAGAGCCTGCACAACAACAACAACAACAACAACAACAACAACAACAACAACAAAACAACAACAACAACAACAACAGCTATTTTGCCACAGCACTGAAAATCTAACCTAACACAAACTGTGGAAGGAAAACTCAGAAAACCTCTGCACTTTGCTGTTTTTCACATTTCTTCACCTCAAAGCAAGCTATATGCCAAGGACACGCAGACCTGGCAGGTGAGATGGCTCAGTGGGTGGAGGCAGACGCTGCCACGTCTGACAACCTGAGTGTGACTCTGGAACCCACATGTGTAGAAGGAAACACTGACAAGTAGTTGTCCTGTGACCTCTGACAGTGCTTGCCTCTAATCCATGGGCACCAGGAGTGTGCACATACAGGCACACAGATACACAGACATATGAAGAACAATTATTGAATGTGAATCTGAGTGTCTATTTAGGATTCTTGGTTTGTCTGTTTGTCTGGGTGCTTGAGATGGAAATGGGACATGCTAATGGTACTCTTCCACTGACCCAGCCCAAGGTATACAGAGGAGACAGAGATGCTACATGTATGTGGAAACGTGAGAAAATGTCCTGAGGGAACATTTTCTAAACTGCATGCAAAGATGTCACCTGCAAAGCATGACATAAAGCAGGCTGGAGTCACAGTTCCTGTGTTCCTGGAAATGAAGGCTACCTGCTAGGCTCAGGTAGCACACGTTTATAGTCCCAGCACTCAGAAGACTGAGGCAGGAGGATTGACATAAGTTTGAAGCAATCTTTAGATACCTAGCAAGTACCCAGGTCAGCCTGGGTTAACAGACCAAAACCTTGTCATAAGAAAACATTTTTTAAAAACAGAAGCAGGGCATGATGGTGCTTGCCTCTAATCCCAGCACCGAAAAGCTGAGGAAGGAGAACTGCAAATTCCACTCCGTCTGGACTACCTAGTAAGCTAAGGCCATCTTGGGCTGTTTAGCTGGATCCTGTCTCAAGGGGAAAATAAGATTCTTTAGAGATATAACTTAGTGGTCAAACACTTCCCTTTCACACACAAGGCCCTGGGTTAAAGTTCACTGCTGTGAAGAGACACCGTGACCATGGCAACTCTTCTTTTTTTTTTTTTTTTTTTTTTTTCTTTTTTTTCGGAGCTGGGGACCGAACCCAGGGCCTTGCGCTTCCTAGGCAAGCGCTCTACCACTGAGCTAAATCCCCAACCCCGACCATGGCAACTCTTATCATTGGAGCTGCCTTACAGTTTCAGAGGTTTAGTCCATTATCATCACGGCAAGAGGGAAGCATGGTGGTGTGTAGGCTGGCATGGTACTGGAGAGGTAGCTGAGAGTTCTACATCAAGATGGGCAAGCAGCAGGAAAAGAGAGTGACACTGGGCCTGGCTTGAACATTTGAACCTCAAAGCCCACCTCCAATGATACATTTCCTCCAGCAAAGACACATCTACTCCAACAAGGCCACACCTCCAGTAGTGCCAATCTCCACCTGTTTTTTCAAACCACCAAGATGATGATAATGATGTGATGATGATGGTGATGGTGATGATGATGGTGATGGTCATGGTGATGGTGATGGTCATGGTGATGGTGATGGTGATGGTCATGGTGATGGTCATGGTGATGATGATGGTGTGATGATGATGATGGTGATGGTGATGGTGATGGTGATGGTGATGATGATGATGATGGGGAATTCTTGACAGGTGCTAGTGATGTGGAATTAGAAAGGGGGAAAGAACAGATTTAACTTTAAAAGATTTATTTTCATTACTTTTAATTGTGTCTGGATTTGAGTATGTGCATGTAAGAACAGTGCCCATAGAGGCTGGAAGAAGATGTTGGATCTCTGGAACTAGAATTACAGTTGGTTATGTAAGTGCTGGGAACGGAACTAGGGTCCCCTCTATAAGAGCAGTCAGTCTTAACTACCAAGGCATCACTCCAGCATTCTCTTCACCTGTTTGTCACTTGTCTGATTTGTCAACAGAAATAAGATGCCACCGGAGGTAGCATAGGGTGGGGGAAGGGCTGGCAGCAAGTGAGTTGGATCTAAAATGTGTCCCTAGGACTGGAAATATTGTTTGTTTGCTTGGTTGGTTTTTGATTTTTGAGACATGGTTTCTCTGTGTAGCTTTGGCTGCTCTGGAACTCAATTTTTAAACCAGGCTGACCTCAAACTCATCGATCCACCTGCCTCTCTCTGCCCCCTGAGTGCTGGGATTAAAGGTGTGTGCTGCCACCACCCCTTGGGAATATAGTTTGATTGATGCCTAGCATGCATGAAAGCCTGGGTTTGGTCCCCAGGATAGCACAAGACTGAGTACTGTATTGTATTTTGTCATGTTGTGTTGTGTCGTATTGTGTTGTGTTGTATTACATTGCATTGCATTTCGTGGTTTGCCTGTAATCCCAGCCTTTAAGAGAGAGGCAGGGGGATTAAAAATTCAAAGATTTCCTTTGTTAGCTATCTATCAAGTAGAAGGTCAGCCTGGGATACATGAGACCCTGTCGCTAAATTAAAATAAAAAGTCCTAGAAAGCTAATATGTTGAAAACATGGCCTCCAATATAGCAATGTCCAGAGTTGGGGTTTTTGCTTTGTTTTCCTATTTAAGACAGGGTGCTGGTCTGCCTTTAGTACAAGAATGAAGGAGGTTGATCTCATTTTCTACTACCCTTTCAGCAAACTGGCTTAGGAAACCAAGACTGGTCTACCAGACTGTCCCTCACTGGGGCTTCAGTCATGTGAGGAAACCAAATCCTCTGCTAGAGAGCAGTGCATTTCTCCAAGCTGTCTAACATTCTGTATTTCCCTTTTTGAGTCTTCTGACTGTAGAGAAAATCTCTTATGTACTATATGGATGCAACACCTGTCAATTAAAGCTGATAGACCTGTAGCTGAGACAGGAAATAGAAGGTGGGACATCCGGTAGGCAGAAAGGACTCTGGGATAGAGCCAGCCGAGGGAAGATTGGGCCCCAGACATAGATGATCCCAGCATGTAGGAGGCTGAAGTAGGAAGAGCTTAAGTTCAAGGCCAACCTGGACTGCATAATGAGTGTCACTCCAGCCTTGGTCACACAGTAAAACTAATCCTCTCCCTCTTTTTCTTTTCTTTCTTTTTTTCTTTTAGAGGGAGGGTCTGTTTGTGTGGCCCTGGCTGGTCTGGCACTTGCTAAGTAGATCTGGCTAGCCTCAAACTCACAAGAGTTCTACCACCTCTGTCAGAGATTAAAGCTATGTGCCGCCACGACAGTCAAGACCCCATTTTTTTAAATTCCCAAACAGTGACAAAATACAACTAATTGGGTTCTCTTGATGTATTGAATTAAATGGGAAAGTTGTCAAGGAATATCTAATGATAAGTCTGGTGAGTTAGATTTACATAAGTGTGTTACTAATATGTGTCTCAGAAGCTGAACAAAATTCATACAGGTCTGATAGTCTGGCATACTATCAGCCATAGTCTGTTGTCTTCAAGCACATGCAGAAGAAATAACTGAATTTCCACATTCACAGATGGTTGTTTACTTGGTAATTTCCCAAGCGACCATCAACCTAAACTGTTTTGTTCTCCAGGAGACCCTCAGAAGAGATTCAGGCAACTTCCTGATGACTTTAAGATGGCACCTCGGCCCTGAGGAGAAGTCCCAGGATGCTTCCCAAGAAGTCAGTTGGTTCTTAGACCCAGTAACCCAAGGGGGAGCAAAGCAAGAGCTCATTAAGGCCAGGTGTGTGGTGCATGCCAGAGTCCCAGCACTCAGGAGCCTGGAGCTCCAGCTAGGTTATATGTCCAGAAGGTAAGTTATTAATACCAAAAGAAAAAAACTTTAGTAGATTTTCCTCCTTTCTTCCCTCCCTCCCTTGCCTTCCCTTCCTTCTTCCTTCCTTCTTCCTTCCTTCTTCCTTCCTGTCTGTCTTACTTCCAACATGGTCTCCTGTATCTAACTGGTATCTAACTCCTGATGTAGTCGACAAAGGGTGACCTGGAGCTGATCTTCCTGCCTGTGCTTCCTGTGTGCTGGGATCACAGATGTGCACTGCTAGAGTATATGTGGTGTTGGGGACTAAACCCAGGGCTCCCTGCATGCTGGGCCGACTACCTACTGAGCTGTATCTCCAGTGCCACCCTCCCTCCTGGTGTGTTTGAGGTTTGGGGGAGGGCAGGCTGTAAGAAGGCAGATTTTCATGCTATGTCAGCAAGTTCTGAACTTGTGTTTGAACGCCTAGTCCTCTTCTAATGATGCTATTTCAGGAGTGTGAAACCTTTGGAACTTAGGGCCTAAGGAGTGGATCTAGGCCATGGGGTGAGACTTGAGGCTTATAGCCCAGGCCTGATTCAGGTCCTTTCTCTGCTTCCTGACCTGCCATCATCTGAGGAGCCTCCACCACACACTCCGGCCAAGACAAACTGTCACACCTTCCTGCCAAAGTGGATTGTATGCCCTTAAGCCCAGAGCCAAACTAAGCCTCTTTGCCTTTAAACTGTTTCTGCTACTGACAGCCATGAACATGACAGCGGGAGCCAGGACTCTCCGACTGTGTCCAAATTCAAAAGAAAAAGAAATCGTGTCAGGTGCGGTGTCACATACAAAGGAGAGGCAGAGGCAATCAGGTCTGTGAGTTCAAGGCCAGCCTGATCTACATAGCAAGTTCTAGCCCAGTCAGAACTACATAGTGAGACCCTGTCTCAGGGGAAAAAGAAGAAAAACAGACCTGCTTTGTTAAGGGTAGTCCTTCCTGTGATCTTACAGCCCTTAAGTGTGGCTCACTGGCAGAACGATTGCCACGCACAAAACCTCTAGGTTTGCTCCTCATACCACAAAAAATAAAATAAAAATATAAAAATAGGGGGCTGGAGAGATGGCTCAGCGGTTAGGAGCACTGACTGCTCTTCCAGAGGTCCTGAGTTCAAATCCCAGCAACCACATGGTGAATCACAACCATCTGTAATGAGATCTGATGCCCTCTTCTGGTGTGTCTGAAGACAGCTACAGTGTAATCCCATAAATAAAAATAATAAATCTTTAAAAAAAAAAAAAAAAAGAATTCAAGGTCATCTTTTGGCCACACAGCAAGTGTAGGCTTAGTTCTATGAGACCTCTTGTCAGTAGGGGCTGCATATGTAGCTCAGTTGATAGTGTTTCCTAACATACTAAGTCCTGAGTTGGATCCCCCACTGTGTAAACTTGACATGGTGACATGTCTCTAATGCTAGCAACTAGGAGGGAAAACACAGGGAAGTTTGAGGTCATCATCAGCTACAGAGTAAGTATGATGTCGGCCTGGGCTAAGTGATTCCATCTCTCTCAAGGTAAACAAACGTAAATTGAGCCAGATTTGAATGTAGCCGCGGGTAATCCCAGCACCCATCAGGTTGAGGCAGATGGACTGTCAAGAGTTAAGAGGCCAACCTGGGCTACATAGCTACGATGAAGCCAGTCAAACCTGTCTCAATTAGCCAAAAACGAAGAAATAATAAACAAATGCTAGCAAAAATACTGGACTCCATAACTCATAGACTAGAAAAGATGTACAAGTAGGGGAGTGTGGTTTTCTATTCCCAGTCTGCTTCCCTGGTTTATAACCCAGTCGTGCTCCTGCATGGCCCACACTCCCGTGAGTGCAGTCAAACTCAGCTGCTGTTTCCATCCCTTGATGGGCTATTTGAATATTCACAGAGGGAGTCTATCCCATCAGCACCTCCAGTCAGTGCGCCCCTGTCATGGTCTGTGTGGTTCGTGTTAGGGAAGCTTTTCCATCCAGGGCCAACACTGGGATGCTGGTCAAGCCATCAGGAAACATGTTTCCTGGCGAAATCAAGGAGCTCAGGTGCTGTGCTCATGATAAAGGGACCCAGTAAGGAAGACAATGGCACCACTCTTTACCAAATCACCTCTCATCTCGTCGAAGGCTGAAAAGACAGATATGCTTTAAACCTGAAAGTGACAAGGTGCTCCATCCATCCTGTGTCATACACTCAGCCACACAGAAGAGTTCCGGACCCGTACTCACTGGAGCAAGGCTCCAAAGAATTACATCAAAAAACAATTCCCATCCAAATGATAACAAAATATTCCATTCCATTGACACAGTGTCTAAGAAATGACATTTTCGGACAAAAGGATGGATTAGTAGGTTAGGGGTTAGGGATGGAGGAAAGGGTAGGGGAGGCCAGTGAATGGCTTTAGAGGGGTCTTGTGGGTTTAGAGGTGTGGTGGCCATGGTGATGACGGGAACCCACTCAGGTAGTGAGGCTGAACAGAAGCTGGGCGAGGCAAAACACAGCCGTACTCCCCACTCTGGGGCAAGTTCCCAAGGGTCAGGTGCCTGGACTCCATTGTGCGACACCCTGTGAAATAAGAAGGAAAAGAGGAAAGAAAGGCAGGAGGAAAGGCCTGGAGAAAGTCTCCGTGGTAGAAAACCCACGTTGGGTTCCCAGCACCCAGTTCAGGTGACTTCACAATGGGGTGTAAACACTCAGAGGGATTCCGCACCTTCCTCTGGACTACACAGGCCCCGCGTGTACATACTTATGCACAGACACGCATAGCTAAAAGTGGAAATGAATATTTAAAATAAAGGAAGGAAGGGGGGGCTGCACATCCCCGCACAAACTCACATAAATAAAACTGGGGGCTTGGCCACAGTGTCTGGGGATTGTGTCACTGGGACTAAGATAAGTCCCCCACATTTTCTCCCAGCACCTGGCAGTCAGTTCACCTCATTCCTTACAACTGTGAATAGGACTCTACAATTATGCCAACATTACAATTTCAAAGGGGAATAGAGGCCAGCAAGATGACTCAGCAGGGAAAGGTGCCTGCCACACAAGCCGAATCCAACACCTGGAGCCTACATAAAGGTAGCAGGAGAGAACTGACTGCACAGAGCTGTCCTCTGACCCCCACATGGCAGGAGTGCACACATGTGCACACACACAGACACACACAGGCACACACAGATGATGGTGATGATGGTGGTGATGGTGATGGTGGTTAATAGTGGTGATAGTGGTGACAGTGATGGTGGTGATGGTGATGGTGGTGGTAGTGGTGGTAGTATTGATGGTGGTGATGGTGGTGGTGATGGTGGTTGATGGTGGTGGTAGTGGTGATAATGATGGTGATGGTGGTGATGGTGATGGTGGTGGTAGTGGTGGTAGTGGTGATGGTAGTGATGGTGGTGGTGATGGTGGTTGATGGTGGTGGTAGTGGTGATAATGATGGTGATGGTGGTGGTGATGGTGGTGATGGTGATGGTGGTGGTAATGATGGTGATGATGGTGGTGGTGATGGTGGTTGATGGCGGTGGTAGTGGTGATGATGGTGGTGATGGTGGTGGTGGTGATGGTGGTGATGGTGATGATGATGGTGGTTGATGGTGGTGGTGGTAGTGATGATGATGGTGATGGTGGTGGTGATGGTGATGGTGGTTGATGGTGGTGGTGGTAGTGATGATGATGATGATGATGATGGTGATGGTGATGGTGATGGTGGTGATGGTGATGGTGGTGATGATGGTGGTGGTGTGATGATGATGGTGATGGTGGTGGTGATGGTGGTGGTAGTGATGGTGATGGTGGTGGTGATGGTAGTGATAGTGATGATGATGGTGATGGTGGTGGTGATGGTGGTGATGGTGACTGAAAATAAGGGAAGGAGGAAGCTAAATAATTTGAAAGGGAATTGTGTGTCATAGCTAAGTCCCTCTGATAGCACTCACTGTAAGGTCACGAACCTTCACCCTGCAGCTTGGTTGGGTTTTTTCTTTTTTATTATTTTTAATTAATTGATTAAGAGCTTGCCCCGTACCCAGTCACCTCTGAACTTTAGCCAAGGATTTTCCTCTCCCAGCACAAAGAAATACTTAAGGACATGAAAACTCTAATTACTCTGATTTCCTCATTCAGTAGTGTACCATGGATAGAATTATCATTGTTCCCATAATTATTGTAGGGCCATAAAATCATTGGTTGATAAACTTGAAAAAATTAATTCTCCTAGGACAGCATGCCGACAGGAAGTAGAGGGAGTGGTTAGAGCTCAGGCGGGAGGCAGGGAGGCTCACCTAGAGGTCTGTCCTACAAACGCAGTGTTAAGGACCTCATGTGTCTGGGCAGCACATGGCCAGGTGTCCTGCAGAGAGGAGACACTGAACCCATTAGAGAAAATCTCCTGTCTCTCCCATCCCCCAGGCCCTGGCTATAGATCATCCGTCTTTGCTTTTTCTTCTTTCTTTTCATGAACCTCATTAAACAAACTTTTTATACTTTGTTTTTAAAGATTTTCCTTACACCCCCCTCCCACCAGCCATTCTTATTTTATGTGTATGGGTGTTTAGGTATGTATGTCTGTGTGGGAGGCGTGTGTGTGTGTGTGTGTGTGTGTGTGTGTGTGTGTGTGTGTGTGTGTGTCTTCAGAGGTCAGAATTGTATCTGATTCCCCTGGAATTGGACTAACAGATGTTTGCATGCTACTGTGTGTGCTAGGAACTGAATTGGGGTCCCCTGGAAGAGCAGTCATCTCGCCAGCTCCTTGTTTTATTTTCAACCACACGTAGGTGTGTACGAGAGTGCATGTATGAGTGCAGGTGTCTGAGAAGCCATCAGGTCCCTTGGAGCTGCAGTTTCAGGGGTCTGTGAGCGACTGATGTGGGAGCTGAGGGCCGAACCTGGATCTGGTGTGGGAACAGAGTATGCGCTTAACCTCCGAGCCATCCCTCCAGCACCTCCCCATTCTTAAGTACACAGGAAACGTTAGGTCTCTTGGTGGTGCCTGAGCAAAAACAAGGAGGCAGGGCTTGTGCCTTTGTGATGGGCTAATGGCACTTAACACAATCTCCTCATGGCTCATGGGAGTGTGGCTGGGGATCCCCTTGGCTTTGACTTTGGTTTGTCCCAGTTGGGTCTGAGGTTGTTTTGGTGGTGGTCCTAGTGTTTTGCTTATGGTCTGGATCTGGAACCCAGGGTCTTAGGTATGTATGCTAGGGAAGCAGCTCTGCCCTGAGCTGTAGTGGCCCCTCCCCACCTCTGCTACTGAGCCGTATTCCCACCACCCCCATCTCTTATCTCATGTTGGCTTTTAAAATCTTATTTATTTATTTATTTATTTTTGAGGCAGGGTCTCACTATGTAGCCCTATCTGACCTGGAACTCAGTGTGTAGACCAGGGTGGTCTCAAACCCACAGAGATCCTCCTGCCTCTGCCTCCCGAGTGCTGGGATTGGAAATACTCACCACACTGGCTTTTAACTCACTGTGTAGCCATGGCTTCCTTGAACTCCTGATCCTCCTACCTCCAACTCCTGAGTTCTGTAACAACACTTGGCAGATCCCTTTCCTTTTCAGGCTAATGATGTTCAGTTACTTATAGGAACCGTTTCTTGTTCGTTTATGCAGTCATCCACCCAAGCACACTCAGTGCATAGCGTCGTTTTCCGTTGCAACAGCAAAGGATGGTGAGGATCACATTTAAATCGGGGGTTTGGAGGTCCAACGCCCTGGCCCTCATAAGGGCTTGAGTCTCACGGAGTTCCTCCTCACTACATCCAATGGTGAATATATCAGGAGAGGACAAAGAGAAAGATCCCAAGGGAGCCAGAAATGGAGGAGAGGCCAGTCTTGGTCTGTCATTATAACCTCCTCTAGTAGGGACTAAGTAGGATCTCATGAAAAATACCTTAACTCCTTCTAAGAATATAGCCTCAAATGACCTAGTCACCTCTCCCTCCCATCACCTCCCAACATCATCACCACACCAGGGACCAAGCCTGCAACCTGTGCACCCAGGAACGGACTCCATCCTTATTCAAACCATAGCACACAGCTGCTCTTGTTGGAGGCCACCATGCAAGGTTTGTCTCCACGTGGAAGACAGACGTCTGTCTGCAACCCCATTTTAAACACACAGCACAGAGAAAACATCCCAAGTACTTGCCCAGGTCAAGCTTAACGAGAGGCCAAGTGGACAGCAGGGCACTCAACGTGCCTTGTTTCTTTTGACATTTGACTCCAGGTATCAGGAAGCCAAACAAAGGCCCCTCATCCAAGCCGTGTCCTTCCAGACCCACCTCCAGCACCCAGAACAAGCCTAGTTCCCCTGGCTCTCAGGAGCAAGCGTGATTGAGAGACAGGCATTGTGAGCAAGAAGTGGGTACGCACCGTGGCAGCATGAGGCACAGGCAAGAGGGTAGCTGCATACTGCATAACGCCCCTCCCTACTTGGGGAGGACACCTAGTGCTCACATGGAGCCTGCTCTGTCAGGACCCCCAGCCCAGGCTGCTGTAGACACACCCTGCCATTTTCCTCCAGCAAGCAGGAGTTCAGTTCAGTTCACAGGGCAGGGGCGGGGCCAGCATGGCCACTTCGATCCAGGGGAGGGGAGTGGGGTTGTTCGGTTAGGAACAAAGTCTTCCCCTATTTAAGTCCAGGCATTCTGTGCTTTTGTTGATCCCCTGGTGTCCCAGCTCCTCGTCTGCTGCAGCCCCACCACCAGACCCAGCCATGCAGGGCGCCTGGGTGCTGCTGCTGCTGGGCTTCAGGCTACAACTGTCCCTTAGCGTCATTCCAGGTAATGAGGCTCCTTCAGACGCAGACCCCATTCCCACCCATGGCCCTTCAGTCTGACCCTTCCTCTGCTATTCCCTTGGCCAGTGGAGGAGGAGAACCCGGCATTCTGGAACCAGAAGGCAGCCGAGGCCCTGAATGTTGCCAAGAAGCTGCAGCCCATTCAGACGTCAGCCAAGAACCTCATCATCTTCCTGGGTGATGGTGCGTGAGGCCTGGCCACCCTGGGACCCCTGTACTCCAAGTACCCAGGGCCACTGGTGGGTACAAGCAGGCCTTGGGTTTCAGTTCTGATGCGGTTCTGCTCCTTCAGGGATGGGGGTGCCCACAGTGACAGCTACTCGGATCCTAAAGGGACAGTTGGAAGGTAATCTAGGACCTGAGACACCTCTAGCCATGGACCACTTCCCATATATGGCTCTGTCCAAGGTGAGTACTGAGACACATCTGGAATGTGAGGAAGAAGCTGACGGGGACCCAGGGAAAGGGTGGCAGAGAAAATGACCAGCCTCCAGGCTTGGGTGAAGAAATAAATGTCTGCTCTGAGCCCAGTTGGGTGGTATCTCTGTCCCCAGACATACAGTGTGGACAGACAGGTCCCAGACAGTGCAAGCACAGCCACTGCCTACCTGTGTGGGGTCAAGACGAACTACAAGACCATCGGTGTGAGCGCAGCAGCGCGATTTGACCAGTGCAACACCACATTTGGCAACGAGGTCCTCTCCGTGATGTATCGTGCCAAAAAAGCAGGTGAGTCAGAGCCAGGCTCAGGGATGGGGGCAAGCCCGGGGTACTGGATGTCTCACCTTGACCTTTGCCATCTTCAGGAAAATCCGTAGGCGTGGTGACCACCACCAGGGTGCAGCATGCATCTCCAGCAGGCACCTATGTTCACACTGTGAACCGCAATTGGTACGGGGATGCGGATATGCCTGCCTCTGCACTGCAGGAGGGCTGCAAGGACATTGCTACACAACTCGTCTCCAACATGGACATTAACGTGAGGGATAAAGGGCAAGGGGGAGGGGGGGGAGGGAGGAGAGGGCAAGGGGAGGGAGAGGAGGGCAAGGGAGAAGGAGGGAGGGGAAGGGGAGGGAGGGAGTGCAAGGGAAGAAGGAGGGAAGGAGGAGGGGAGGGGAAGGGGGAGGAGAGGGGAAGGAAGGGGAAGGAGTGTGGTTAGGGAGGGGAGATGCAGGGAAGGGGAGAGGTAATGGAGGAGAGGGGGAAGAGGTGGTCCCAGGCAGCCTGTACACTGAGCTCCCTGGATCTTCTGGAGTCTCTGAGGGCTGGGTAGTTCCCACACACCAGGTGTGGAGCTGGCTCGAAAAGGAGGCAGAGGCCCTAAAGCTCACCTTCCTTCATCCTCTCTGACCACAGGTGATCCTTGGTGGGGGCCGAAAATACATGTTTCCTGCAGGAACCCCAGACCCTGAGTATCCGAATGATGTTAATGAGACTGGAACCAGACTGGACGGCAAGAACCTGGTGCAGGAATGGCTGTCAAAGCACCAGGTGATGGGGTGCAAATTAATAGTGATACAGGGGAGACCAGGGAAGGACTTTGGGCCTTACCAGTTGTTTATGTCCCCCTAGGGTTCCCAGTATGTTTGGAATCGCCAAGAACTCATTCAGAAGTCCCTGGATCCATCAGTGACATATCTCATGGGTAATGGCCCCATACTTCCTGAGGTGGAACACCTCAGATGGCAACCACTGATCGTGTGTACACGTACCACGACCCCACTACCAAGCTTGGCAGTCACCATCATTTTTTGGTTTTGTCCCCCAGGCCTCTTTGAGCCTGTAGACACAAAATTCGAGATTCAACGAGACCCCCTGATGGACCCATCTCTACAGGATATGACAGAGGCAGCCCTGCATGTGTTAAGCAGGAACCCCAAAGGCTTCTATCTATTTGTGGAGGGTGAGTCTCCAAGCTCCCATGGAAAGAGGGGACAATGGGCAGGGACGGGTTCAAGCACACTGGCTTCCTGCAGGGGGCCGGATCGACCGCGGTCACCATCTGGGCACAGCTTATCTGGCGCTGACTGAAGCTGTGATGTTCGACTCAGCCATCGAGAAGGCCAGCCAGCTCACTAGTGAGCAGGACACTCTGACCATAGTCACTGCTGACCACTCCCATGTCTTCTCCTTTGGTGGCTACACACTTCGAGGGACCTCCATCTTCGGTAGGTTGGGAGACAGTGACAGGTGTTTGTGTTTGTTTGTTTGTTTGTTTGTTTGTTTGTTTGTTGTGTCAATTACATACCGAACTTCTGAGCTGTCGTTTCTCTGTTAAACGGACAGAAAGGGCACCTGCCTTGTGGGAAATCTAGCAACGACTGAACCCACTGGCCAGGCAAAAGGCGGGGCTAGTCTAAGCATCAGTCCTTGGTAGGACAACGTGTCTGTCTTCCTCCATGCAGGGCTGGCTCCCCTCAATGCTCTGGATGGCAAGCCCTACACCTCCATCCTGTATGGCAATGGCCCAGGCTACGTCGGTACAGGGGAAAGACCCAACGTCACCGACGCTGAAAGCCGTGAGTGCGGTAGCGTAGCTTGCCTGAAAGTCGAGCGGAGGGGACTCAGGTCAGAGATCCTCTCCCTGAACATCTTGTCCCTCCAGATGACCCATCATACCAGCAGCAGGCTGCTGTGCCGGTGAAGTCGGAGACCCACGGTGGGGAGGATGTGGCTATATTCGCACGTGGCCCGCAGGCGCACTTGCTACACGGAGTACAGGAACAGAACTACATCGCGCACGTCATGGCCTTCGCAGGCTGCCTGGAGCCCTACACCGACTGTGGCCTGGCGCCCCCTGCAGAAGAGAACAGACCAACCACCCCGGTCCAGAACAGCACCACCAGCACCACCACCACCACCACCACCACCACCACTACCACCCCGGTCCAGAACAGCGCCAGTAGCCTGGGTCCAGCCACCGCCCCACTGGCCCTGGCACTGCTGGCCAGGGCACTGATGCTACTACTGGGGGCTCCTGCTGATTTCTAAACTCCAACTCAGCCAGGGTCCACCCACCAGGTCCCCGCTCTCTCACCAGGTCCTTCTGCTCCCTGACCTCCCACTAATGTCTCCTCATGGTCCCCTCCCCAACTGCGCCCTTACCCAGTGCTCCCTGCATGCTGGCTGTGGGCTCTACCCCAGGATCCTCTCGCTTTCTTCTAGTGGCCTCAACGCTTAGCCCTACATAGGGTTGCAGCTTCTAGGCCCCTGCCCAGGCATTCACAAGGGAGTGATCACCTCTGAGGTAGCAGCCAGCCTCAGATCCCACAGAGCTAGCTCCTTCCCAGACAGCATGACCACCACAGCTCTGAGGCTCGGACCTCCCGGGACAGTCCCAACTCTCCTTTTGCCCTCATCCACCAGCCCCTAGCAACACAGGATTCCAGCAATAATTTGTGGAGGAGTAAACATGCATCTACCCATTGATTCTCTCTCCAGGCTTGGATCCATCCCTGCAGGCTCTGGACCCAGGACTAAGACATAAGGAAGAGGCTAGCTTCTCATCACTCCTCAGTCTAGTCTGCTGGCAGGCAGCAAGGCTGCTGTGCTGGCTTCCCCTAGCCAGCCTTTGACACAGTCCTTCCTCACCATCACTGGGCCAGGTCCACACTCAGAACCCTTCATGGGCCCAGCCACACCAATCCATAGAGCGGAAGCTTCTGGAGTCCTTCAGCCCTTCCACGTCTTTCACTCAGCTAGGAAATGCAAGGAGCTGTATCCCCCACCACCACTCCCAGGTCATCTCAGGCTGCACCTAAATTTCTGAACTGAGAAAAGTCCCTAGCTTCCTAGGTCTGCATTCCCCCGGGAGAGACGGGCCAATAATAAAGTATTGTGCAATACGATAACAATAGTCATTTCCTGTTTCTTCAGCTCAAAACCAGAGCCTAGTGCCTCCTAGGAAAGTTGCTCTACCACTAAGCCATATTCCCATCCTCTAGTAACATCTCCTTCCCTCCCCGTCCCGCTCTCCCTCCCCCTCCCCCTGAGACTCTATAGCCCAAGCTGCCCTCAAATTTATGGCAACCCACTTGCTGCCGTCTCCCAAATGCTGGGATTTTAAGCGTGAGGCACACTCCCGGCATTTTAGTAGGTCCTTTGCAGAAGGAAAGACACGTGGACCACAGGGTTCTGGTGGGGAGGGGTAACACAGCCTGCTGAGCAAGAATCCCTAATAGAGTGAAGGCCTGAACCACAGGGCCCAGCGGTGCAAAGGCCCTGAGGCAGCAGTCAGCTGAGGAGGTTACAATGACTGGGTCTACGAGGGTGGCTGGGATGAAGGATGCAAAGCTAAGGCTTCCAGGAGCTGTTGAAGGAGAGAGAGAACTGGTGCTGGGCTCACAAGCCTTTGAATAAGAATTCAGGACGTGGTACTTTGGCTGTTGCTGGGAATATGCACTCTTTCCCCCCTTTTTTTCTGTTTTTGTTTGTTTGTTTATCTGGGGGGTGTTGTTTTCTTTTTTTCTTTTTTTTTTTGAGGGGGGGACTTGGAGTGTGTGATATCTAGATATAGGAACTGGTCAGCCAGAGGGGAATGTACCTCCCCTAATCATCTCTGACTTGCGTTGGGAACTTGGTGGATTCCCCCCCCCCATAGTTCTCTTTCCCTGACCTAGCCAATGAGGACATTTGAAAGAATTACGTAAAGGTGGGTTTAGCTGTGTTTCCCAGTAAATTCTGCAACACTACAAATTTATTTGTACATTTATGAAGGTACAAAAAACACACTTTGCTCCCACTAGTAATATTAGGGAGATTGGATATGTTTCCTTGTTTGCTAAAATCTTGATTTAACACTGGGAAACAACAATTTGAAGTCTTGGCTCTTGGAGTAGTTTATTTCAATACAGGATTTTAGTGGCTGTCGTGAAAATATGGGAGCTGAATGGAAGAAGGCATCGTTAACGGAGCTGCCAGGACCATCATACTGGTTTTTAAATTCCACCCACCAATTATGCAAGGCTTTTGTTTGGCTCCAGCTGATATATTTCTGTCTTCCTGGGTGTCAGTTAGTTGCTCTTTCAACACAATGGAGTGCCATTACACGTTTATGTTTTATAAATTTGTCCAAAACCCAAGGACCTCTTCATTTTCAAACTTGTGGTTTTAAAAACCAGCCCATTCTGGAATTAGCTGTTGGGTAATAGATGCTCAACTCTGTGAACGTTTTGAAAAGTACTAGATTGTGTGCGTTAAGGAGGCGAGTTTTACGGTGCATGGAGAGAATACCTGAATTTTGAAAAGCAGATTAGATTAGTCTTTACTTACAAGTCTCAGGTGTGAGTACAAGGACTTTATTGGTCACACATTGCTGGGAGACCAACAAGATGGCTCAGCACATAAAGGTGCTTGCTTTACGATGCAAGTTTGATCTCCAGAATCTACATGTAGATAAAAGGAGAGACCCAACTCTACAACATTGTCGTCTGATTGCCACAAGAAATCTATGGCATGCACACACACACAGAGAGAGAGAGAGAGAGAGAGAGAGAGAGAGAGAGAGAGAGAGAGAGAGAGAGAGAGAGAGAGAGAATAAGTACAAGTTTTTTGTTTTTTTTTTTTTTTTTTCAAGACAGGGTCTCTCTGTATAGCCCTGGCCATCCTGGAACCCACTCTATACACCAGGCTGGCCTTGAACTCACAGAGGTCTGCCTTCTTCTGCCTCCTGAGTGCTAGGCTTAAAGGTGAGAGCCACCACTGCCCAGCAATAATTTAATTTCTATAAATACATCTTTGGCTGAAGAATCAAGTCTTTGTGAGAAGACTTTTCAGGAACTGGACTAATGGCTAGTGATGAGAGCATTTGCTGCTCAAACATGAGGGCCAGAGTTCAGATCCCAGTACCTGAATAACAAGCCAGACATGGTCTCACACGCCTGTAAACCCCAGCACTAAGGAGAACAAAGCCCGGAGGATCTCCAGAGCTTGGTGACTGTGAGTTTCAGGCTCAGAAACAGACTGTCTTGGAGGATAAGGCAGAGAAATACTAGAGGAGGCCATTTAATACTCTTCTGGCCACTGTGAATGCTCTTACATGTACCTGCACCCATGCAAAGAGAATCCTGTTCAAATTTGTTGTCAAGTTCTCCTTCTCCACTATAAGACTTTATTCAAGATTCAAAGATGGCATTCTATGACTTTTTCGTTGAAGGGACATCTTTACTAAAGGGTTGCGAGCAGGGAAAGTACATTCCCTTTTTGCAAGCTTTTTACCAAGTCCTTAAACAAGACAACCCTTGTTGCCTTAGTAAATGTTGGCACACAAATTTTGAGTGAGAGCCAGGCATGGTGGTATAGCCTTGGAATTGCTAGCACTTGGGAGGCTGAAGCAAGAGGATAGCCACAGGTTCAAGACCAGCTTGGGCATCATAAACCAGCTGGGAGTATAGAGTGAAATACTGTCTCAAAAAAGTTTTAGAAAGGGAGAATGAGGAGGAAGAGGAGGGAGAGGGGAAGGGAGGCAGAGAGGCACAGAGGAGGGAAGTAGTGGTTTCAGCTATAGGGAGGCTGAGGTAGGAGGGTTTCTTGAGCTCAGGAGCTCCAGATTAGCTGGGGCAGCACAGTGAGACTTTGTCAGCAGGATCGGTGATGTGGCAGGAAAGGGGTGGAGAATCCTCAGGACACCTCCTTCTAGGACTTTGCCACAATTATTCCTGACTCATTCTCTCCAGTCTAGAAAGCTTTTGAGGCCAGACCCAACCACGTCACCAAGAGTCACAAAGATTTCGATCTAATAGGACAATCTTGCTTTTATAAACTTACGCCACACCTCCTACATCGATGTGTGCCTGCAGGGCTATAATTGTGGACTGAAGAGTGGGGTGGGTGACTTTGGAAGCCACCTGAGCCCTGACTGTTACCCAGAATCCTTTTTAAAAATCCTTTCCCTCTGGTTCTTCCATCAGCGTAACTTCTACCATGTTCCCCATAGGCCACTGCTTTTATTTCAACAAGGCGTTTACTGCGGGCAGTATATCTTCTCTGCTGTATCTTGTGCATTTCGTGATTGGAAGAGAATCCGGCAGATACCTTAAGCTGAGGAACATCTGTACTCTCAGTCAACTGTATAGCAAACCTCCCACACTGGGTAATTTTCTCTAATATTCGTCCTTCCAATCAACGGCGGTGTTTCCCCCATATCTTTCAGGAGTATTTGCTGACAAAGATATGCCTTTCGGTTTGTCGACAGATCATTTACTGTTCATTGTTTCTGCCATTTTTACTGCAGCAGAAAGAAAAAGTGTTTGCCTGGTGCTAGGTGGGGTTTTTTTTTTTCCCCTTTTCTTTTCTTTTTTGTCTTATGCTATTATGTAAGAAACTTTACAACAGCTTTCCAAATATTTATCCTTGCTTAGGGAAATATCAAAAGTACTGGGCTGAGAAGCACATAGCTCTAAACATCGTCAGGTAAAAAAAAAATTACAGGGGTTTGTCTTCATGTTCTGAAGGCTGTTTTTAAACGTCTGGTGAACCGTGAGTATTTTATGTTGTTGTTGCTAGATATCTCAAGGCACCCACGGCTAAGGCTGTACTACGAAGGATGGGAGGGGGTGTTTCAAATAGTACTTTAAAAACAGTATTTAATATGTGTGTGTGTGTGTCTGTCTGTCTGTCTGTCTACACCCACACAAATGTTCCTATGGTGCACTTGTGTAGAAAGATGCATGTATGTGCACATGCATGTGGAGATCAGAAAAGCCTCTCAGACATTATTCTCAGGAGCCATTCACTTTTGGGTTTTTGGTTTGTTTTGTTGTTGATTTTTATTTTTATTTTTTAAAGACAGAGTCTCCTACTTACTGCGTAGCTCACCGAGTGGACTAGATTGGGCGCCAGTGTCCCCAGGGATCCTCTGCTCCACCTCCTGCATGTACACATGTGTCTGGCCTTACCTACTTATATTGAGCTATCTTCCGGCCCACGTTTTTTGTTTGGCTCGGCTTGGCTGTTTTTGGACAGAGTTTCACAGTCCAGGCTGGTCTTGAACTCTTGAACCCCCTCCCTCCATCTCTCAAGTGCTGGGATTACAGGCATATAGCACCATGCTGGGTTTATGCTGGGTTTCTACTGGGGATCAAACCTACAGCCTTACACAGCCTCGTCAAACATTCCCCCTACTGAGCCACATCCCAGCACTGAAGTTTGGCATTACTTATGAAGCCTGACTATTCCTACCACAGGTTGTCCACTGACAGGGTTGTGACAAAACATAGGACAGAAGTATACCTGAAGATACTGTAGCACATAGCGGGCACTCAGGAGCGCCTGGTGCCCTCAGCCAAATCTCTAAGGGCCAGATAACTCCCTATGATAGTGGTCACCTTGCCCCAGACACAGATCTGCCCCAGGCCGGGCCAGAGGCCACTGCAGGCTCTCACTTCCTGTCCCCACTCCCAGAGTCCCTCCAAGCATTGACAGCTGGTATAGAAAGTGCCACAAAGGGGAAAAAACGGGCACAGCTGCCTCAGCCACTTGGGAAGATTCAGGCAGGTGCCAGGTGTGCCCTCCTCTCGCCCTTGCCGCCGCCGTTGCATCTGATGTAGGTCCTGGAAACAGGTGCCTCTAGCATTAGCATTTGCGTGACAGGCTCCCAGCCCCTTGAGGAAGCTTCCCACCAGCCTCCCACCTTCCAGAGGCCTACAGAAGCTGTGTGGGCTTTCCCATCACACCCCTGATCAAAGGTGGCCCCAGGGCCTACTTATTCCTGCTGTTCCAAGCTCCCATGTTTGCTAGCAGCACACACCAGCCTGCAGCACCTGCAAGCGGCTAGAAGTTCCCCTTGATGTAACCTTGCCCACTGGGGATGTCAGCCTGCAAGCATCGAGCTTTGGCATGATGCCAGGGAACCCAAAGGGGGAGGAGCTTGCTGAACTGCCCTTCAGGGAAGAAACGGTCTTCCCCTGCCCCGGGAGTGAGACCCCCCCCCACTGACCTTAAAATGGGGGCCACCGGATGGCGATATGGTACTCTGGCACCTTTTACATCATGTTTCCAGAGTCTCACCCCTGGCTGGCATGGCATCTCAGACCTTTACCACGGCCAGAGCTCCTCAGGTAAAAGGAGAATGTTCCCCTAAAGAGTCTTCCTCGCTTTCAGACATCACCTCCCAAGTCCCTGACAGCAGCCCCTGCGACGGTTAGGTCCCACAGGAAGATGGGAGAATTTTTTTCCTTATTTATGCAAAGTATAGACAAGGAGAGATGCGCCTTTACAGCTCCGTGTGACAGCAGCTTGGGGATTTGAGCTGCCTGCCGGCCCAATGAATCAGCTGTGAGCGGCTGCCAGAGGCTCGTGCATCCAGGCAGCAGCTGAGGTCGTGGAAGCCTGGCGCCTGCTTTACGGTCCACAAGATGAGCTCATGCTGGACTCTAGCCCGCTTGGGACTGAACCCAATGCCCCATACATCACTCTAGGCACCTTGAACCCTGTACTGATTACAGCGGTGGCAAAGGCGGGGAGGAAGGGGTATCCACTGTGATCCGCCAAGTGGATTTATTTCTGCTTCACCTGAACACACCGTCTGGCAGAAATGTGACTTGAGCTGGGGAATCTGTGGTAAAATGAGGCACAATGAAAGCCAGCTATGCCCACCATTATACCACCAGCGCACGGCTATGCTGCACAAAGATAGCAGAGTCTGGGAGCTATAACCCATGGAGTATACAGGAAGTCACCTCAGAGGTAGGTTACACGTAAACAAAAGCGGAGGGTCCCCACCTCAGGAAACCTCAGAGGCTCCAAATGGGCCACAACTCATGCCCGATGGCTAAGTCCGAACAAAGGAGGAGGGTAGTTGGCAGACAGGGGGTAACACCTGTGAGGGAAGGGTGCTGTGGTTTGCCTTAGATAAAGGAAGAAATTATGGTATCGGCCGTGGGGAGCAAGGACACCAGATGTGGGCTCCAGATCATCACAAGGACTATAGGAAAGTCTGCGTGGGGTCAGGACAACCATTTCTTTCAACAGGAAAGGGAGACAAGAGTCCTCAGTCCTGGTGGTACTGCAGGCAGGGCCCACTGACTGCCTGACGGGTGAGGCCGAGATCCGTGCTCTTCTGTAAGGCTGCCAAGGTCCCTCGGTCAGTTACATGCCATACAAATCCATGGACTTCAAAGCACAATGACAAGTGAGCTTCTGAGGCAAGGACCTCCCTGGGGAGGATGGGCTGAGTTTCTCATTGTCCTGAACCCTTCGCGAAGCATATGAAGGAATTATAAATAGCATGATTAGCGGTGGATTTTTCTCCATGAATTCTCCCAAGGACCACCTCCTGCAGATCAATTGCTGTTCAGTGGCCTAAACTTGAACAGCGGGCTGATTCCAAAGCCCAGAGAGTCCTGGCTTCCCACGAAGCCCCTTCATAGACCCTGTGGGTTTGGAGGTAATAGAAATGTCTGTGACCCTTTGCCAAGGGAGCAGGGAACAAGGGGGGAAACACTAATTCAAACAGAAGCTCTCCTCTTGTAAGAGGTGGGAGAGAACTAGTTCTTGTCTCTACAAATAAATCTCTCACTGGTTCAGAGGCCATGGGGACGAGAGGGGGGGCTGGGCTATGAAGTCTGGCCACCGTCCTGCCTTGCCCTGGCACGGGGTGGCTCCAAAGGACAATGGGTGGGCAGGGAGTCCTCAGCCTCTAGACAATCTGGGGCCAGCACGAAAAAGAAATTGCTCGTTTGCTGTCCCTGTCTCTGTGTGTGTGCGTGTGTGTCTTTCTGTCTCTACCTCTGACTCAGTCTATCTCCCTGTGTATGTCTTTCTATCTCTACCTCTCTTTGTCTCTGCCTCTCTCTCATTGTGTGTGTGTGGTGTGTGTCAGTGTGTGTGTGTGCATGTGCACATGTGTGTGTGCATGCGTGTGTGTGTCTGTCTGTCTGTCTTTCTGTCTCTACCTCTCTTTGTCTCTGCCCCTCTCTCATTGTGTATGCATGTGTGTGTGTGTGTGTGTGTGTGTTTGTGTGTGCATTCATGTGGAGGGTACCTATGTGAGGGGGCACACATGCCTATGTACACAACACATTAGGAGAGGTCAGAGCACAAACTCTCAAGGTAATCCACTTTTTGATCGGGGTGGTTCTCTCGTAGGCCTGGTACTCTATGCTCCTTGGCCTGCAGCCTTCTGGCTATCTGGCCCTCTCTGCCTGCCTTCTTGTCAGTGGGATTCCAGGTGTGCCACCATGCCCAACTTCTACATGAATTCTGAGATTCACACTCAGACCTTTGCATACATGCGTTTTGCCAGCTGGGGAGAACATTTTCCCTGTCCCTTTTTTTCTGAAGCAAGGTCTCATGTAACCCATGCTGGCCTTAACCATATCACTGTGTGGCTAAGGATAGCCACAAATTCCTTTCACCTGGCCTCTGTTTCCCAATGTTGGAACTACAGATGCATACTACCACAATCTTTATGCAGTGCCGGTGTAAGGAGAAGTGGGTGTCTAAAGCCATCTTGGGAAGGTCAGACGGAAGAGACAGAGAGGCAGGACACCTCAACAGCTACACAGGTCATACGCCTTTAACTCCTCTAAGAACTGTCCCTTCTTCAGGTTTGGAACTGTCCCATCTTATACATGTGGTGCACTACAGACAGAAAAGATTGGGTATGTATATGTACATAATATATATGTATGTTTATATGTGTATGTATATGTGTATGTATATGTATATGATGTATAGGTATATTTATTGTATGTGTATGTATATGTACACATATGTATGCTTATATGTATGTGTATATGTATATGTATATGTATGTTTATATGTATGCATATGTATATGTATGTATATATGCATGTGTATATGTGTATGTATATTTATGTTTATATGTAGGTATATATATGTATTTATATGTATATGTGTATATGTATGTGTATGTGTATGTATATGATGTATATGTATGTGTATATGTGTATGTATAGTTATGTTTATATGTATGTGTATATGTATATATGTATGTGTATATGTATGTTTATATGTATGTGTATGTATATATATATACATATGTATGCTTATATGTATGTATATATGTATATATGTATATGTATTTATATGTATATATACATATATTTATATATATGTGCATAGGGGTAGGGAGTAGAAAGGGCCAGACCAAGCCCCCTGGTGTCCATCCCAATTTTTATGTGGAAGACCCTCACTTCAAATACATTTGCGGGTTGGGGATTTAGCTCAGTGGTAGAGCGCTTGCCTAGGAAGCGCAAGGCCCTGGGTTCGGTCCCCAGCTCCGAAAAAAAAAAGAACCAAAAAAAAAAAAAAAAAACATTTGCAATAAGGTTCAAGCAAACTTTAAAACGTGTCACCTAGGGTCTTTGGCACTGGGGCACACCTGATGTGCTAGACATCTGGAACAGCTCAGGAAGTCAATCACGGGGATAAAGAGACCTAAATCTGAGCCTCTCTGAATGTGTTAGAGCAGCCTGGGCCTCACTGGCACCAGACACTGGCCATTGAGGGTGTCACATGACTCTCAGGGTCACCAAGCTGGAGATAGATCCATTCGGGATGTCCCATCCAGATATCCTTGTAGCTAGCTCCAAATCCTTTCCCACTTGTTCAAAGAAATATCTCCCACCATGCTGAAAAGTATCCCAGAATCCCTGGCCATGAGGTCCCAGAGTTGAACTCATACTTGTGGACCATTCCTGGCAGCCATGATAAGGCACAGCTGAGGTAGGGTACTATGGAGATGCCACACTGGTGAGGGAAGAGGAGGTGGTCGTGTGTGGGTCTACCACATGTGGCAGTGAGCTAGTATTAGGGGCACTCCTCACTCCTATGCTGCTAGGAGCCCAGAGAAGGTAGCTATCTCCCACTGGTCACACAGCAGTAACTCCTGGCTCGAGGGCCAGTCACGAAGATAGATGGTGGAATCAGATTCAGTCTAGAAAAGCCCAGGCAGCTGATTCCAGGAACTATTGCTGGGAAGAAGAGCAGCCCTGGGCACGTGGACATACAGGTGGATGCCTGGACGCTGAAGCGAGGCCCAGTTAGAACATCTCCAGCTCCTTTATTTCCCTGCTATTAAATGCTTAGCGGAGGCCTGTGTTTGTCCTCCCAGTGTGCTGTTTTGAGTATACCTGCTGAGAAGATGAGCTCACTGGAGACAGTCCTATCACCACCCTTCTGGGCTTCTAGACTCCTGTCATTATGGCTTGGAAGGGCCTTCGCAGCTGCACTGATGCCCCCCCTCACCCCAAACAGAAAGGAACCTAAGGCAGGGGCTTCAGTGCTGTGCTGGGCTTATGTGAGCCCCTCCACCTCAGGATATCTAATCAGTCCCCAGGACCTGCCATGGCCTCTGCTGTATGTGGTTTCTTAACAGAAAACATGGAAAGAGTCTGGACACCTGAACACAAGAGGACTCGGAAGCCAGCAGGTGACCTGTTACTGTGTCCGGGTGTTTGGGTCGTGTTGAAGGCATTCATAAGAGTCTATCAGCAACAACAGTGTGGGAGCTAGCGGATGATACTGGGCCCCAGATTACCTACTTCCGGAACCATCTCTAGCTCAGGAGATTCATGTCTTCTCCCAGCACCACACTGATAGCCTCAGCAGGGTATGGTTGTAGCAGGGAAAGCCTGGCCTACTGCCCTGAGGCCTTCCTGGGCTGCATCCACAGTGGCAGAAGGAACTGGACCTCAGCTGGGGAATTTTGGTAGTGACTTGGAGACTGGGTCTGGAGCCCCAGTTCTCCCTATACCTAGGCCAGAAGGGTGGGGTGAGTCTAGGAGATGGGGGGGCAGGTCTCAGACATCAGTACCTCAAAATATCTCACAGGTGGTGGCAAGTGTCCTTCTACCCAAGCTTCCCAAGGGGCATGGTATGTATGTACCCAGTCCAGGAGAAAAGCTCTGGAAACCATTCCCGTGTGAGACTCACCTCCAAGGAACATGTCATGAAATGTCCCCAGCAAACAGTTCTGAGCTGGTGTGTGCCCTCGGCAGTCTTCCCCAACAACCGGGAATCCTCTGCAATCATCACAGACTAGGAGGAAAGCTGGCCTCCTTGACTGGCCACTCAGGGGGCTCCTTCTCAGAACCTGCTCCCTCATCAGGGCCACATTACTGTAGCCCAAGCTGAGATAATTGGGACTTTTTAAATGTCACCCGAAGCCGGGAACACTGGTAAGACATTCTCTGAGCACACCAGCACTGCTATGATAAAGTGGAGATGTGCCATCAAAGGAAAGAACTACCTGGGAGAAAAGGCAGATGACCATTGGCTTCCTTCCTTATAGACGCAGGGACTGTCAGGCTGCCCAACATGGTGATCTCCTCACCTGGCACTGCGCCTCCACGACTGGGCACACCACTGGGCAGCCCAGGCAGAATCCCTTCCACCACTGGTTGCGCCCTCAGCCCCTCAGCTAATTGCCTACTACTTAGCTCACATAGCATCCCTCGCTCTAAGCTGTGGAAGGCCAGATGCTATGGAGGCTGGCTTCGAGTTGATCGAACCTGGGGCCCCAGACACCTTCCCAAAGGAGAATCTGACATTGAGGCCCAGCTGGAACACTGAAAAAACAAACCTGGCTTTCCATTGCCAGCAAGTCCCTGTGTCACCCTAAAGTTCCTACATGCTATGGGGACAGGAGGAAGGCGATCTGGGTAGGGAGGAAGCAGTAGTTAGCAGAGAGGTGAAACAGAGGGGGCCGGAATGCCTCTCCAGGCTCCCAGCTGTGCTGTAGGGCTGCGCCTCCCTCCCAGAGGGACCCTCCACCTCCACATAGAGTACAGCAGCTTTATTGACCAGACTTATCAGCAAGAGCACAGCAGTGGGGCCTGTACAGCCCAGCCCCAGAGGGGTCCAGCTGCCTAGAGCCAGGTGTGGGGACCTTATATTTCCCCCTTGAGTGCCCCCAGAACCCAGCCTCACCCCTACTCCAGGCTCTTGCTGAAGTGAAGGACTGCAGGAGGTGGGAAGACAATCACATGAAAGTTGGGAAGGAAGATAGACCTGGAGCAGGGACATAGGGGACTGACGTTGCCCCAGCAGCTGGCAGAGGTGATCCGTGCAGGGCAGTGGGGACGTGCGGGTACACAGGCCAGGCTCACCACACAGAGCATTTACGGACAGGGTTCATGGGAGAGTCCTTGGGACAGTGGAAGGCCCGGCCGAATTCCTCAAACTGGGACACGCTACCCAGGACCCTGAGGTGGGAGAGAGACCCCAGCAGTGTGGGCTTCACTGGTCACCCTACCACTTCCAGGTTGACCCCTGACCCTTCTTGCCCCTCTAACCCCATGCAGACACAAGGAGGGGACTGCCCAGGAAGGCAGACACGCATACCGGTAGTGCTCAGGTGCGTGTTTGTCTGTCAGCACCTGCAGGTAGATGGACTGTGACCGTCGCTTGATGCACCAGTTCTGGGACCAATGGGAAAAGGGAAGAGGAGGAAATGGAGCCAGATGTCTACTGCCTGTTCTCTGCCCTTTCCCCCACCCAGCAGAATCCATGGGACATCACCTCCAAGAGGACAGGCATTAGATGGATGGATGGATGGCTAGATGGATGGATGGATGGACGGATGGACAGACCGACCGGTGAATGGATGGACAGGTAGGTAGACGGACAGACAGACCGAATCCTGGGGATGCTCATGTGAAACCTGGGCAAGACTGAAACTGAGACTGAGCATGGACACTGTGTTCCCTACTTGGCCCCTTCCCACCCCTATCTGGTCTCCACCCAGCTCACCTGGGCAAAGGCAATGAAGAAAAGCTGGTTGTGGGTGTACTTGAGCCGGTGCAGTGGGTGTTCTGGGCCATGCTCCCGGACCCACTTCTGATAGGCCTGCGGGTGCGGAGAGCGGGGAGCCGCTGTGGCCAACGCCTGCGCTGCACACTGCGTCTTCTCCATCCTTCACTTGGTCTCCTCCCAGGAGGAGACGGCCCCTCCCCCCCACCCCAGTTCTGTACCATCAGTTCTGTATTCCCTGCCTGTGCGGCTTCCCACTCTGGCATGTTGATCCCTGGATAGCGCCACCTCCTCCAGGTAGTCCTCTGTGTTCTCCCAGTAAGATGGTGTCTGTTTTCTCCCCTCCATCCCGAGGACCCCAGCCTAGGCCAGAGCATCAGCAGGACGGGAAGGGATGGGCTGTGTCCCTGATGTGGGGTTCTCATAAGCTCCCACCTGTCCCCCAGCAGAGATAGAGAGTAGGCTGGGTGGCTCACATAGTAGGCCAGCTTGAGGCCTCCCATGTCTGCGATGTTCTCGCCAAGTGTGTGTTTCCCATTCACCTGCGGAAAGGGAGAGGAAGAAGAAGCTGCATGGGGCCTGCTGGCCTCCCACAGATCTGGCTAACCTGAGCTACTGCATGTCCCCTTTTCCTCCCCTCACCCCTACACAAGTACCATGTGGACCTTTGAGAACTATGTGGCTGTTTGTGTCCATGGGAATCAAGAACATATGTGCATGTACTTTATTTGGGTACACGTGTGTGCACATGAGCATGCATGCTTCTAGTTTGTGGCCAGCCAAAGGGGCACTGGAGGCGAGGGTGGAAGGCCTCACCCGCTGGTTGTAGACGGTGAAGTTGTCATAGAGGCGAACAATGCACTCGGCCTTGTGCAGAAAGCGGCTGTAGGAGGCCTCAGTCCACCAGTGCAGCAGGTTTCCTGAGCGGTCATACTGTCCTCCTGTGAGCAAGGGCAATGGCCAGCACTCAAAGTCCGAGCCTCACCCTAAGGGCCAGGCTGGGCACTAAGCCCCTCCCCTCCCACCAGCCAATCCCAACTCATCCTCCATGACTCCTCCCACTACTGTCCGCCCCTCCCCCAAGACCCTCTGAGGCCTTACCCCAATCATCATAGCCATGGGTCAGCTCATGCCCAATGATGGTACCGATGCCCCCGTAGTTCAAAGACCTGGACCGACAGCAGCAGGTTAAACCCTATCCCACCTGCCCTCTGAGAGCCCCACATTGCTGCCCAGGCTCCTATTGCCTCTGGAAGGTGGCCAGGGAGGCCCCAGAGATCTACCCATCTCCAAGACCCTCGGCATGTGTTCCCCAGCTTCCTCACATTCCATGAAAGGGACCAGTGACCCATGTCGAGCTGTGTTTTGGGAAACAACATCTTACAAGGTTGGTGAAGGCTGTGTCTTCAAAGAAGCAGGGAAGAAATTGAGGGATTCACTTGAGGACTAAGTTTCCCTCTGTATTACCATGATCCTCCGCTTTCAAAACAACTAATGGGGCCTAAAGTGGGTAAGGGGTACGCTGGTTGGCTTTAGCTGTTAGCTTGGCATAACCTGGCATCACCTGAGCTAGTCTGAGTGCAGGATCGCCCAGATTACATTGGCCTGTGACCACGCCTCTGAGAGGCTGTCTGGTGAGGAGAGCCCAGCTCACTGTGGGCGGAGCCTGGGATGTAGAAGAAAGCCAGCTAAACATGAGCCCGAGAGCAAGCCAGAGAAGGAGCCTGACACCCGCAGAGGGGGCTGATGGGCCCAGCTGCACCCTTTACGTTCCCTACTCACTGTGGGAAGTCTGGGTCATACAGGGTGGGCTGCAGGATGCCAGCTGGGAACACTAAGAGAAAGGCATGGTTAGTGGGAAACAGATCCACTTCCAGGCCCACCCTGGGCAAGGCAGGACACAACTTCTTACCCATTTGGTTCTTGTTGGGCAGATAGTAGGCATTGAGCGCCTGCGGAGGGAGCAGCCACCTGTGTGAGGAGACCAGAGTCACCTGGAGGGTACACGGGGACTTCCCCCGAGATCCTCACACCCGAGCTTCCTTCAAGGGGGTCCTGGCATCTCGGCTAGCTTCTAACAGTGCATTCTCTGGGCTAAGCCACCACCTTACTGTCCTCTCTCACGTTTACACCGGCCCAGCATGTCAACACGCCCTCTCCTCCCTCATGGCCCTCCTCGACCCATAGCTCAGAGCCAGGTACCCACGTGGATTTGTCCACCTCCTGTCGGATCTTCTTGACAGACAACTGGATGCTGAATCGGATGCTGTTCAAAATGTTCTTGAAGTAGGTCTTCTCGTGGACCTCAAACTGTATGGGGACGGGCAGTGCTCAGCCACGAGCTGGAGCAGGGCCGGGCCCTTTCCTCAGGAGCCATGATTTCTCCTCCAAGTTTGGTAGTGGGCTTTCCTGGGGCCTGGAGGTAGTGAAATCCTGCCTACCTCATACTCTTTGTCTACAGCCTCAGGTTTCAGCAGGAAGTCTGGATAGCCAACCATGACCATCATGTACTGGAGCTGCAGGCGAGAGATCAGAGTAAGGGGCCCAGGGCCTCAGGAGACAGCCTCCCACAGGCAAAAAAGCATGGGTCTGGGACTGAGGGAGGACAGACCAGACCGAGTGATTCCAAGTCCATAAAGGCATATCTGTATCTGCCCCCCTTGTTATTCCCAGTGCCTGATACCCAGCAGGAACTCAGACAATATTTGTGGAGTCAACAACCAGGACCCCAGCCCTACCTCACCTTAGCCCGAGCAGCTGCCTTGGTCTGGGCGTCCATCCAGTCCAGCTCCTCTAGGCGCTGGCCCAAGATGTACTTGATATCTTCCACCAGCTGCTGTACCTGCAGGATCAGGAGTCAGGGATCAAGGGTCAGCTAAGGAAGTCTTAGATCCGACCCACAGCACCTGACACCAAAGGTATTCCTATTGTCTGGTAACACTTCTTCAGTACAGGGCACCAGGCTGGGGAGTAGGACAGCAAACCCCCTGCCTGGAAGGGAAAACCATCCCCACGCAAGTCTATACAGTCCTAAGGCCATGTCTCCTGAGCATGAAGGACCCTCAGGGGAAAGACAGGGCAAGCCACTTGAAGCTGACTGTAAGCAAAAGTCCCAGGGGAGGAGCATCCTAAAGCCTCGGACACAGCTAAGCCCCTCTACCCAACCTGGGACCTGCGCCACAAGGGGATCTGTGAGATCTTCCATTCTCCACACTGAGCTCACCCCCCGCACCCCACCCTGGACCCCTGGCAGCCTGACCTTGGCTTTACTGGCAGCTGAGAAGTGTTCATGTACAAAGAGGGCACCAAGAGCCATGCCGAAGTGGCGGTTGGCCTGGCCCAGGCAGACTCGGGCCAACTCCTGGGGTTTGTCATTGCCCTCCATCTCTTTGGCCAGCTCATGCAGTGCCTCTCGGAATGGTGGGGACAGGTGCTCACTCAGAACCACCACCACACGCCACACTAGGTAGTTGTGAAGGATCCTGGAGGCCAGGTAAAGCAGGGGGTTGTCTAGACAGATACGTATGTAGGTCATCACTGTCCTACCCACCTGTGCTCCTTAGGATAGGACTCAGAACCCACCCTGCCCCACTAAGGAGAAAGAGATCAATTTAGATATGCAGAAATCAGTTTGAAATGTCCAAGCCCCAGAAGCACAGAATAGGATTTTGCTACTAACAAGATCCATTAAGCCCGACCTTGATGGACTGCATTGTTTCCCAATTTCCCTTTTGGTGTGGGACACTGGGTACTCAGAAATGCATTCCTTGGTGGCTTTATTTTCCTTCCCTGGATGTCCAGGGTCTAGCAGGATCCCCCCAAGGATCTACGCATGGGCTGTAAATAACTTCGGCTACATATCCCAAACCCTCAACCTCACCATCCCAGGAGGTGAGGGCAGCTCAAGGGGATCCCAGCCTACCCAGGCTCCCACGGGGAAGGAGTGAGCATATGACTGGAGGATCTAGATTCCCCTACCAGCGCTCCCACCTGCCTCCTTCTGTGTGGCTTCGGCCTTCTGTGTGGTTTACAAAGGTTACCGAGTGGACAGCTCCAGGGTGCTGATGGAGGGGCCCTGAGGCAAAGAGTGCAGGGATGGAGGAGCTACAGCCTCACCTTCGGGGTGTGGATCGGATGAGCTGGGACACCTGCTGCATGTAGTCTGTGGCCAGCAGCACCACCTCCTCCTCTTCAGAGAAGTCCTCCTGGAAGATCTGGTCCAGCAGCCATTTCCACTGCAACTGTGGGGCCCGAGGGCAGGGAAGCAACGGGAGACAACAACAAAGGGGTCACAGAGAGGCAACAAAGGCATTGAGGAGCATGGAAGACCTCAGACGTACCTCAAGACCTTTGACTTACAGCCCCTACCCTGCCCCAACCACCACCCATTAGCCAGGTCTGGGAGCACTCACATGGGGGGTGATCTTCTGCAGCTGCCCCAGAGTCACTTTGTTGTACACGGAGCTGACATCTCGACGGAGATCATCATATTCTGACACAGAGATCTGGAGTGGAGACCAGATAGACCCAGACCTGACCTATGTTCCCCACCCCTTGTCCCAGTCCTGGAAACTCCCAGCCCCTCCTGCTCACATTAGCCAGCCTCTGCTCCAGTTGAAGGATCTCCTGAGCCTTCTGTTCCACAGCGTCTGCACCCAGTAGTCTGAGTAGGCGCTCCATGAACACCTTGTATGCGGCCAGGACCTACACCAGGACAAGAGCTCCTCAGTTATGAGGAGGGAGACACCTACCCCTGGGACACTCATTTCTGGGGCTCTTTCCTTCCCAGAAGCCCCAGCCTCTGCCTAGGCACCTTCTCACTCTCCTCATCTTGAGCTAGGTACAGGGTTCTCTCTGGCAGGGTGAGCCCGTCCTGGTCAATCTGGGGAGGAAAACGGGGATCCCAGGTCAGAAGTGCCAGTTTTTTAGCGTTTCCACTCAAATATCAAAGAAGAGAGGACGAACAAGTCAAACGTGGATCTGTTGTCACAAGCTCTAGGAGCATGAAAACCAGCCCCTCCCTCCCTCCAGAGAAGCTAGCTATTAGCCTGGCCGGAAGACTCCTTGGAGAGCCCACTCTCCACTCCTTCCCCAACAGCCTTCACTTTCCCCACCTGTAGTGACACCGTAGGGCACTATATCCGGAGTTGGAACCTCTGGAATTCCTGGCCAACCCCAGCCATCCAGGGCGATCGCCTGCGGACTTCCACTCCCCGAACCCCACCTGCCTGAGGGCTGGGAATTGCGGCTCCCGCAGTTCAGCTAAACACCGCAATTACTCCAGGGAAATTACTTGCGCCCTCCTCCCGCGCTCTGCCCCTGCGCGCCCCGCTCCTCCCCGCGCCCCTCGCTGTCCGAACCGTATCTCGGACGCAGGATCCAGTTCAGGGCACGCGGGGCTGAGGATACGGGGTCTCAGATGGGGTGCGAGGAATGTCGGGGGTGGGGGGGAGGCGGGGAAACTCACACGGATGACGTAGCGCGAGGAGTTCCTGTCGTCCAGGCTGACTGTAAGCGAGAAGAGCGCGGCCGCGCTGTACACACCCTGTGCCTTGTACAACAGTCGGTTGAGGTCCCAGCGAGCCGCCCCCGGGCGATCGGCCGCGCCGCCTAGGTCCCAGCCGCCGCAGTCCTCGATGACCTCGAGCATGGGCCGCGGCCCGAGCCTCTCGATCTCGCGCATGTCGAGGCACGAGCGGAAGAAGGCGCGCACCTTGCGCTGCGCAGCGCCGCCGGGGCCTCCGGTGGGTCTCGCCAGCAGGCGCCGCAGGCGCTCCTCGTTCTGCTCTCCGATGGCCGCGATCGTGCCATAGGTGAGCTTGTCGTCGGGGATGGCGTGGCGCCGCAGCCAGCCCCCGCACGCGAACGAGTAGAAGTCCTGGCACGGGTCGATGCTGGCGTCCAGGTTGGCAGACAGGAAGCGGGCGGCGCGCGCGAAGGCCTTGCGCTCCGGGCAGCCCTCGGGACAGGCTCCGCCAGTGCCCGCCGCGCCAGGGCCCAGGTATTTGAGCGCCAGCATGGCTGCCAAGATGGCACAGAGGCCGGCGGCGAACACCAGCCCCGACAGCAGGCACACCTCCCGTCGGTTCCAGCGCGGTAGCCCCGACCGGGCCCCGCTAGCACTGCGCCCTGAGCTCCTCGGGAAGCCTGGAGGTAGCGAGGTCCCTCGGGCGCCCCCGGTGCCACACCGGCTCACGTACTTGACTTCCTGGAACTCATCGTAGTGCGCTGTCATGGAATACGGGGCCTCCATTGTGCCGAGGCTTTGGCTGCAGACCCCTTGTTTGGTCAGTTATGGGCTGCTTCTGTCTGCGGGCTTTCTGGTCGGCGCCCACATGGCCCTCGGTCGCAGCTGTAGGAAGGGAACATTAGAAGGCTCAAGAGAGGCCCTAGAAAGTGAGGGGACCCAGAAAACAAGGGGTAGGGGTTAGTTTAAAAAGATGGAGGCCACCTGGGATCCACAACCAAGGATCCCACTTCACTCTGCCACCTTAGGAAGAAGGGCTCAGTTGCCACCATCTCTTACTGGAATCGTAGCCTTTAACCTGACTTCCCAGGTCTCCACAAGCTCACCACAGAGTAGGGATGCCCGGACATAAAGCAAAAGAGCACGGGGCACAAAGTGGGGCATCACTGACAACCTGTTTCCCTTGCCTGTGCCTTTCTTGCCCGTCATTCGCTCCAGCCAAACCAGGTGGGGGAGGGGGGAAGCAGAAGCTGGAGAAAGGAGGTGTGGTCAGGGGCGCCTCTATGCGGACCCTGAAGCCTCCTTCAGTCCTCCGAACTAAAGAGCGACCAGGCACCCAAACTTTGTCCTCAGGGAAGTCTGCAGGGCCACTCCCAAGCCACCCTCCGGCTGTTTCTCTTCAACGGTCCCAAAGCCCACCAGTCCCTTCCCCAAGCAGCAGCCCTCTCCAGTCCCCATCTTTCCCCCACCCCCAACCCCCGACGGCCCTAATGGAAAACCAGAGACTGGTTTCATCATTGCCACCCATCAATGCCCCGGGCCATTCCTGGCGTCAACAGGTTCTCCCCAGAACCCAAAGTTGGGAGAAGTTTCACCCCCTTTGCTGCGCCAGCCCTGAGCTCGGAGTCTCCTGCGTCGCGCGGCGCAGTCAGCGGAGCTTGAGAGCCGAGTCCTGGAGTCGCAGCCGCAGCCGCAGCTGGAGCCGGAGCCGGGAGGACACAGACAAAGCCGAGAAGCTCGGCTCCGCGGCCGCGGTGGCCTCGGAGGTGGCTGCGATGATGGCCCGGGAGGCGGCGAACCCGAATGACACTTACCCGGCAGGTGCGCGTCTGGGCCGGGCGAGGACGGAGGGAGGGGTCGGGAGCAAATCCCGGCCTCAGCCAGAGCGGAGCTCGGCTGGCTGCGGCTCTCTCCGTGCGCCCGCCGCTTCCTCTGCCGCCGCGCCGCCCGCCAGCCCCGAAGGAGGGGGCGCGCCGGCGGCTCCACCCTCCTTCTCCCGCCCCCTGCACCCCTCCTTCTCCCTGCTTCCCTCTGGGCTACCTGTCAGCTCCAGCAGTGCGGAGGTGGGGATGGCGACCGCCGAGATACGCTCCTGAGGGTGGTGCACCAGTTTCAAGCTCCAGGACTCCGGAGTCCAGATCTGTCCCGGGAGGAGGAAGCACGGTCCCTTCTGATGAGGTTCCTCCACTTGGAGCCACCTACCAGTCTGCGGTAAAGGGGCTGAAGCTGGAGATCTGGAGGCGAGAGGGCCGTCTGGGCCGAGCCCACAAAAGCTCAGCCCAGGAAGGATTCCAAGGGCTGTGGGAGGCGCAGGTGAAGAGCCTGTTAGAGCCCAGTACTCGGTCATGCACCTTCAGCACCAGGACTTCTTTGTCCTTTTAACTGGAGCTCATGCCTGCCCCGTCTTGGTTCTGGTTGGTGCAGGGCCCTTTTAGGGAGGCTGCAAGGAGAGGCTGAAGCTGTGGCCTTCTCAACCTTAGGTTTTCCTGACATCGCTGACAGGAAGTCCCAGACCCACATAGAAAGGCCAAGAAAAGGATATAGGACGGGAGAGGGAGGAATCTTGCCCCATTTCCCTCACGGGACTACACGGGGTGAATTTGTCCAGCCTTCCAGCCCTTCCGGTTGTACTTGCTTTTTTAAATGTTGGGGACCTCCCTCCTTCCAGGAGGCAGAATCGTCTTTACCTCTCCACTGGATCCACAGGGTGAAGCCCACATGTGACAGAGACCTGGGAGCTTTCTGAAGGACTGGTGCTCTTTCTGGAATCTGCTTTCTCTGCCTTGACTTACCTATCTCTTTCAGTGTCCCCAGAAAAGGACCACACAGCCCCAGCAATCTCAACCCGCTGGTTCCAGCCTGCAGGCCTGGCCTAAGCAATGTTTCAGGCATTGGTGAAGACCCATGTGACGGAATCCATGTTGAGGTGGGACTGCAGAGACGGGCCCACCATCCCGTCACACTCCCGTCAGCTTCAGTCAGCTACCCAGTTACTGGCCTTCAGCGGCCACCCCTACCACTCTCCTGCCCGTCCAGTCTGTCCACCTCCAATTCCCACTCTCAGGGCTGTCTCTCACTCTGACCATCCTAGGGTCCTCTTCTGCCCAATGCATTCTTCTCAGGTCCAATTAATTCTACTGAGGAGCGATGGAATTACGCAAAACGCTGTTTCCGTGAGGGGGAGGGGAGGGCAGGGCGGTGGCAGAGTGGCTCTTTGTGCTTTTAATCTGCATTTTCCCCTCAACATTCCATCTCTAGGAGGATAATTTTCCAGCCTTTTCAGGCCCTGATTGGTATCATTTCTCCGGCAATGACAGCTTTTATTTTCCCCGAAATGAATGCCGTGAAATTTCCAAGAAATATAAAAATGGATATTGTCTCAAGGAGCCGACTACTCCGAAGGCAAGGCATAGAGGCAAACATGCTTCTCCAGGGATTCCCACAGCAGCCACAGGAAGATGGGGACCCCAGTCCTCAGTCCTTTTTTTTTTTTTTTTTTTTTTTTTTTTTTTTTCAATTTTTGCTTCCTTCCTCTGGGGTCAGCCCTTGGACTCCCTTCTGGTCATCATTCACACATTCGGCTGCCATTGATCCATTCATCTGTCTCCCAGCCAGGTTCTTTGGGCCTCCCAATCTTCCTGTTCTGTTCGACATCTTATTCTCCACACTGAGCCCTGAGTGCAGGACCAGGGTCAGCTGAAGTTAGCTTAGAATTGGGTCCACTGACCTCTAGGTCCTTGTCACCCTGATGGGTCCTGTGATTAGGCTGTCCATAGAAAGGGTCCAATGACCCACCCCTTCTCTATCAGGCTTATCTTGCTCTATCAGTCTCTGAGGTTCTCAGAGATCCTCCTTTAGTTGCTATGTGCTCCCAGATCTGGTGAGGATTCGATTGACAGGACGAGGCCATGCCTAGCTGAGTCCAGCAGAGCCGCAAACGAGGTTCTAGAAGCCCAACTTGGGAGAAGAAGGCAGGTGGCAGTCAGAGAAGGCACAAGGGGGTGCGAGGGACAGAAGAAGAGAGTTTGGAAGCGGTTCTCTGCCTCCACACGAGCCAAAGTCATATCCCAACTACTCCGTTGATGGAGTGTCGTTGGGTCTGTGTTCTAGGGAAGGAGCCCCTGTAGCTCCATCTCTGGGGCAGCAGCATTCAAAGGACTCACGGCTACTGAGCATGCACTAGGTGCTGTGTGTCTCACCCTAAACAAGGGCCATATCCTAAAGCCAGACCAGCCAATCCAAGGCCCAGCTCTGGTCAGTGCCAGCTCAGCTCTGTACCTTGTGGGATAGAACCCTGGCCCCAGCAGTGGGACGGCTCTGGGCTCCACCACAGCCTCTCTCTGATCCAGCCAGTGCCCCCGTCTCCTAGCAGGAGTTGTGTGTTGTCTCTAGGCCACAACCAGTTTCCTGCCCTCTGCCTGGCCTCCCTGGGCTTATCCATCCATTATTCACAGCACAAAATGGATTTTTAATTTGAGAAATGAAATGACTCTCCCTAGTGGCTGGTGTGGCGGGAGGGGGGGGAGAGAAAGGTTGGCTCTTAGAGATGACTGCACGTTGCTGGCTATGGCTTTTCTTGATAAAATGAATGCCCACAGCAAGTGTTGGGGGGGATGGAGGGCCACAGATACGTGTCCCCCCACCCCCCACCCATACCCATGCCTTTACTAATGCTGTTGCTGTCACTGATTGAGTTAAGAGTGCCCATCAGTCCTGTGGTGGCCCCTCAGTGAGGTCTGGGAGTAGCTAGAACCGGCCACCTAGTTGCTTTCTCTTGCCTGATCTGTCACCTTTGGCTTCCCAGGATTCGGCCCATCCAATAACTCACAGATCAACCTGGATTTTTAAATTGTATTTTATTCATTAGTTAGTTATTGCAATAGGGTCTTATATGTAGTCCCTGGTCTGGAACCCCTGTGCTCAGGTGATCCTCCTGCTGCGACCTGTAAGTAGTCAGGATCACAGTTAGAGTCATTAAGCGTGTCAGGCTATGAAATGGCTTTCCCCCTTTTCTGAGATAGGGTTTCTCTGTGTAGCCCTCGCTGGCATGTAACTCACTCTGTAGCCTAGGCTGGCCTCAAACTCAGAGATCTACCTGCTCCTTCCTTTTAAGTGCTGGGACTAAAGGGTACACCCCCACGCCTGACATGAAATGGCTTTTTAATTTGTGAAATAAAATGTCACTCCCTGGTGGCTGGGGTGACAGAGACCAAGTCTGAAATCTCCTGCACCCAATCTCTCTTAAGTCCCCAGTTGAGCTCCTATGTGAAGCCCTAGCTCTTCACTGACTTTCCCACTCGCCTCCAGTCTGCAGAACCCTGAGTCACCCCTCATGATGACTAAGCTTAGTCACTTTAATGTAGCCCTTAAGGCAGTGGCTTCCTCCGTGTGTGTGTGTGTGTGTGTGTGTGTGTGTGTGTGTGTGTGTGTGTGTCTGTGTGTCTGTGTGTCTGTGTGTCTGTATGTCTGTGTGTGTGTCCGTTTGTGTGTCTGTGTCTGTGTATCTGTATGTCTGTGTGTCTGTGTGTCTGAGTGTGTGTCTGTGTGTCTGTATGTGTGTGTGTGTGTCTGTATGTCTGTGTGTGTGTGTGTGTGTGTGTGTTGTTGTGTCTGGCCATGTGTCTGTGTGTGTGTGTGTGTGTGTTTGTGTGTGTGTGTGTGTGTGTGTGTCTGTGCCTGTGTGTCTGTGTGTGTCTGTATGTCTGTGTGTCTGTGTGTGTGTCTGTCTGTGTGTCTGTGTCTGTGTGTGTGTCTGTGTGTGTGTGTCTGTGTGTCTCTGTGTGTGCGTGTGTCTGTGTGTGTATATCTGTGTGTGTGTGTGTCTGTCTGTCTGTGTGGTTGTGTGTCTCTGTGTGTCTCTATGTGTGTGGGTGTGTGTGTGTGCGTGTGTGTGTGTGTGTGTGTGTGTGTGTGTGCTAGTATGTTCATGAGTATGTGTAGAGACCAGAGGCCAAGTACTGGTGTCCTTCCTTGGATATTACCTACCTTGTCTTTTGAGACAAGGTCTTCTTGGTCTGGAGCTCGCCAGTAGACTAGGCTGGCTAGACATCAAGGCAGGGAACTTCCTGTGTCCCTTCCCTTCCTAGTATGAGTCTTGTAAGCATGGGTACCACACCTAACTTTTTTAAACATGGGTTCTGAGAATAGAATGCTGGTCCTCATGCTTACCCAGCAAGCATCTACCCAACTGAGCTGTTGCTCTCCAGCCTGGAAGTCGCCACCTTTATGTCCCTCTCTGTCCTTCCCAGTCTGAGTCTCCCCGCCTGCTCTCTTTTCCCTATGTAACTCTGATTAAGTGTCATTTCCAGGACACAGGTGGCTCTCAGATGCCTCAGGACCCTAGTGCTTACCGACTGGAGCTTCCTTCCTCTGTCACCTCTTGGACAACTGTTGGTCATCTTTCTGGTTTTTTGCGGGCACTCCCCAGTGACCTCTTCAGGCTCCAACGGCTTGGGGCATGCCCTCCCTCCCTGAGTCCCCACCATACTGTTCTTGCCAGAGTCTAGTACAGAGACTTGCTAAGTGGGTTCCAGGAATCCACCTGTACTTACTGATTACAGCACCACACCCAGCCTCTAAGGATTGAACTTGGGCTCTCGTGCTTGCACAGAAGACATTTTCCAACTAAGCCATCTCCCCAGCCCCTAGAACAATGTTTTATGTGAGTAAATGTCTAACTACCTTTTAGTTTCAAATAATTTAAGCCATGCACATTTGTAGGGGACCGACCCGAAGAGTCTCCTTCCCATTGCTTCCCATCCTCTGAAGCCCTGCCCACACCCTTTGTGAGCCCCTGGCTTCTGAGGCCTCCTTGGTCCTACCCCACATCCTTGTTTATGGCAACTGAGTGTTCTTCCTTAAGCCCACTCTACTTTTGGAGCAGATCCACATCTGTGCCCAGAAATCCAGGCAAGAGCATCTTGAAGCTGGCTGGGGTCCAGAACTAAACCCAGATCCAAACCAAAGCAAACTTCACATGTTGATCATACTGAGGGCAGGTGCTTTACCCAGAAAGCTCTGAAGGAGTCGGAGACCTTGTGGCTAGGACCTTGGCCTCCTGTCCAGACATCCTGCCTCCAAAGGCCTTTCCTGGATCTTCCTGGCTGGAGCAGCTCAGCCATCTTTCGTCAGCTGCTCTGGGTACATCTTGTACCGGATTTGTCCCTACCTGACATTCTCTTGTGACTTGCTCTGTTCCCAATGGCAGCCTCCCTTCCTCGGTCTGTTGGAAGCACCATCCATCCTGCCTAGTGAGGCTTGGGCACCAGGCACAGGGTCAATCTCAGGGGCTGGCTAGGCCTGGCTCTGACCCTGGATAGTCCAACCCAATAGAGCACACAAGGCAGTATCAACCAGAGGGAGAACGGATGTGGTATTGGGAAGCAGAGTTTGGAAGCCTGAAGCTCTGACAGGTGGGCCTCTGGGGCTAACCATTTTGATGGAAAGTCAGCTCGGCTCTCGAAGCAGACAGGAACGAGAGCAGGGCATGGGGGCTGTGTGGCATTGGACCTCACAACTTCGGCACCCTTTCCTATCAGGGCCACCATAGCCACTGCCCATTACTGCAAAGACCCTGAGCCTCAGGGGAGAGTGACAGTCGACCAAAGGGACCCAAATGAAAATTTCCTTGGCTCAGAGGGTCTCCCAGTCCCCTCCCCCAGCACTTCATCATCATTTCAAGTGATTGGAGCTGAAGGGGATTGTTAGATAATTAAAGCTGAGCCACTAATTGTCCCTTTCAGGAAAGGGAGCCTGCAGAGGGGAGGGGACATGGAATCTAAGGTGGCTATGTCTGGCTCTGGCCCTGGGTGGGGCTTTCTAGAATGTCCGAGTGTGTCCAGGGCAGGCAGAGACCTGGTAGAATGGATGGAGAACCAGAACAGAGCTCAGGGCTCAAGGAGGCACCTGTGTCATACCATGAATGTCCATGCCTAGCTCTATGCTCTGCACCCACCCATCCAGACGTAGACTGGAACAGGGCTTAGCATGGCATCTCATTTACAGCATCCTCCGTAAACAAGAGGCAGGATTCCGGGACCCCCCCCCCCAGGTTCCAGGCTGACCCCCAAGCATAGAACTTTGGTGGTAAATTCCTGCCCAGCCTTCATCCATTGCTGGCCCCTGAAGCGGGCACTCTGGCCTCACAGAGTTAGCCAGCAACTAGGTCCATCAGTTTAGAATCCCGGTCACATCTGCGACTCCCAACAGACTGGTTCCAAAGTCCCTCCTGGAAAGATAGCCCAGGACCTCTGACACTGTTGCCAAAGGAAGTTCCCGTTGTCTATTGCTGTCTAACAAAGCTGCCCCAAACAGTCATTAGAGCACAGCTGGACACCTTCACAGTCTCTTTGCTCCTGGCCCAGGTGTGGCTGACTATATTTTGTGCTCAGTGTTCCACTAGACTTAGATCAAGGTGTCAGCCTCGACTGTCACTCTCCCCTGAGGCTCAGGGTCTTTCCCTATGCTCGCTGGTGGAGCAGAATTCTCTTCCTTTTAGCTAGATGCCTCAGGTTTCTGCCTCAGGCTTGCTGTCCACTGAGGGATGCTAGGGACACCTGCATTTCTTATCAGCATCTCTAAAGCCAATAACAGGGCTTTAGAGCTAATCTGAACATCTACCGGATCACACTGAACAACCAAGAGAATATTCTGCTGTAAAGTGCTCATGTCTAGGTCAATTCATACTAACAATATCCCCCATTTTGAGGTCTACTCATTGGAATCCTTGAGTCTTCAAAACCTTTTCACAGTAGTATCCAGACATGTGATTGAGTTACAGGATCCTAGAGGCCTATAATCTTGATGACCCTGTCAAATCCTGCCACAGGATGAGTCAAAGGTCAAAGCTAACGCTAACACATGAGCATCAAGCACTGACCTAACCTGGTTACATTGTTTGGCTTTTGTTTGTTTGTCAACTTTGAAGACACTGGGATCATCTGGGAAGAAAGGACTTCAACTGAGAAAATGTGTCCCTTGGATTGAAGTCTGTGGGACATTTCCCTGATTAATGACTACCATGGGAGGGTCCAGGCCATTGTGGGTGGTGCTATCTCTGGGTGGGTGGTTCTGGGTTCTATAAGAAAGCAGAGTGAGCAAGTCATGGGAGCAAGCCAACAAGCTGCATTCCTCCATGGTCTCTGTTTCAGTTCCTGCTTCCAGGTTCCTGCTTGAGTTCCTGCCCTGATGTCCCATCCCGAAGGACTGTAAGCTGAAACAAGCCCTTTCTTCCCCAAGTTGCTTTTGGTCGTGGTGTTTATCACAGTAGCAGAAGCCTAACTCTGAACTCTAAGGCTAAGTTTATCTTCTTCAGTTCCCAGAATGATTCCAAGAGTGAGCACCATGATTCCCCTATTTTACAGAGAATACAACCAAGATACCATGAATTCCACAAAGCCACCCAGCCGATCTGTAGCCTAGTCAAGATGCGAGAGTTGCCCAGGGTCTAATCTAGGCTTTGCTGTGTGTTCTTTGGAAAACCGTGTAACTACTCTGTTCAATGAAAATCCTAAAATACTCTCCATAGACAAGTAAGTCAGATTTCATGCTGACATGATAGAAGACCAGCGAATTGGCCCAGCCCTTCCAAAGTCATTGGCATGTGACTGCTGGACCCGCAGCTGTAATACCTGATGAGGCAAATGGAACCCGTCCCTGATGCCCATCCAGCTACAGCCAGTCTGACCCCGCAACCCAATGACAATGCCCCCAGCAACAAGGCTGAGAGGTCTCCCAGCATCAAGAACCCCAGGATGAATGGCCAGGAACTGCTGTTCACGAGTGCAGGCTGGCCTCTGGACACCTGAGTGGGGCTTGAAGCCCTCTCTCCTCTCTGCAAAGCAGTTCTGGGGAGAGAGGTGAGATGCAGAGGAAGCAATGGCCACCTGCTCCCTCCCCCATGAGAAAAGCTGTCAGTCACCCCCACGGTCACCTCCCCCACTTCCCACCCCCGCCACCACGCTTGAGCTGTCTCCCTCAGTAATGGGCTTAATCATAACATGCATTAGCTAGGGCCTGCTGCCTGCAATTACCACTTCAATCAGCCACCCACCACCCGCCACCCCCCAGCCTCAGGCCACCCATGGGGACATCCCAGCAGTACACCCCGCCTCCCTGAAAATGTAGCTTAGGAGCCCCAGACTGTGCAGATGGACAGCGATGTGACCCCTGCAGCAGAGCCTTGGGGTGGGGCTGGCCAGCGGGCAGAGAGCCACATCTCAGGGCTCCAGGCAATTATTTTAAAAGCCCGTTGAGGGAAATGTGCTGCCTGCCCGGTGCAGTGTTGTCTTCCTGAGGTTATGTTGACCCAGGTAGCTGACAGGCTGCTAGCACACAGTATGTTCATGTGCTGGTCACAGCACACAGGCACCAGCTGGCACCAGGACGTCAGGAACACATATACATGGTACCCACCTGGACCTCAAAGAGTTGGCTACTCGCTGTCTCTAAGATGTAGGCACAAAGCCTGCCCTTGGTTTTGGGGGCTCTTCCTATGCAGTCTCTTGCACTCTTTAGACCTAACCTCCTAGCGCCCACTCCCTCCTAGGGAACAGAGGTGCTGAATCGGACTGGAAGACTTCCCATGACATCCAGCCTCTGAGCTGGATGGGAACTGGAGAGAAGGGCAGAAGGCGGGCCTGGTGGGGGGAGTGGAGGGGGTGCTGTTGTGCTGTGATTCTCTCTAATTGCTGTTTTGCTGAGAGGTAATTAAAATGCCTTTTTATTTCACACGTCAGAGCCCTTGCCAGGCTGCGGAGAGGGCACAGGGGGGAGCCAGGAGGCAATAGAGAGCTAGGCACATGCAGGAGTCAGAGGGTGAAGTACTGAGCCTGACCAGCCTGCCAGGAGACCTCGGTCTGGCCCGTGGTCCAGCCTGTGAGCACCTGAGTGTTGTCCAGATCACAGCCTGTGGAGCCAACAAAGGCCATGATAATGAACACAGCACCAACCCTGGGAGTCTCCTCCACGCAGGTGTTTGCTGGCTGTTCAACTTGCAAAAAACAACTACTCCTGTGGAGATACCACCAGTATCCCAGGAGAGAGGAAGAGAGAGCCAGGAACCCCTCCCTGGCTTCTTAATCCCTAGCAGGACAGGATCTGAACTGAACAGACTCTAAACCCAAAAACATCGGATCAACCCATCCAGCCACATACCTGTCCCCTCCTAGAGTTCCACAGCCTTACCCTGACTCTCTCGGAGCCCCGAGGGAAAGGGCACAGATTTGAGGTGCATGACAATACCTGCAGTCAGGCATCAATCCATACACATCCCTCTAGACTGTGGTTACCTGTGGACAGACCCCTGGAGCAGATTAGTCACGACTTGCACTGGCCATAATCAGACAAGCCTAGCCATTTACCCAGCCAGAGTCAGGCTAGAAAGCAGAAGGTCCCCTGCCTTCTCCTAGGATGGCTGGAGATGGTGGATTAATAGCACATAGGCTTCAGTGGCAGGGGTGGAGGAGGCAGACCCAAGGCCAACTGAACCCCACCTCTGTTTCTTGTACTGCTCCACCCCACTTCCTATCTGCCGATTCTCTTCTTTCAATGTGGCCTGGTATAGCGTCACTCCATCCGTACCTTCACCCCCTTCTCCACCACCATCAGTACCCCCATCAGTACCCCATCATTACCATCAGTATTCCCATCAGTACTCCCATCCGTACCCCCATCAGTACCCCCCCCAGTACCCCCATCAGTACCCCCACCAGTACCCCCACCAGTACCCCCATCAGTACCCCCACCAGTACCCCCATCAGTACCCCCACAAGTACCCCCATTAGTACCCCCACCAGTACCCCCATCAGTACCCCCACCAGTACCCCCATCAGTACCCCCACCAGTACCCCCACCAGTACCACCATCAGTACCACCATCAGCTCATCTACTATCCTCGTCTTTGTAGAATTCATCATCATCTCTACCACGGGCATCAACATCCTGTCATCGCCATCCCATCACCAGTGCTAGCAACGCCGCCATCACCATCAGGACCCACCCGGTACCTAGCACTATCTAATCTCATCGACTTCTCAGAGTGAGACCTCTGTGATCTAATTTCTCAGGTGGACAGACCAAGCCTTGCAACCGAGGAGCTTACCTAAAGCCTCCAAGGCAGGATTTGAGTCTGAACTGCTTGACCCCAGTTCAAAGTTATAATTGCTACACAGCACCACTGTCGGTCCAGAGGCCGTGTCAAAGGGAAAGAAACAGAGCGGTCCATTAGGGCTACTTAGGAAGCAGCAGAGACGGAGGTGTGCCCAGTACTTAGTTCAGTTTCCTTAGCAGACAGCCTCTTGTCACTCTAATAAATGCTTAATAGCCTTGCTCCCAGTCCTCCCCTGGCTGGCTTCACCAGAGCTACAGGGGAGGAATAAGAAAAGCCACTGAGAGTCAAGCTAAGGGAGTGGAGGGATGGCTCAGTGGTTAAGAGCCCTTGTTGCTCTTCCAGAGGACCCGGGTTCAATCCTCAGCAACCACATGGTGGCTCCCAGCCATCCAACACCCTCTTCTGATCTCCGCAAGTCCCAGGCAAGCACATGGCTCAAATACATCCAGACAAAACATCCATACCCATAAAATTAAAATATTTTAAAAGAAATATGTAAGCTGAACGCCAGGGTTTTGTTTTGGAGTTTGTTTGTTTTAGAAATGCACCCATGCAGAAGCCAGAGGCTGGAGTCACGTCACGTGCCTTCCCCAATTGCTTGCTGTGCTATTTTTTGTTATATGTATTTTATATGTATGGGAGTCCTACATGCATGTATATGTATGCACAGTAGACTTGCTGGGTGCCAGTGGAGGTTGAAGGAATGCATTAGATTCCCTGGAACTGGAGAAACCACCATGTGGGTACCAGGAACAGAACCCAGGTCCTCTGCAAGAGCAACCAGTGCTCTTCAAGCACTGAGCCATCTCTCCAGCCCCTCCAACTTATCTTTTGAGACAGACTCTCTCCCTCTTTGGTGCTGGGATTTACAGGCACGCACTGCTGAGCCTGTTTTTGCTTTTGTTTTGAACATGGGTTCTAGAGAACTGGATGAGGGGGGCGTCCCTGTGTTTACACAGCATGCAGTTTAACACATGAGTCATTTTCCCAGTCCTGAATTCCAGTTTTTGTCTCCAGTACAATGGAAGGCAGACAGCCCCATTTTGTGAGCCATGATCAGCTCTAGGAGGTAGCGATAACCAGTGGTGGCCACTCTGAGGTTGAACCGTGTCCAGTTGGGATCGCCGTAACAAACACAGTAGGCCTGGGATACGTGTTGGGAAGGCTGGGAGTATGTATGGGTCAGGGAGCTGACATGGTCAGGTTCTGCTGAGGACCTGTTCCTTTTTGTAGAAGGCAATCTTCCTGCTCCATCCCCACATGGTAGAGAGCAGGGAAGTAAGGCAAACCCATTCATGTCCCATCATTAGGGATCCTCTCTCAGATCTGATTGCTCCCCAGCAAGACCATCAGTGCTGTGGTTTCAGACTATCAGGTGGGAGGGAGTGCTTTCAGCCAGTTCATACAGACAGTGAGGTCAGTGGGTACACGACAGCCCAGCCAGGCAACAGCCAAGGACACAGGGTAGATAACAGCCAAGAGAAAACTCCTTTCTTCCCAGCCTGCCAACCTTCTCTCCTCAGCCTCACCTGTCCCTGGGTCCCATTGACCCTGGTGTATTTGTCACTTAGGGAGGCTAGGGAGAGCAGTCACATCTTCAGCGTCTCATCATGTCCTTTGTGGTATGTTTTGTTTTTTGGACGTACTGGAATGGGCGTGTTTGGGATACTTGAGGGATAGTAGAGGAAGGATCAGGGATCCTGAGGCCCATCCGCAGGTACTCCCCTCCTAAATCCAAGGATGACAACCTGCACCTCCTCCTGTCCATCACGGCAGCTCTGTGGTCTAGAGGTAAGTGATCCAGCAATGGAGGGAAGATGCTGGGGACCCCCTGGGTCTCTGCAGAGGACAGGGGATGCCTCTATCTTGTGCAGCAGCATGGGCTCTGGGCAGGAAGGGTCTCAATTTGTGTCCCCCGGACGGAAAGAATGAGTAGAAACCTTAGGAGTAAAGCCCTCCTCGGGTGGGTTGTAACCCCCCAATCAAGGGAGCTCTCCATCACTGGAGAAACTGACTGACATCTCAGATGAGATGAGAATGTTCTAGTTGAAATCTCAGCACCAGCATTCACTAGCTGTGTACAGGATACTTGGCCTCCGTGAGGCTTGTTGTCTTTATCTGAAAAATGGGGGCGATAAGACCTCCCCTGATTTGCTGAGATCCGGAGGACGGTACTGTCCAGGAAAGCAAAGAAGAGCCGTTGATGAAGGCTGGGCAATGGCCCAGTGTGGGTGCTGTGTCTAGAAAGTTCCTCCTCCCAAGAGACCAGCTTCAGAGCAAGGTTAAAGAGCTTGGGAAAACAGCTCAGGGTGCATTTGGGGGACGGTGAAGTCTACAGAAACCAATGGAATCTGAGAGTAGGAAAGGTGTCCTCTGCCAACACTTGCTGAGCTGGAGCTCTCCCTGTCTCTCAGCCTTAGCATCCTCATCAGTTACGAGGGAATCCCAGCAGGGCCAACCTCTGAGGGAATTGTAGGATTCACACAAGGCAATGCAATGAAAGCTCTCGGCAGTAAGTCAGGCACACCGAGGCAGGGACACACACACACACACACACACACACACACACACACACACACACACACACACACGAGTGCGCCCATATGCACACCTGGCTGGCTTCCCTGAAGAAGCCCTGGTACCCCCCACCACCCTTAGCATCCACCCCTGGATGCTACAGCAGTCATGCTCACGGCTGTCAATGTTCCCTGCCAGCTAATGGACCAATTTTTTAGCATTACGGAGATTTGGCCAATTTGGCGGCCCTGACAGAAAGGCTCACAGAGTGAACAGTTGCCTGAGGGTAGGGTGGGGTGGGAGAGCTGAGGAGGATGGGAAGAGAAGGGGCTGCAGGCACTCCCCCACCTCTCTGCCTGCTCCAGCCTGGAGCCTCACGGTCCAGCCAGGGGAGGTGGAGCTGTTGGGGAGATTACAGAGATAATTACCCCCACTTACAGGCCCCTCCTGTGCTGAGCACTTTGCATATATTTTCCTCTTTTAATCCTCCATAACCCTATGAGGCCATTCCTATTATTTTTTTCCATCCTTCCTGATGTGGAACTTAGGCACGAGGTGCTGTGCTCGTTCAAGGTCATGCGGCCAGAAAGTGACAGGAGTCGAGAGGAAGAGTTGAGGTTTAAAGTCAGGTCTTCTCACTGTCACCATGCTCCATCGTGACTATAGATCGAGAATCAGGCCAGACACCCTTCAGCCATCTGCCCACCCCATCACCCATCACCCAAGGGTCTCAACCCCGAGTCACCATGTTCTAAGGGCTCTGTAGCTGGGGATCCCCTATGTGCCACCAAGGGGTCCCGATTTCCTTTTTCCATCTGGCTGAAGGTGTGCCCTCACATCTCAAAAAAAATTCCTCAAGCCAGCATACTGCAGGGAGAGGGCACTGATGCCTTAGCCTGGGCTTCTCTCTCCTGTCCAGGCTGGGCAGCATCCCTAACAATCTATGGCTTCCCAGGGCTGGTCCTAAGCAGTGCTAAGCTGCACTCTACCTCAAGCCCTGGGCTCATATAAGAGCAGGGAGGCTGCGTTGCCAGGGGAGAGGGGGAGGGGGCTGCAGAGGGGGAGGGGAGAAGCCGCCACAGGCAGTGGGGAGGGGGCTGCTGGGCTCTGTGCATTAAGCGATCAGAGAGCACAATATTTCATTGCCGGCAATCGCAGCCAAGACATCAACTGCTTGGGGAGAGCAGCCTTAAAAGCCTTTTGATTTTATTTCTTCCACTTCATTTTTTTTTCTTCCCTTTCCTTGCTAGTGTCCTTGACAAGGCTCCCATCCCCCTCTCCTGCCCCTTCCCCAACCTGGGCTCTAATGCTCCTTAGAGTCTGGCTGAGAAAAGCTGAGCTTCCTCCTTGAGGCTTTTGCAAAGCTAAGCACCTCCAAGAGCTCTAGCCCAGTAAGACTCGAGGCTTGCATGTGGCTGGGAAGACGCCTTGGCATACTTGTGTATGCCCCCCCCTTTACAGGTATAGGTCTGTGTACACGTGTGTGCATGCCTTGATGGAGAGAGAGAGAGAGAGAGAGAGAGAGAGAGAGAGAGAGAGAGAGCCCTCACCCTCGGGTAACCAGCATGTGCCCACAGAAAACACTACCCTAAATAAGTAGAGATAATGGAGCGGGTGGTGGTATGGGTTGAGTGGGGACTACCGCAAATTCAATGACTCGGGGTGGTGAAGAGTGGAGAAACCCTTAGGCGTCAGTCCAGATGGACCCAATCATGAACCCACTGTAGATTCCAGAGACCCTGAGACCTAGACTTGTGCAGGAAACAAGTACTGGCTCCTTACAGAGTGATGCATACGGGCCTTCTATCTAGGTCGCTGCGGGACACTGAGCCGGCCGCCCGTGACGTCAGCCTTGGGCTGTGACGTCACTGCCCCGCCCCCGCCGCTCTCTTTTTCCCTCCTCCCGCAGGGTGCTTCATCTCCACCTAATGGCAGGCGACGCAGAATTGCACATCTGTCTTGTCGGGAATTAGTTAATTGAATCAGGCGGCCCGAGCTGCCGCAGCGACCTCGGGCCTGGCCCCTGGGAGGGGGGCTGGGCAAGGTGGGGGGGAGGCTCAGACTGGAGGGCCGCTCAGGGGGCTCACCTAGGCTGGTGCGGGAGACGCAGTGATGTGTGAATGTAGGTCAATGTCCCACTCAACCTTCCCTTCCCCCTGCACCGTGAGGACCTGGGACCAGGGGCCCCCAAGGGCTGGTTAAAAACCAGGCTCCAAGAACCAGGGCTGGAGACACAAAACTGTGCCCCTGCCAGAGCACCCACTGCTGACACACCTCTGCAGGAGCCATTCTTGTTGACACCATTTCGCTCCTCCCCCAAAGGGCAGAGAAGCCAAAAAGCACAGCTAATTTCCCAATCTGGGAAGTGCGTTATCTTTCCCTCCCCTATGACCACCTCCAGCCAACCTCAGAGAATTCATCCCTAAGCATTGGGGTCGGGTAATTGCCCCTCTGCCTGAATTGGTCTCGGCTGCTGTTCATAACTGTATGAACTGATCTTAAGAGCCAGAGAGCCTGAGTGGCATGGGACAAACCAGGGTTGCTTCTTTGAAGAGGCTCCAGCACCCAGGGGCTCCTGCCCATACTTCAGCTCATTCCACCAGGGTCTAGGGCTTACCAGCTGGTCCTCTTTTGTTCAGTCCCCACCTTTGGGTACCCTTTACCATTTCAGATTCTTAGCTAAATGATTGATCCTTGAGCAATAGCCTCCCGTTTCACAGATGGGAAAGCAGAGGTTCGCTGGGGATTTAGCTCAGTGGTAGAGCGCTTGCCTAGGAAGCGCAAGGCCCTGGGTTCGGTCCCCAGCTCCGGAAAAAAAAAAAAAAGAAAGAAAGAAAGGGAAAGCAGAGGTTCAAGGAGGGTAAGTGGCTGACCAAAGACCTCGACAGCTACAATCTGCCCTGGCCTGGATTTGAACTCAAATGCTCTGGCCTTTAATGTCAGTCACTCTGCTGCTCTGCCTCCCCCTCTAAGGACCACTTTGTTGCTAGGAGACAGCAAACTGGTGGTTACTATGGGAACTAGGCTGATGGGGAAGGTGGAAAGAGTTGGTGTCCAGACAGCAACAGAAAGGCTCCAGGTGGACTTCCTGGCTTCTTCCCCACTCCTCACATGGAGGCAAACTTGGGCTTTCAGCTCTGGGCTCTGGGCCCTAGTTCCTGGGGGTGCAGGGAGCAGGTTCTAAGCAGTGAGATAAAAAGGACGCATAGTTGCACTGGACAGTGTGTTGCAGACTAAGAACCCTACGTGAGGGGTTGGGGATTTAGCTCAGTGGTAGAGCGCTGCCTAGGAAGCGCAAGGCCCTGGGTTCGATCCCCAGCTCCAAAAAAAAAAAAAAAAAAAAAAAAAAAAAAAAAAAGAACCCTACGTGAGGATGTGAACCCTCAGATGCAGCAGGATGGTAAGACAGACCGGGTGAGCGGAGCCTCACACTTCTGCTTCCATGACTGGTTTTGGCCAGTGGTATAGACAGCACCCTTTCCTCAGGAAGCAAGAGCAGGACTACAGTGGGGTAAAGCCACTGAGAAGGCTCTAGAGTTGTGTAAAATGGTGGCACCCTAGGGCCGCTCCCTCAGTGTTGGAAACTGACAAAGGTACAAAGTACTAAGCCTGATAGGTAGACTTTGCTGTGTGACCCTAGCCAAGTCACACAGCCTCTCTGAGCCTGTGAAAAGGGGGCATAGTCACAGTATCCATCACATAGCATTGCAAAGATTGCAGGAATGAATCCCAAGCTTCAAACAGAGCTGGCGGGCTCTAAGGACCATCAGCATTAGTTACATTTTTATCTTAGATGCTCACCAAGCCACAGAAGTCCAAACCACTTTAGACCCGGCTTGTTATCTCTTCTCTTCCTCAGAAGCACAGGCCTGTAGGCCTCACCCCTTGCTGGGCATTGGAGGAACTGAAACAGAGCTATATCTGTCCCCAGGCCCTCCTACCGAAGCTGGCGCCACAGTTTGGGGACCCAGAGCACGGAGGCTGAGGCCGGAGGAGTGAGGGGGCAGGGGCGGGCTGCAACTAAATTTGCTCATCTAGCCTGTCAGTCCCTTAATCTGGTCCCAGAGGAACAGCGCAGAGGCTTCACTCTGGATGACAAACGAGGGGGGGAGAGGCCTGCCCTGCCTGGACGCTCGGTGAGTAATGGCTTTGCATTAAGATATTAGGCCGGCCAGGGTTGGTGGGGACGTGCTCCTGCCTCTGCAAAACAGGGAATCGCTCTGAAAAGGAAACCTGGAAAAGACTGGGCACTGAGAGAGCTGTGGACTGGGGGAGGGTCGCAAGGGACCTGGGGAAGGGAAGGAGGTGGTAAAAGACACGGAAGGAGGAACACTGTGACAGAAACAGAGCCCCATAGAAGGGGAGGTATACAGACCAGACTTGCAGACAGGGGAGGACACCTCTGGAGAACACCCCCAGAGGCAGGGCATCAGTGGCTGGCCCTTTGATGTCCCTCTTAGTTCTGAAAGGACAGTGGCTAAGCCTGGAAGTCCTAACAGAGGTGGCCTTGCTGTCAGGCCCTGTTCCCATGAGCTGTGCCTAGGGCAGGCACCCTGTGATCTGTCCTCAGTAGACACTGCTGCCTGTAGCTGATCCCAGAGGGACTGGCTGGGGAAGAGACTCTCAGGGAGGAGATGGACCTGGGCAGGGAGAAGGTTTGAAGTCAGTGGGGCACAGACAGAGGCTATCAGAACAAAAGGGAAGCACTGGACTCCAGAGAAGTCCAGGGGTAATGCCCTCTCTCTGCTTTGCAACCCCCCCCCCGCATCCTGAGCCTGCCTTCCCCACTGGTGTTCCATCCCTGTGCTGTGACTCAAGCAGGGTGTGTGACAGTCTTGCTGGGCCTTCTTCAGGGCCCTAGATCTGAGAGTCTAGTGATTGTGCCTTGGTTTTAGGAACTCCGTTTATGGGATGCCTAGAATAGGCAGGTTCAATAAACTTCATAAGTGAATGCTAATTTTATCCCCCTGCCCCCAAGGTCCTACAGTGTCTGTATAACCAATGTGAACCCCGGAGCAAGTCTCAGCAAGTATCATTTCTCTCCTCAGAGGAGTCTCCTAGTGGTTCCCGTCCAGACCTGGGAAAGTATCCAACTCTCTGTGCCTCAATATACTGGTCTGTTAAATGGGCCTCCTAGGAAACTCAGTGAAGTAAGCAATACAAATAAATGCCTTATGAGGTCACAGAGGTCACCCAGAATCCCAACCCTCTGCTTTGATGCCCTCAGTCTGTTCTCTACACTTGCCAAAGCACATTCTTGCAGGAGAGCCAAAGCTATGAGCCTCCCTGAGTGGGGATGGTCAAGCAGAACTAAAAAGGCCATGGTGGGTTGGAGGGAGTGAGGGGTGAGGGGGGAGGAAGGGTGAAGTAGGGGAAAGAAGGGAGGCGGTGCTTATCCTTTCCTTGATCTAGGATAGAGCGAAGGCCTAGGGGCCAGCTACCACCACTAATCCAAACTGCCTGTTGCTCCAACTCAGCTTTCTGGGTGCAACCTATTTGGTGCAGTCCTCTGACGTCACAGACTCACAACCCTTAAGCCCTGTTGAACAAGGCACCGTGCCAGGATACAGCTCAGTGGGCAGAGTGGTTGCCAGCATGCTCAAAGCCCTGGATTTTCCATCCCCAACTGCTCCTAAACTAATTGTGGTGGCACATAACCGTTATCCTCCATACTCCCCGAGACAGAGGAAACACAGAAAATGTGTCCAACTACTCAGGAAGCTGGCCCTGCAGAGCTACACTTGATCCGGAAGAAGGTGATTTGGGGACAGAGGTCCAGTGTTGGGGTACTGGAGTGCAGAAAAGCAGTCCCAGATCTCAAAACAGAGATGCCCCTTCTGCTGCATAGGTCTGAAGGAGTCTCCTGAAGGGGAGGTGTCATAGAAGGAGGGGCTTCTGAACCACACCCCACGTTCTCCTGCTCTAAACCTCTTGGGTTTATCCTGGGTCCTTTGACAGTTCTGTACCTTGAGGCGTCACTACCCAGAATTTCCCGGCCCTCATGAGGCCTGCATCTCTCGCAACGAGCCACCAGGAGGCGCCCCGCGCCTACAAATCCTCCTCAGGGCCGCCTACGTGAGGAAGGTCTGTGACTTGGGGATCAAAACCTCTGAACAACCCAGGGTCCCTGCGCCCCTCATGGGGATCATTTCCTGATCATTTCCTTCTCCTCCCCAGTGTTTCCCTGACCGCAGCCAGGCTTCCACAGCTGAGCGGGCTACAGTGTGGCCAAGGTCCCGCCACTGAGCCTGCCACCAATGCTTCTCCGGCTCCCACCAAGGCCAAGTTTCCGCTCTTTTCCTGAGTCCCCACCTGCGAACGTCTCTGACTCATTGCAAGCACAGCGACCATTGCTGGTCAGGGTCTGGTTTGGTCTGTTCTCATCACGGCCACAGCTCCTTAGTCTCAGTCCATCCCAGGTTTCTATGCAGCAAATGTTATGGCTGCTTTGTTCAGACCCATCCTGTGCGTTAACGCTTAGGCCTGGGTCACCGGGGCGGGAGATCAGAGCCTGAAGAGAACAGTCACTGCCCACCGGGGCTTCTCCTGGCTTCCTTAATCGTGGGTAGAGGCTCCACTTGGAAACCACCAGCGGCAAACAGCTCCTGGATTTTTTTAATTACATTTTTAGTTATGTTTTGTTTGTTTGTTGTCTGTAAACTTATGTCACATCAAGTGTGTGCAGGTCCGAGGACGACTTGCAGGTGTCAATTCTTCCCTTCAACCATGTGGGTCTCTGGGATTGAACGCTGGCCCTTAGGCTTAGACACAGTTACCCACTCAGTCATTTATCCAGCCTTCAAAAGTATAGTATTTTTAAATACTTGTAAGCTGGAGATGGTGGGACAGATGTACAGTCCTGCTATTTGCTGTCTGAGATGGTGCCTGTGTAGCCAGCACCTTCATGGGGGTTTTGCATAGGGAACATTGTTGATCTCTCAACAGCCCAGTGACAGAGGTCTGGGCTTGACTCCATTGAAAAGATGTGGAGACTGAGGCTGGAGGGACCTTAAGTGATTTGCTGATGAGCTGAACAGCTGACCAGGTCCTCCATGCCCCCTTACCTCCTCCTGAGACCTTCTCTTTATAACCCCCTCCCACACATAGGCACTCAGGACCCCAGTAGCCAGGAGATCTATTCCAGCTCCCAGCTCAGAGTAGGTTCCTCTGCATCTTCGATGGTGAGCTAGGCTGGGGCTGGCTTTAGTTGTAGGGCCAGATCCCCCCTGTACAGTGGCCCTGGAGAGAATCACACTGACCCTAGCGGTTGGAAGCACAGTTGCTAGATCCCCTTCCCGGAGGCCCTGCATCTGCTGGCTCTGTGCCTGGAATGTCACTCTGTTCCCAGGGGCTCCTCATGGCGGCTGCCAGCCTCCCTCCCTGTCTCCCATTAATCATGTGTGCAGGATTTATATTCTCCAGCAATTTATTTCAGTAAATGCAATCTGGGTGTGCCTGCAGGTGGGCAGGATGCTCCACTGCTGCCGGAGTCACGCAGCCTGGCTTTATTGTCAGGGTAATGGGCATGACTCAAAAGCCAGCACCCTCAAGGAAGATGCCAGGCCTAGCCAGGCCCTGGAGCAGAACACCGGGGACCCAGGGACCAGCCCTCCCCAACATGGACTTGACAACCCCAAGGGTCCTGCTCCGTCATCTTTTCTCAGAAGACTTAAGAATTGGGGGTAGGAAGGAGACTGCAGTCTCAATCCTCGACTTGACAGTTCAAGGTCCAGATTGGGGAGATACGGGGCTGGGGGTCTAGTTTCCTGACCCAGGCCCTCCTCTGAGTTGCTACCCCTCAAGTGTGCAAGACCCATCTTGGAGGGACCATAACCCCATTTCACCTTTCTGAGTCCTCTTGTGCCCTTTCATCTCCCACTGTCTCCTTCTGGTCACTGGGTGTGGCAGCCTAAGGCTAGGCAGAAACAGCCTGAGGTCATGCAGGAGCTAGGCTACCAGGTCCTCAAGTCAGTCCTCCCAGTTATCCGCCCATTTACAGGCTCTGAAACAGTGAGAAGAGGCAGGGGTACAGCAGCAGAGTCTGGCCCTCTGTAGCCCTCTCCATCCAACACCCCAGATTCCTTCTGTTCCAGGTAGGTCCCAATCTACAAGCGTCTGTCTCTTTCTTTAGGATCCCCAAGACCAAGGCAAAGCAGCAACAGCCCCGCACCCCCTCCCAGGTTGCCCCACCCTTCAGGGCTTCGAAGTGTGTGTGTGTGTGTGTGTGTGTGTGTGTGTGTGATGTATGTGTAAGTATGTGTGTGATGTATGTGTGTGATGTATGTGTAAGTGTGTGTGATGCATGTGTGAGTGTGTGTATGATGTATGTGTGTGTGAGCTGTATGTACAAGTGTGTGTATGTGTGATGTATGTGTAAGTGTGTGTGTGATGTATGTGTGTGTGATGTATGTGTGTGAGAGATGTATGTGTGTGAGATGTATGTGTAAGTGTGTGTGTGATGTATGTGTGTGTGATGTATGTGTGTGAGAGATGTATGTGTGTGAGATGTATGTGTAAGTGTGTGTGTGTGTGTGTGTGTGTGTGTGTGTGTGTGTGGACAGTGGCTGCAGCCGACAAGAGGAAGGGCACAGCCTTTCCTGCCTTACTCTCTAATTGCCTCCAGGGATTTATTGACTTTGCACACTGTCCCTCACCTCTAGTCCATACCCTGGATACCCCCCTTTCTTGGTCCTTAGTGTCAGGGCCCGATACTTTAAGCAAGAACTGGGTGTGGCCTGCAGAGGGGCCCTTGATCTATACGTATCTATATGCGGCCTCTCCACCTCCATGCCTAGAAACTGAAAACAAAAGGAGAGAGATATCTGGGTCCCCCCACTCCCAGGAGTCCCAGGCCAGCAGACCCCATGCTCTGTCTACTCTGGAATCAGGAGACAAGATTCCCGAGAGACACTGAAGAAATCTGGTAGCCCTGGGCTCTCTTCCTCTTCCCCTCAGGACCCTAGTACTGCAGAATATCGCCTGCCATTTTCAGGCCCTGGCCCCCAGGTGCCACTGCAGCTCCCCTAACTCTCCATCTGACTCCCCACTTCCTCATGGCCAGATTCATCACTGAGCAGGAAGAAAAGCCTGGACACCAACCCTTCCTTTGTGCCCCAGGAAACCCCTGCAGGGGCCCAGAGGCCAGGAGAGAGAGAGAGAGAGAGAGAGAGAGAGAGAGAGAGAGAGAGAGAGGAGAGGGAGAGGGAGGGAGGGAGGGAGGGGAGAGGGAGAGGGAGAGGGAGAGGGAGAGAGGGGAGAGAGAGGAGAGAGGATTTAGGAGCAGGTACACTCAGATCTGATGTCTTCTCTAGGGATGGTAGCAGCCTTAAACAGGTGTGGCGAAGGTTTGGTACATTGTACTACCTTGAGTTTCATGGACCTGCTTCGTTTGGTCAGTGCTTTACACTAATAAATATTTGAGGATGAAATAATGCATCAACAAACACTGATTCGCTGAGAAGGGTTCTATCTCATACTTTTTTTTTTCTTTTTTTTTTTTTTTTCGGAGCTGGGGACCAAACCCAGGGCCTTGCGCTTCCTAGGCAAGCGCTCTACCACTGAGCTAAATCCCCAACCCCCTATCTCATACTTTTAAAAGACATTCTTGATGCCCTGTACTGGCCCCACGCTACCTGTGGTTTTAAAGACTACCCCATGCTCCCCGCATGCAGGGAACTACAAGGAAGAAGTTTTAAAGTAAAAATGAGTCTCAGCTCCCAGGTGAAGATGCTGGGTGTTGGATGATGCTGGGTGCTGGGTGACTGGTGGTACGCTCCTGTAGGCCTCCCAGCATCTGGAGGCCAGCAAGACCTGGAGTTTCAGGCCAGCCTGAGTTGCACAGTGGCACTCTGTCTTTAAAGAAAATAAATAAAAGAACGAAAGAAATTAAGCATTATTAATATTAATGAACAGCCATTCTTCGCAGAAATCTCATTTATTGATGCAGATAGACGTTTAGAGACAAACTGATAGAAATTAATATCATCATAAGAAGGACTCTAACTGAAGATTTTTAATAGGATTGATAAAATTTAATTTTAATTTATGTGGAAAGCAGGGGCAGAAGTGACCCTGAAGAGAGTCACATGACTCTTGTGTCTCTTCTCAGTCTCCCCCAGCTCCCAGACACATACAGGCACTCACACACCCCAGACCCACCAGGCTTCAAACTCTCAACGTAGACTACGATGACCTTGAACTTCTGATCTTCCTGTCTCCACCGTCTGAGTCCTGGGAGGACTACATACCAGGCAAGCACTCCCTGGCCCCAGAGACTTTTTTTTTTTCTCCTAAAAGACCATTTAAGTCAGACTTAATGGCTTGCCCCAGTAATCCCAGACACTTGTAAGACTGGGGCAGGAGGATTGCTTTGAGTTTGAGGTGAGCCTGGGCTTTACAGTGAGTTCTGGGACAGCCTGGACCACAGTGTACACCTGTGTCTCAGGAAATCACAACAAGGGCTGGAGAGATGGCAGGGCAGTTAAGAGCACCGCTGCTCTTCCAGAGGTCCAGAGTTCACTTCCCAGCAACCACATGGTGGCTCACAGCCATCTGATGCCCTCTTCTGAAGACACCTACAGTGGACTCATAAAATAAACAAATCTTTTAAAAAATCAAAACAAATAAAAAGACCATTTAATGTTAACAAGAAGATCTGAAATCCTGATCAAGAAAAACATATTGCACAGCTGGCAGGGTTTATTTGTTACGTTCCTCTTTGACAAGTACCTAAAACAGCAACTCAAAGAGGGGTTTGCTTTGGCTCAAGGTTCAAGAGCACAGTCCATCACGGCAAGGTCGTCATGGCAACACAAATGACAGGCAGCTGCTCACACTGCACTGCTCACACTGGGAGGATTGGGGTGCTCATCTTTCCCCTAGTTTGAAGCCCGTGGCCCCAGTCCGGTGTCACCTACAATTAGCATGGGTCTTCCCAACCAGGTCAACCCTTCTTGGAAGCACCCTCATGGACATGCCCATCGACTTGCCTCTAAGGTGATCCTAGGTCCTGTCAAGTTGATGGTCAGTATTAAACCATCACAAGGGATAACGGAAATGAGGGTGTTCAGTTACCAAATATTAGAGAAACACAGCGTAAACCACATTCAGAAAAAGGGAAGAAAATATATGAAGAGAGATGGCAGATGGGAAGGAAGAAAGAACGAGAGAAAAGACAGGAGGAGAGGGAGTAAAGAGGGAAAGAGAGTGAGGAGGAGAAAGAGAAAAAGCTTACACAGCCCTGTCATCCTCACTACTGGGGAGTCTAAGGCTGGAGAATATACATCAGGCCAGCCTGGGCTACAGAGTGAGTTCAAAGTAGTGAGACCATCTCAAAACCAAAGTAAAGAGAGAATGTCAGGCATGGGGCAAAGCTGTAATCCCAGCAAGTGGGGGGTAGAGATGAGGCTCCTTTGTATTTAGAGAGTTTGAGGCCAGTCTAGGCTCCTTGAGATCCTGATTCAGACAGACAGAAAGAAAAAAGGAGAAACAAACCAATAACTAACTAAAAAGAAGGCTGGGGATGTAGTTTGATGGGAAAGTAATTTGTCTGCTGTGGGCAAAGCTGTAGGTTCAATCCCTAGTACCAAGAAGGAGAGGAGGGGACAGGAAGGGACAGAGGGAGGGAGGGAGCGAGGGAGGGAGGGAGAGAGGGAAGGAGGGAAGAAGAAGAAAAAGAATTCTGGCCATGAAAATGGTTTGTTTCCTCTCCATTACAGGTTGGACAGTGAACTACAGAGATCTGCCTGGTGGTCTTGTGGCTGGCTAAGGCTTCAAGTTTGAGGCCAGCCATGGCAAGAAGGGAAAGGAGATGTAGGGTCTGCTTAGCCCCCCACACACACCCCAGCCCTTCTGGCAGATTCCAGTACAACCCTGCTTCTCAATCCACGGATCTGTGGCAAGCAGCTCAGCTTCAGCACCCCACACTCCTAGACAGAACCCCCACCTCCCCAGGTCCCTCCTAAAGCCTAGGGGAAGTGGGAAGGTCAGAGTGAAAAGCAAAGCTGACAAACTGAAGGGAACTCTTAGCCATGAGGAAGGCTCTCTTCCCAGCCATCCCCTGAAGTCAGGCCACGCCCACTGACTGGGGAGCCCCCTCCCACTGCCACCTTCCATGTCCTTTTTCCTTTTCAGGGGTTGCCACAGTTCCCTTTCTACCTCCCTGTTCATTCAGTTCAACAGCGAACTAGTGACCTTTGAGACCCAGAGCGATGACCCCGCCATCCCCTAGCAGGAAGACTGAACCGCTTCAATTCTGTTAATCTTCCCAGCAGGATAGATATTGAGCCGCCCTCCCAAATGAATACACATCCATTCCTCAGAGGCTGGTGTCACACAGAGCCACATTTCTGAGACCCAGGGCTCAGGAGAGTCCTGGCTGCTGCCAGGAACCTGCTCCCTACATTACAGCTTCCCCCCTGTGTTTCTGGAAGTCTCGTCATTCTTGGGTCTGCATCCCTTCGATTCCTGCTTGCATCACCACACAACCTTCATTCTATGACCTCTGTCTCTACGTCACATTGGACTGAGCACCCCAAACTTCTTCACTGGTGCATAGCCCTAGTCAGGTCACATTCTGAGGTAAGGGGGTTAGAACTCCAGCATATCTTTGGGGAGATGATTTGGGCTCCAGCAGGAAGTGACTCACGGAAGCTCGCCCAGGAGTACAGTCAGCCTCACAGGGCTCTCTGAGTCACAGCTGAATGGCCTCTCATCCCACAGAGGCTCTGATGTCAGTCTCCTCTCAAGTTTCATTGCATCAGACATCAGCTCACAGCCACCCCTGTGTCCAATGGTCCAGCTGATGCTGACGCAGGTGTTACTGTGAGAAGTAGAGATTCTGTCCTCAAAGACAGTCTGGGAGTTTCTATATCCTCCTGTCCCCCTTCTGCTCCTTCTCCAGGAAGAGCATGGAGATCAAGGGGCATCTCTTTGTTTTGAGACAAGGTCTCACTGTGTATTTCTAGCTGGTTTGAAACTCACTATGTAGACCAGGTTGGCCCCAAACTCACCAGATTCAGCCTGTCTCTGCTGATTTAGGTTTAAATACAAGGTAGATTAGGCATGACTGAGCCTCGATTAAATGCATGAGATTTCACAGTCAGGAGACTTTGTGATGCAGCGAGGGGCAGACCTTCAGTGTCTGTGTGGAGGCCTAAGTAAGGGAAGGGAACACCCCATACACACCCCCAGAGCCCGCCCAGAGCATACCTTTAAAGAGGCTACACCATTGGCTTCTGGGGATTCCTTCTCTTTCACTCCTACCATCCCTCCCACCCATGTTCCCCACCCCCAACCCTTCTTCCTCACCTGAACCCGCTAAGGCTTTCTAGATATATTGAAGAAAACCCCCAAGGTTCCCTGCCCTCCCCCCTCCTCCTTTCAAAGTAGAAGCACTGGGGCTAAGGGCTGTCTCCGCCTTTAAGAGGGGTGAGGAAGAGCTGTGGCCTTCCATTTGGCTCCCTGGAGACTTGAAACAAAAGCACCACCCTACCCCTGGGTATTAAAACTGCCCAGAGAATCTCACCCTGGGAGAATAGAAAGATTGTTCTGACATCAGTCAAGGGAGAATCTTGCCTCACAGGAAGAGATTTCACAGGCCCCTAACAATTTGTAAGATCTGAGGAGTTGAGACAAGGATGGGGTGGAGTGGGGTGGGGGAATCTTCTCAAGGTGTAGGAGCCAGATCTGAAACGATGTGCCCTGCCCTTTGCTGTGTAGGTGAGAGAAGAGTCTACTTCCTTCAGACTGGACTCAAAGCCTGACCCATACTAAGAAGGCAGAGTGAGGAAAGAGAGTTCTATGCTGGCCACTCTGGCCCAGGCAGCTTCAGCAGGCACACAGGAGCCACATCTCTCTGCTAAGAACTTGGAGACCACCTGAGATTTACCCCATGATACGCGTAGATAATTCCAATCCCTGGTGTCATTGAATACACACAACAATCTATAACCAGCATTCTCTCCACTTTCCTGGATGCATCCTGCTGGTGGGAGACGGGCTACATACTGTTCCCTTTGAAGAGCACACAGCCCCTGGTCACAGCGTGTCCTAATTCCTGCACCTAAATCCTTAACCAACATGGCCCCGCTGCCAGCACAAATCAAGGTGCCAAGGGTAGTTTTGTTTTGTTTGTACCCAAAGGTCCAGCCCTACCCCAGGTGGTGACTGGCCATCGGGACAGCTGCCTATTTATGAACCTTCTTTCAAGAGCCCCTCCTGCCAGATCAGGGTCACGGCGACTGAAAACAATGCTGGACACACTGAGCGGGCAGGGATGGGGGTCTGGGAGAGACTCAGAAACTGCTGGGTCCTACGCTCCCCAAACTGGGCCACAGTGAGGCCTTTCATCTCCCACTTGCTTTTGCCTCTTCCCACCCCGCTACCCCAGTGCAGCAATTACGGCGCAAATTAGAATGCTTTGATCATCTTTAGAAATGGCCACACGGGGGAGGGACACTGGCAAGCAATTAGGGGCAGAGGGGCTGGAAGTTCAATGGCTTGCTTAAGGGGTGAGAATGCCCAGGACACCCACCCCTATCCCTAGCTCTCCTCCCTCCAAGAGAGCAGTGGACTCCCCAGGGTGGCAGAAACAGATGGGGATCTCCCCCTCCCAGCCCCTGCCCACCAGTCTCCCTCTGCCTGGCCCCCAGCCCAACGGTCAGTTCTCCTTCCCCATCTCAGCCCCTTTGAAGCGGCCGCAGTAACAAGGGCTGCTTTCACAGAAGTGGGGAGACTCAGAGTGGGATGATGAGACTTCAAAGGTGAGGGTCCAGCCCACTACCTCATTCCCTCCCTGAGTCCTGGCTGCCCTCCCACGCACCCCCCCGCCCCCGTCCCCTATATAGCTCCAGAGCATCGTTTCCCCGAGGGCTCCCAGGAGGTGAGGGCCAGGTGAGGTGCAGACCACTAAAGATAGGTAACTTAGTGTAAAACAACGGGATCAGATGATTTAAGGGATACAAAGATTCCCAGGAGAGGGTGGAGTCCAGGAAGAAAGAGAACAGGGTCTCCCGCCTTGGCCCCAGGTCACCATGCCGCTGGCTATGTTGTTGCTGCTGCTGCTGCTGCTACTGTCCCCAGACTCCCAGACTGCCAATGGGCATCCACTGTACATGCGCCTGTCCCCCAGCACCCTGCAAGGTGAGCCGGGCTGGTCTGAGAAAGTCACTGGGATGGGAGGGGCATAGAGGAAGTGAGGTCAAGGAAAGACAAGGAAAATGAGCTTGTCTCTTACACCTGTGAGGACCTGTAGGTCCTTCCGCCCACCTGCTGGGAGGAGCCTGGAACTGGGATATAGGAGGGGAGGGCAGATGGTCTCACCCAGGAAGCAGAGACAGCAAGCGCTGCCGAGGAGATCCAGAGATAACAGTGTTAGAAGACTCAAGGCAGCATGCTTTGGTAATTCAGGTCCAAAGATAGCCACATTCCCTGGGTGCTGGTGGGTAGTGGTTTTCCTCTGAAGTCTTTAAGAAAGGAACTTTCCAAAGATTCCAGCCCAGTTCAGTTGATCATAGCACCATCTGCCCTGAGGGCCTGGCCTCAGACCCTGACTCCTCTCCTGATCTCTACATACCTGGTAGCACAGAGCTCACCATGCCTCTCTAGGACTCCCCAGACAGGGTTCTTGAAGACTTAGACTGAGGCTCTCTGCCAAGGGGATGTGACTTTGTGTCCCATGTCCCCCCAGTTTTGTCTGCCCAGGGGACTCAGGCATTGCAGGCTGCCCAGAGGAGTGTCCAGTGGGCCATAAAGCGCGTGTCCATGGAGATCCAGCACAGACGGCATGAATGCCAAGGTTGGACCAGAAGTACTACCCAACCCGCACCCCAATAGACTCACACTATTACGGGGGACTCCTTCCGCCCACGCCCAGCCCTTATTTTTAGGTTCCATTCTCTTGGGGGGGGGGAGTCAGACTCTTTCTGAAGGTCCAAGTGGAAGGGATATGCCAAACTTGAGGAAGGAGGAGGGAAAGTGTGGGCTCAGGAAGTCACAGTTCATGGCTGCTCAAATAGTTGCGTGTGCTAGAGGGTGAGCCAAGAGGGGAGTGGTTGAAATGCAAGGGCTCAGTCCCAGCATAGGGTGGGAGATCCGCAAGAGGGCGGCAGCGAGGCTCAAAGAATGGTTTCTCAGCAGGACCTGGACGCCCTAGGCCTCAAGCCTCGGTCTTCCAGGACCCACCACCAGAGCCAGGTGAGACCAAAAAGGCTCCAAGGAGAGAGCGAGGTGGGCCTCAATGTGAAGACAACTAAAACGTTTCCTTCATGACGCCGTTTCTGCCTAGGTCCATGTGGAGAAAGACGCCAAAGCGTTGCCAACAGGACCCGGGCTCACGGCCGCATAGTCGGTGGCAGCACGGCTCCATTGGGAGCCTGGCCTTGGCTAGTGAGGCTGCAACTTGGGGGTCTGCCTCTGTGCGGGGGCGTTCTGGTGGCAGCGTCCTGGGTGCTCACGGCTGCACACTGCTTCTCCGGGTACGACGTCGAGATCCCAGGCACCTGCTCAGCAGGGCTACCCAATCCGATGGGAGTCTTAGCACCCATGGGCCAAAGCACAGCGAGCAGGTGTCTGCTGCCCCCTAGCGGGAGCTGGCTCCCAACCTCAAGCTTCAAAATGCCGGTTGCGCGGTGGGGGCTGGGATCCCAGGGTAGGAGGACATCACACTGGATTTTTCCACTGTGGGTATCCGCCCTTTCCCGGGTCTCCCTCTCTGACCCTAGGGTCACAACAGCCACATTTACAGGCTCACTAGAGGGTGTGGGTGCATGAGGGAGCTGGGCCTCCAAGGGGGCCTCATGCCACCTCTGTCCCTGATCCTTTCACCCCACTACTTGCTCTGCAGTGCCTCGAATGAGCTTCTGTGGACTGTGATGCTAGCCGAGGGACCCCAGGGGGAGCAAGCAGAGGAAGTGCAGGTGAACCGTATCTTGCCCCACCCTAAGGTGAGAAGACACACCCTGTGTCCTCAGAGCTGGGAACAGCACCCCAAATCCTCTTCCTTGACTTTGTACCGCCATCTGCTCTCTAGTTTGACCCGCAGACTTTTCACAATGACCTAGCGTTGGTACAGCTGTGGACGCCTGTGAACTCAGAGGGGCCTGCGCGCCCCATTTGCCTACCCGAGGGTTCTCGGGAGCCTCCTGCCGGCACTCCCTGCACCATCGCAGGCTGGGGGGCTCTCTTCGAAGGTATTGCCAGCTAGGGCCTGGTTAAGCTAGCTGCAAGTAGTAGTGAAGAACCAGTGGGGTAGGGGTGGTGGTGGTGGTGGAGGAGGAGGAGGAGGAGGAGGAGGAGGAGGAGGAGGAGGAGGAGGAGGAGGAGGGGAGGGGAGGGGAGGGGAGGGGGAGGAAGAGGGAGAGGAGGAGGGAGGGGAGGGAAGAGAGAGGAGGAGGAGGAGGAGGAAGTAAGCTGAAGAGATTGGAGGCTAGGATGATGTTCCATCGCACAAACCGGCAGGAATCAAAGAGGGCTAGTGAGAGGGGATCTCCAGACACAGCCTCTGCCTTCCAAACCCGACTTTCCTGCTTTCCTGTAGACGGGCCTGAGTCTGAGGCAGTGAGGGAGGCCCGCGTTCCGCTACTCAGTGCAGACACCTGTCAAAAGGCCCTGGGGCCTGGGCTGCGTCCCAGCACCATGCTCTGCGCTGGTTACCTGGCAGGGGGCATCGACTCATGCCAGGTATGAACTAAAAGTGACAGGGGCCCTGGATGTGTTGCTCCCCTTGGCAAGATAATCCTGTTCTCTCTGGGGTCTAGCTAAAAATTCCTACCAACCGCTAATTCTTCCTAAATAAAATGGAAACAAGTAGTAACCACAAACACGGCCAGAGCCGCCTTCCCCTACCAAGTACTAGGCAGGTATAATTCAGAGAAATGATGGATGCACTGCTTTCTGTTGGCTCTGGTCCCTTAGGGTGACTCCGGGGGCCCTTTAACCTGTTCCGAGCCCGGCCCGCGCCCCAGAGAGGTCCTCTTTGGAGTCACTTCTTGGGGAGATGGCTGTGGTGAGCCTGGGAAGCCTGGGGTCTATACCCGTGTGGCCGTGTTCAAAGACTGGCTGCAGGAGCAGATGAGCGGTGAGCATCCCCCAGCCAATGGTCCCTCGGACAGCTCTGGGCGAGCCGGTTTCCATCCCTTGTTCTGATCTCTGTGGAGGAGCTGCGGATGGGTGGCTTGTAGACCCACATAACAAGGGGTGATCTGGCATCTGCTTGCAGCGGGCCCCTCCACTCGCGAGCCTAGCTGCAGAGAACTTCTAAATTGGAACGCTCGGGAAGAGGAGCCGTTCGCCGACGCCCCGGGCCTCTGTGCCTTCTATGAGCGCCAGTGCCTAGGGTCCCAGAGCTCCTGTGCGCGCCTAGCGCTCCAACAGTGTGTGCAGCGCCGGCGGCGGTGTGGTCCGTCCGGTTCTCCCCGGCCAGGGTTGGGGAGGGGGTAAGGGGTATAGGGGGGATAAGGGGAGTGGGGTAGGTGTGGGGAGTAGGAGATGGGGAAGCGGGCCCCACCTCGGGGTCGGCCGCTAACACCTCTGAACCACTCGCAGAGCTGCGGTCACTGGCGCACACGCTGCTCGGCCTGCTGCGGGGCGCGCAGGAGATGCTCGGCCCCCGGCCAGGGCTGCGGCGTGGAGTTCCAGCACCTGCTCACTCGGCTCCATCGCTCCAGGAGCTACCGGGTCACAATGCCCGCGAACAGCGGTTATACTCAGGTATCCTGAGTGCCCCAGCTAGGCCTAGGCCCCAGAGTCTCGGAGTCATGTACACTCTCCGAGGCGTAACCACTAACTCCGTGGTCTCCTCCAGGATCCCGAGTTGCAGGAGCTTGGTTCCAGAAGCCAAAGCAGGAGCGGCGCGCGGAAACGAAGGGTAATGCCGCCCCCTGCCGGTCGCTGAAAGGGAACGGCCCAGAGGCGGTTTCTAGAAAGGTGGTGGTAGGATTGTCTGCTAGAAAATTCCAAATCGCAACAGAAAAGACCCTCTCACTCCCTCTCCTCCCAGAAAACAGATTCCTTTTTAAGGAGACACGTGGCACCGAGCCCTTGTTGGTATTCTGCCTAGCATGATCACAGAACCTCTGCCAGCCTCAGTTTCCCCATCTAGACCACGCAGAGGATACCGGGCCCTGGGATATCCCTCTGCTGTCAATGTTTTCATAGTCTGTGGAGCTCCCCTTCTTGCAGGCTGCCCTGGACTGGAGCCACTGCAACAGAAGTTGGCGGCTATTCAGCGAGCACACGCTTGGATTCTACAGATCCCAGCTGAGCATTTGGCCATGAACTTTCATGAGGTAGGTTCTTCACAGTGGCCTGTAAAGCTGACCCGACTGGACCTCAGTGCAAGGAAGAGACAGGGGGATCCAGCTTTTGCGGGAGTGGGGGCAGGGTGAGCTAGGATAACGGGTAGCTGTGAAAATGGAAGGCAGAGAGGTAAGAGCAGAAGGGCTCATTAGAGCATCACCTGATGAGGAAATTAGACGGACTTCGAAAAAGGGGGCAGGACAAGGATCTAAGTAAGTTCAAAAGCTCCAGGAGGAAGGAACAACCCCCAGGTCAAAAACCCTCACGAGTGTTTTTTAGGTCCTAACCTCTTCCCTCTGCAGGTGCTGGCAGATCTGGGCTCCAAGACACTGACAGGACTCTTCAGAGCTTGGGTGAGGGCCGGCTTGGGGGACCAGCATGTGGTCTTCAGTGGCCTGGTGGGCTTGGAACCTTCTACACTGGCCCAGAGTCTCCCCCGGCTCCTAGTGCAGGCCCTGAAGGCCTTCCGCTCAGCTTTCCTGACAGAAGGAGAGCCCCAGGCACCCTGGATAGGTACAGAACAAGAACAGAGGCTGGGAAAGGAGCACTAGGGCCAACTCCAGCCTCCTGTTCCCTGAACCAGGCGACCCTGCGATGGCCACGCTGTCCTGAAGGCTAAAGGGGCTGTGTGAGATGTAACAAAGTCTCACTATTCCGGTTGATCTTGTATGTGTGAATAGAGTGGGATCCTGGACCTCACATGTCTTTCTAAATGTGTCACCAGACACTCACGGCTGCTTTAATAAATGTTATTTATACTCTGCCTAAAATCTGGAACTTTACTGGGATGGGAAGGAGCTGGCATTAGATGGGAGTGGGGCCAACCTCCAGAAGCAGGTAACAGAGACCACAAAGGAGCTGGAAGGAGCTGTAAGTGGTGGCTCGTACGTACTTGGGGTACTAGCACTCTGGAGACAGAGGCAGGATTGCAATGAGTTAGAAGCTAACATGATCTACATAGTGATCTCTAGGCTAGCCTGGGCTACAAAGTAAGACCACCCCCCCCACTCCCCACACACACACACATACAAAGAAACAAAACCAGGGGCTGGGAGAGATGGCTCTGGGTAAAGTACTCGATGCATAGGGTTCAGGTCCTCAGGGCCCAGGAGCAGCAGCACACCGGGAAAGCGCAGCCCTGGCCAGGAAGCAGGGCAGCGGGGAGCAGACAGATCTGAGGAGTTCACTGACCACTCCAGCTCCCTCAGGTGATGTCTGGGTTCAGTGAAGAGGCCCTGTCTTGAAAAGTAAGGTGGGGGAGTTCGGCTGGATGCCAGCAGTCACAGCAGCTCCAGAGCCTCGGTTCTTTCGTAGCTTTCCTTGTCTTCATCTCCTTTCCGAAAACATGGCCTCTGGTGTCTCACTAGGTGATCGATCAGAGACAGGCAAGTGATTGGTATGCAAGTCAACCATGCCAAAGGGGGTGAAGAGAGAGGCTGTGCTCCTCTGGCTGGGTGAGGACCAAGATACCATCCTGGAGCAGAGCAGGGAGGTTCAGCAGGTGACAAGACCCTGCCAGACCAGGACTGCCGCTCTGCCCTCTAAGAGAGTACAGCCCTTCCTCAAACTGTCTATCCCTACTTCTAGCCATACAACGGGCATGTCTAACTCTGTAAATGACCCCTCCTTGCCCCAGTGGATTTCCTTCCCCTTCCCCTTGGGTTTTGGCTATTCATAGATGCAGGAGTGGCGAGGGGACTTCAGTTCAAATTAAAGAAAGAAAAGAAATGGGCTTAGCAGGTACAGGCACTTGCTGCCAAGCCTGGTGGTCTGAGTTTGATCCCTGGGACCCACTCACATAGTGAAAGGGAAAAAAATTCCTTCAAGTTTCCTCTGACTTCCACACATGCCATGAATTGAGCAGACACACACTGAATAGATGGATGGATGGGTGGACAGGTTTTATTCATTTATTTACTTATTTTTTTCTTTTTTTTTTTCTTTTTTTTTTTTTTTTTTTTTTTTTTTTTTTTTTTTTTTTTGAGACATGGTTTCTCTGTATAACATCCTGGCTGTCTTGGAACTCACTATATAGACAGGGCTGGCCTTGAACTACAGATATCCACCCTCTCTTTCTAAGTGCTGGGATTAAAGGTGTTGTGATGGTTTGCACATGCTTGGCCCAGGGAGTGGCACTATTAGGAGGTGTGGCCTTGTTGGAGGAAGTGTGTCACTGTGGGGTGGGCTTGGAGACCCTCCTCCTAGATGCCTAAGGATGCTCAGTCTGTTCCTGGCTTCCTTCAGGTGAAGATGTAGAACTCTCAGCTCCTCCTGCACCATGCCTGCCTGGATGCTGCCATGCTCCCGCCTTGATGATAATGGACTGAACCTCTGAACCTGTAAGCCAGCCCCAATTAAATGCTGTCTTTTATAAAACTTACATTGGTCATGGTGTCTGTTCACAGCAATAAGACCCTGACTAAGGCAGGTGTGCACTGCCACTCCTGGGTTAAGTGTAATATTTTTAAAGACAGGGGAAAAATACACAAGTACAGGTACAGCACCTGCAAGATGGCTCAATAGGTAACAGTTGCCTGCCGTACAAGCCTGGGCTCACCTCAGAACCCTCTGTAGAGAGAGAGAAAAACAACTGTCACACACACACACACACACACACACACACACACACACACACACACACACACACCAATGTTAAATAGAATAGAAATGCAAAAAAGATAAAATGGTGAACAATAGACTTTGATTTCCACAGAACCACCTACAAACAGACACACATGTACACACTCCATACACATATATACACACTCCGTACACACATGTACACACTCCATACACATATACCACATGCTCAAAAGAAGCTGGACGCAGGGCAGCTGCTAACATGTCTTTCACTTCAGAAGTGGCAGTAACTGACCTATGTGTCACCACCCTATCCACAGCTACCAGCATGCCACACAGACACACAGAGACACATACGCACACACCATTTGTCCCCCACCCTCTGCCACCCTACCCTACCAGGCCCCACCCTACCAACCAGCAGTGGCAGTCCCTGCCTGGGATCTTTGCATTCTGCCCTTAGGCTCCTGCCCTAGCTGGCAAACCCCACCCTCTCATCACCAGCCTTCAAGTATCAGATTGCGTTTCCGGTCTCTTCTTTCCAAACCCCTAAGCCACCAGCACCTGTCCCCTTGCCTGCCTCATTCCACAGCCAACAGGCTGAAGGGAAGGCATAAACCCCAGTCAGTCGGAGGTGGGGGATGGCAGGGCCTGTGCCCACACTGGGGCTGCTGGCTGCCCTTGTTGTGTGTGGTAAGGGTGGAAATGACTCCCTTCCTGGGGGCCTTCTATGCCTACCTGGGCCCCTCACCGCATGGTGCCCGCCCTCACATCATGCCTAATTCCCACTCCCACTCGGCCCTTTCTAACCCTAGGTATCCCACTCTCAGGGTGCAGCTGGCTTTCCTCTGCTTTGCCCAGCCCAGGGCTGACCCAGCAGGACCACAGGGAAGCTTCCTTCCTAGGTCCAGTGACCAGCACCCTGTCCCTCTCCCAACCCTCCCAGGCAGCTGGGGCCTGAATGAGGAACAAAGGCTGATCCAGCACCTGTTCGAGGAAAAAGGCTACAACAAAGAACTTCGGCCGGTGGCTCGAAAGGAGGACACAGTGGATGTCGCCCTAAGTCTGACCCTCTCCAACCTCATCTCCCTGGTGAGTGGATCTTCGTGGGGTAACCTGGGCTGGGGAGAGGAAGGCAAGAAGGAGCAGTTGCTCAAAAGCTCCTGACCAGGTCCTCCTCTGGGAGACACGCATGACTACCCTCTATGCCGGATGGTGCCACAGGCCTACAGCCACTCAAAGCCATCAGCTCTGCCTGCCGCTGTCAAGCTATGCCCATGCTCCCCCCAGGCCTCACATCAACAGCCTCTGCCCTTCGCTTCCATAGTCTGCTGACCCACCTCAATTGGTTGCTGTAGTAGGCCCTGGTCCTTCCAGCTGCCCTCGGAACCAGGCAGATTAGATTCTGATGGTTGAATTTGGGTGAAAGGTGGATGGGAACCGTTGGATACAACCCTCTTGTTTGATTACAGAAAGAAGTGGAGGAGACCCTCACCACCAACGTGTGGATAGATCACGTAAGGACCCCACACTGAAGGTTCCAGGTCCCCTTATGCTATCTCTAGTTATGCTAGAGACCCACAAGTTCCTGGGGACAGTCCTTTGGGGGAGCTTGACTACAGAGAACTCAGCTGCCCTTTTCCACTGAGGCCTCTTGCTAGCTCTGAGGACATGTCCCAGAAGACCAAGGTTTCCTCTCTGCTAAAATTGCTGCTCTGTCCTGATTTGCTTTGTCATTGTTTTGAGATGGGGTTCTCTGGCCCTATTTCCCTGGCTGGCCTAGAACTTATGAAGTAGACCAGGCTGGCCTCGAACTAAGAGATTCATTTGCATCTGCCTTCCAAGCACTGGGACTAAAGGTGGGATTGCATTAGAGGACACTCTTCTGATCAAAATATCAGAACTGGCAGAGGTTCACAACATAGAAACAAGCCAACCTGGCGTGGAAGTTGTGCCCCTTAGTGGTGTAATGTGTGTCCTACACAACTGTCCTGACAGACCTGAGTCTTGTTCTTTACCTATCTCCAAATTCCTTTTGTCCCAACTCTCGGGCTTTGTTCAGACTTCCCTGGAGAAGTAGGGACCACCGGGAGGGTGGACAGTGGCCGAACCCACTTCTGACGTCCTTTATGGACTTCTAGGCATGGATAGACAGCCGGCTACAGTGGAATGCCAACGAGTTTGGGAACATCACCATCCTGCGCCTGCCCTCTGACATGGTGTGGCTACCAGAAATTGTACTGGAGAACAAGTTGAGAGGAACCTTCCCCGCCCTTCTTGCCTCACCTGCTTCCCTTCCTTATGCCCCTCCGCCTGGGCCTCCAGCCCTGCCTGCCCACCTTCCTTTCCTGCCTTCTCTGGTCCTGGCTGGCCAGGGCACACAGTGATTATGGTCTCCATCCCACAGCAATGACGGCTCATTCCAGATTTCTTACGCCTGCAATGTGCTTGTTTCTGACTCGGGCCATGTGACCTGGCTGCCACCCGCCATCTTCCGCTCCTCCTGCTCCATCTCGGTCACCTACTTCCCTTTCGATTGGCAGAACTGCTCCCTCAAATTCAGGTGCGTCCACCTGAGTGTCTCCCAGTCCAGGGCACCCAGCCATGGACTGGAAGTGGTGAACTGAATGCTTTCAGGCAGAGGCCTTGGTCCCATGCTGAGTAAAAGCCCTCAGTCTATAGCCTTCTCCAACTAGCCCTCCCCACTCTGCCACCACCTCCTGCCCTCAGAAGCTCCATCTAGAGACTTACAGACACTGTTCTCTCCAGTTCACTCAAGTATACAGCCAAGGAGATCACACTTAGCCTGAAGCAGGAGGAGGAAGATAACCGCAGTTACCCCATCGAGTGGATCATCATTGACCCTGAGGGTTTCACAGGTACCTTAGAAGTCATGGTGGATGGGCCCCGAAGACGCACACATCTGTGGAAGTTCACTTGCACTAGCACCTCACACACTCACAGCTAGGGCACAGCCTACACACTACCCACCTACAGTCACTGATCCAAAGAGGCTCCAGAGCAAAGCTGAAGGAAACAGGAACCCCCTCATCACTACGACCCCTGCCCCCAAACACACACACAGCAGATACTTTCGAGTATAGCAGGGTCTCTGAGGATAGATGTAGCTGATGCATCTGGGAGCAGACCTTCTGAAGCCTGGAGAGACTGAGGGTGGGGCTGGGGGGTTTCATGGATGGATGTAAGCCATCACCAACCCTATCCATGACTAGCTCAGCTCTGTGGGGCTCCCTGCTCAACCCTATCCAGAAGAAGAACCCGTGTATTCCGGTTGCAGGGCTGGGATATCCTAGTGAGAGTATTATACTCATCTGATGTTCTCCCGAAGATCTAGACCAAGGAATGACAGCCAAGAACTATCACTAGACTTAGAAGACAAACTCAAAATGTCACAGTAACACACATGCCTGTAATCTCAGCCCTCAGAAGGCAAAAACAGAAAAACTGCCCCAATTTCAAAGCCAGTCTAGTCTACACAGGGGTTTCAGGCCATCCAGGGTTACACCTCAAGACCTTGTTTCAAAAACAACGAAACAAGGCTGATGAGATGGCTCAGCAGGTAAAGGTGCTTGCTGCTAAAGCCGAGGCCGTGAGTTCAATTCCTGGAGCCCATACAGTGGAAGAAAATCAACTTCTATAAGTTATCCTCTGACCTATACACATGTTTGTGCGCGCACACACACATACATAACAACAAAAAAAAGTCAGTGTGGTGATATATGCCTGTACGTCCAGTACTCCAGAGGCCAAAGTAGGAGGATCATGAGTTCAAAGGCAGCCTTGACTGTCTCTGACATAGTGCTATCAGCCTGCACTGCAAACTCAAGGACCAAGAGCATTTGTTTTAGTTTTTTTTTTTTTTAAGGTACTACATTTTATATTCTCTCCCTGTCTCTCTGTCTCTCTCTGTCTCTCTGTCTCTCTCTCTCTGTCTCTGTCTCTCTCTCTCTCTGTGTATGTGTGTGTGTGTGTGTGTACATGCGTGCGTACATGCATGTGTCTCATAGCATGTGTGTCCATATCAGAGGACAATTTGCATCAGTCAGTTCTCTCCTTCCCAGAGACTGAACTCAAGTCACCAGGCTTGGCAGATAACGTCTGACTCATCGCTCCAGACAGTGATTTTTAAAAACTCTCTCTTTAATTGTCGTGCAACATACTTTTGATTTGTTATAGCTTTTTAATGATTTACTATTTATTTTATGTATCTGGGTATCTTGACTGCATATATGCTTTGCATACTAGAAGAGGGCAAGGGACTACATGTATAGGACTACATGGCACTACATGGGACTACATGTAGAGGACTATAGTTATAAATGATTGCGAGTGGCCATGTGGGTGCTGGGAATTGAACCCAGGACTTCTGAAAAGGCAGCCAGTGCTCTTAACTGCTGAGCTATTTCTCCAGTCCCTTGTTATAGCTTTTAAGCCAAAACATATTCCTCATTTGAACCCTGTGTGGCTTCAGCTTCTGTCTTTTTCCAAGGAGAGAAGAAACAATAAACAAACAAGCAAATAAATAAAATAACCTTCCGGGAAAAGTCACAGAGAAAACCTCCTTCCTCAAAAACTGGCCCTGCCAGCCCAACCCCAGAGATGGACCCCACAGTACCCAAAATTTCTCCATGCCTCAGCTGCCTTAGACAGTACTCTGGCCTACTTTGCTCTATCTCAGACCCTTATTCTGTCCTAAGGCTCCTTAACCCCATGGTTTCCCTCCTCCATCTTGATCCTGAGCCGTCCTTGTACCTCCCTCAGAGAACGGTGAGTGGGAAATAGTGCACCGGGCAGCCAAGGTCAACGTGGACCCCAGTGTCCCAATGGACAGCACCAACCACCAAGACGTCACCTTCTACCTCATCATCCGCCGCAAGCCGCTCTTCTACATCATCAACATCCTGGTACCCTGCGTGCTCATCTCCTTCATGATCAACCTGGTCTTCTACCTGCCAGGCGACTGTGAGCCTCATGTCCCACTCCCTGGCTCCCTGCCAGCCTCTCCCAAGGCCACCTAGCACAGGTGTTCCCAGTCCTAACCCTGCTCTTCATGGTGAGGGGAGAAATGACCATGGATGGCGTTCTGTATAAGAACTGAGGAATAGCAGGCAGGCCTGGCTGGTCTTTGGATTAGGAATTGCATGCTGGAGTTCTACCAGGATGCCTGAGAGGTTTCTGAGGGGCTGGGGATACATAACAGTTAGCGTAGCTCACCTAACGAGTTCTATGCTTGCAATGTTTTGAGAAAAGGGCAGAGAGTTTGAGTTCAGGCTACTTGCCAGACCACTCAGCTAATAAGCTGAGGTGCCAGGATTTAAAGACAGGCACAGGATGCCATACCCTATGATATGTATGGTGGCACTGTGAACATTGGTAGCAGGGCCTGTCATGGGGTGACCTTGTGGACTCCAAGTGTGAGCTTCCAGCTAGGTCTGCCTGTCCAGGTGGAGAGAAGACCTCAGTGGCCATCTCAGTGCTCCTGGCCCAATCTGTCTTCCTGTTGCTTATCTCCAAGAGGCTGCCAGCCACATCCATGGCCATTCCCTTGGTAGGCAAGTGAGTATCTATAGCCCTGCCCACACCTAGCCTTGCCCACGCCGCTGCCCTCAGTCCCTCTCAGGCATGCTGTGTGTCCTCAGGTTCCTGCTTTTCGGCATGGTGCTGGTCACCATGGTTGTGGTGATCTGCGTCATCGTGCTCAACATCCACTTCCGAACACCCAGCACGCACGTGCTGTCTGAGGGAGTCAAGAAGGTGAGATTTTGATAAAAGATGGGAACCAAGTCCTGGCCAGGGGGATCTGTGAGGGTGATGGGTGTGATCAGAAGCACCAGGCTCAGAATCTCCAGACTTGTTGCCTAGAGTGAGGACCTGGGTCAGCTCCTCAGCTCTGCTAAACTTAGATAGATAGAGATGATAGATAGATAGATAGATAGATAGATAGATAGATAGATAGATAGATAGATGATAGACAGACAGACAGACGACAGACAGATAAGGGGACAGTTAGATAGCGCCGTGAGTTGGAGCACTTGCCACCAAGCTTGACCACCTGAGTTTGATCCCCACAACCCATGTGGTGTAAGGGAAGGACCAACTCCTGCAGGATGCTCCTCCCTACCTCCTCCACTAGAGCACCGTGGCATGTGTACCCCTGCACACATATGTGCCCACATACATGTGTACATGGATAAATATAACTTTAAAATTAAAACAAAAGGTAAAGGTAAGCAGGTGAGGACACAGGGGACAGGGTGTTTGGGACTATTTGTGCTCTAAGCCACGGTGGGCCAACGGGTTCTTCTGGAACAAGTCATCCTCCGGATGATGATTCTGCAGCCCTTTAATGGGTTTTGTCTCTAATTGACTAAAGGAAGAGCTCAACATTTGGGCTTTTATTTGTTTGAGACAGGGTCTTACTGTATAACTCATAAACAGGAGAGGGGCACAGGTACACAGCTCAGTTGGTACAGTGCTTGCCTAGGGTGCACAAGGCCCAATACTGAGTGTGAACCCCACTTAGCCTAGTAGGAGGATCAGAAGTTCAAAGTCATCCTCAGCTACACAGTGATATCTGGTTATCCTAGTATACATGAGACGCTAACTTAGAGGGGGGAGGGGGATGGGGAGAGGGAGAGGGAGAGAGACAGAGACAGAGAGGGAGAGAGAGACACACAGAGAGACACACAGAGAGAGACAGAGGGGGGAGAGAGAGAGAGAGAGAGAGAGAGAGAGAGAGAGAGAGAGAGAGAGAGAGGAGGAGGAGGAGGAGGAGAAGGATCAGTGATAAAACGTATGTTCAAACTTTTAATTCTCCTGCCTCAACTTTCTGAATGCTAGGATTAAAGGCATGTAACCCCCACTCTCAGTTTCCTTTTGTTCTTAAGATTTATTTTCAGTGACTGAGTTCCGCTGTTGCTATGAGTAATGAAGGACAGTTGAAAGCATCCTTCATCTGTCAGTGGGGAATCTGGGAGACAGACGATGGGGTCAGCCTGGGAGCTCTGCTTAGCAACCGGGTTCATCAGAGTGTATAAAGATGACTCCACATTTGTGAAATGGTCTGTCTTGTGTCCCCTTGACTGCTAAAGTTCTTCCTGGAGACCCTGCCCAAGCTCCTGCACATGTCCCGCCCAGAAGAGGAAGACCCGGGCCCCAGGGCTCTCATCCGGAGGACCAGCTCTCTGGGATACATCTCCAAGGCAGAGGAGTACTTCTCACTTAAGTCCCGCAGTGACCTCATGTTTGAGAAGCAATCAGAGCGGCATGGGCTGGCCCGGCGCCTCACCACAGCCCGTGAGTTCTGGTAGCTGTGGAGCTTGGTCCATGTGTGGGAGGTGGTCAGGGATAGGTATCACGCCTGCCCCTGGCCCATGTCCACAGGCAAGCCACCAGCAAGCTCTGAGCAGGTCCAACAGGAGCTTTTCAATGAGATGAAGCCAGCCGTGGATGGGGCGAACTTCATCGTCAACCACATGAGGGACCAGAACAGTTACAATGAGGTGAGTGACCCAAGCTCACCATGGAATCAGATGTGCGAGTACACTGGGGATCAAGTGAATTCTGTCTTCCCCTCATATACACATGTCAACTTAGATGAAGCGATGCATGGTGGGTAGGGGACCCTTGGTGTACATTCTCTCAGGAAGGCAGAATTCCTTCATGAAATCCCACAACATCACACTGGGCCAAACTGCATGGTACACACAGACAGACAGCCCTACTTGACCAGGACAAATTTTAAGTACATCTTCTGCTCAGATGCTCCAGAGACAATCTATTCATTATAGTTATTTACTTTTATATTCATAATTTTTATATACCATATATAGTGTATTTATACATTGTATATTTATTATACAATTATATTGTGTAAATATATTTTATAAAAATAGGAATTAATAAACAACATATAACAAATATTTTACATATTATATGGTATGTTACATATGAATATATTTTATTATATATTTATTTATAATATTTGCTTTATTATTATGTTACCTTTGTGGTACTCAGGGCCTTATATACGCTAGAAAAGAAAGCACTGTACCCCAGCCCAGCACCATGCCTTTCAAAGACTGGGTGGTCTAGTCTTAGGCAACTTCTTAATGGTTCTCCATTGTATCCTCCTGTTCCCATGTGGCTAGAAGCAGCCCTGAATGGCTTGGGTCCCTAGTAGGAGTAATGGCATCCTGTCCTGACCCACCCTGCTGACGTAAGCCTGAGGTGACCCCACAGACACATAGAAGCCAAGCCCATGAGCCTCCAGTTCTGGGCCCTAGCTTAGGGGTGTGAGTCTGCAGTCTGAAGACCTCCCTCACCCCATGGTGTCTTGACCCTACTTATAGGAGAAGGACAACTGGAACCAGGTGGCCCGCACAGTGGACCGTCTCTGCCTGTTTGTGGTGACGCCCGTCATGGTGGTGGGCACAGCCTGGATCTTCCTGCAGGGTGTCTACAACCAGCCCCCGCCCCAGCCTTTCCCTGGGGACCCCTTCTCCTATGATGAACAGGACAGGCGCTTCATCTAGAGCAGGCATGAGTAAAACAGTCAGGCAGACGGCGGTCTGAGAATTGCAATTAGTTTCTGCCCTTGAGCTTGTGCCTATCTGGGGCTGTGCGGCTGGGCTGAGGTCATGGGAAGAAGATCTCCCTCCCAGGAGCAATTCCTTTCTAAATAAAGGAGAGAGACACTTGAGATTGGCTGAGAGTGGACATGGCGGGGAGGAGACCCAGGGCTGTGGGGAGAAGCAGGGCCTTGCTCGGGCCAGGGATGTGACCTTGGGACTGGCTTCCTGGGAAGAGCACTGTGAGGGGGTCCCTCAGCCTGAGCTGCTCCTCTGCCTCGCTCTCTTCCAGAGCAGGTCAGAATCTGCGTTTCCTTGCCTTCCTTCCATTACCCACCTGGGGCCCAGGGAGGGTGACTCCTCTCCATTCCCCAGGGACGGAGGTTTTCCATGATGGTGGACTGTCCAGGTCGTCATCTCTCAGGCCCCGATTGCTTGGTTGTTCTGTCTGGGTCCTTCTGAGAAGTAGGGGACTGGTGTGGGAGGATCATTCTTGGCATCAATAAAAGCCCCATCAGTGTGTGTCACACATCCTAGAGCATGTACCCAGCCCCTCTAATGTACGTACCCCCAAGTCCCTTCCTCCTAGCCCCGGGCTCTCCAAACTAGGGTTGTCTGGCAATATTTGAGGTGCACTTGTGATAAAGATTTATCCGTCATTCATCGGAAGTTCAAATTTAAATGTGTACCCGGTTTTCTTATTGAGTTTGGTCTTCAACCCTGTCCTTAGGGAAGGGGCATTCAGATCTATCCCGAGTCCCATCAATGACAGGAGCAAGGAGACTAGGCCTTAGGCTAGCCTGCAAAGCTCACAATCACATCTCAATTCACATCTTGAGACAGTCCCCGCACCCTGTACCTGGCAGTTCAGAGTAGCAAGTAGCATGAGGGAGAAATGAAGCTGTGCTCCTCGGAGAACAGCTTCTAAGATGGCTGTTCCTGCATGATGGTGCATACCTATAACCCCAGCACTTAGGAAGCAGGGGCAGACAGATGAGACCAGCCTGGGCTACACACACACACACACACACACACACACACACACACCCCTCACTGTGGCCTCTCCCTTCAACTCTCCCACTCTCTTTGGAAGCCGACCACCCTACTGAGACTCTGCGGAAGGGTCCACCTAACAAGAGCTGCACTGGCAGGTAAACTAGAAAGAGGGTCGTTCTACTCTGGTAGGACCTCTAGATGAGAGCTGAGCTACTTCTGGGTTCAGGACCCTCAGAAACTGTTGGAGATAAATGCGTGTGGGAGCAGAGAGTTTGTGGTAATTTGCTTCACTTATCATAAGATCTTCAGGGACCCACCGCTCCTATTGTAGTCTTTTATGATGCCAGGGGTGGAACCCAGAGGCCTGTGCATCTGTGAAAGCCTTCCCATCAGTTAGCCGCACCCCAATCCTTAGTTTCAGTCTTTTATGCACATAGGAACCCTGCTCACAGGTTGTCGCTAACATTGAACTTGCTCACTGGGGTTAAGGTACCTGTGTTCTATAAGCTTAATTTTTAGTACCTTTAATTTTTTTCAAGTCCTGTTTTTAATGATGGTTCTTCAACTCTTTAACCTCCCTTGTAGCCCACCACCCACCAGAGGTAGTGGGAAAGAAAGGATATGGGGTAGGGATGGGGGCGGGTCTGTTTAGAAAGGTTGTTTGGAGCAACTCCCATCTGTGCTGCCTGGAAATTGGCAGTTCAGTTCACAGGTTAGCAGTGGCAGCTCGATCCACTCACAAACACTTCACAGTTACACCAGCAGTCCAGGTTAGTAGAATTGGGTTAGCTACAGTGGTGACATGACCTAGCAGAGACAGCCAAGCCTCAGCCTTGGTTCTAGTCAGCTGGAGGGACCAGGAGAAGTTCTCGCCTGTGCCTCTCTCAGGGAAGCCAAGATCAGCAAAGACAGGAGACCCACAAGCGTTGCACAGCTAGCTCTATAAGCAAGCGTAGCCCAGCCCCCATCACTGTCCATTGAGTCCTATTTATACCCCTCAAACATCACATGTGCCCTATGGTCTTGCCTCAGCACATGTCTTGTCTTGGCTGACATCATCCTGCCAATTATCCCGAGTCCTCAGGAGCAGCAAGAAGCAGAGACAACACCATCAAAAGTAGTATGGTTTTTGGTGCATTTTTCTCTATGGCATCCTGACAAATGTAGCTTAACTACACAGTGTAGGACGAACCACATGTATGTTGTTAGCAAAGAATCCTTCATCACGTGTCCTTTCACGTGCATGATTCAGCAGAACATCCTTTCATCTGTGTCTGCTTCAGCAAAAAGTTCCTTCATGAGTCTGCCTTTCCTGTGTCCACTTCAGGAAAACACTCCTTCCCGTGTTTGCCCCTGCAAAACACCAGCCAACACAACTGACTTTCCAAAGAACCCTTAAGTTTCCACTCCATTACCATACTCCAAGGGTGGCCATGGACCTTATTTGTGGGCTTGGTTTGCAGGACATGAGTCAGAGAGGTTTATACCCAGTACTCCTGTATCCCAGCCTAGTCCTGTGGCAGAGAGAAACCAAAAATAAGGGCTGGTGGCCCAAGTATTCACCTCCTTGTGCAGTAAGGGCTTCACAGCTTAAACTATTTTCCCAGAGAAAAGTGATTCCATCATTTGGTCCTGACAGCAGCAGGGGAGGTTTTGAATCTTGAGATATGACTGAGAAAAAGGAAAGCCATTTCAACCCAAAACAAACCCTACTTTCGTCCAGCATGAACTGTCCACAAAGGCAAGGTGACCTTCCAGAAAAGCATCTTGATCCAAAACACACCAGACAAGCAGGGAGTCCAGGACTCCTCAGAATCACCCCGTCACCCCTCTACACAAATCTGACAGAGGTCTTCATAGTGTCTCTCTGCCACTGAAGCAATGCTGCTGGCAATGGGTACCGCCTTGTTCCAGTTGAAGAGACTGTAGACTCTCCAGAGATGACAACCCCCAAACGCCACACCCAATCAAGAGTGCCTTTTGTGCAGCTCATCAGCACCATGGGGGTGCTGTCAGGACTTGTCCTCTATGGCTGACTTGGAGCCTCATCTCCTTTTGGCTCAGGACGTCACATTCACAAGCAGGGTAACCTACACACCCCAGTCCAGTAGCGCTGCTAATCTTCCCAATGGGTAGCACATTAGTCAGGAGTGGACTGGGCTTCCGGGACAAAATGCGATGAGTCGTAGCCTCAGCTTCAGCAAGCAGGTGTCCCTTCCCCGACATAGTAAGAACTTAGAGGTGGTGATGGTGGTGATGGCTGTTGCACTGGCTCCCTTGTAAAAAAGAAAACAAAAAAAAACAAAAAAACAAAAAGCTGACTGCCACATCTTACTGGCAGTGTTACTCATGCTGGCTGGCTCAAGTTGGCAGCTAACTGCCACAGTTCCGTGCTTACATCTGTGTTCTAGTAGGAGAGGGGCCTACCATTTATTACCCCTTTTATCATGAAGCAAAGCTTTCCCATAAATTCAGTTTGTGGAGCAACCGTCTAGTATGCACAAAGCCCTGGGTTTGGTCTCTAGCACCACACCGCCATGTAAAATCCAGTCTGGTGACTATGGCAGTTGAGAGGGTACAGGCATGAGACCTAGGAGCTCAACTTCTTCCTTAGCCACACAGCTGACTCTTGGCCAGCCTGGGCTACACAAGACTGTGTATCCAAAAATTAATTTATTAGTTAATTGCAAAATAGTAGGCTTTGAAAAAATGGGGTTGGGGTCGAGTGAGCAGAAAGCTTTTGCCATGAAAGCCCAATAACCAAAGTTTGATCCCCCAACCCTATGTAAAAATAGGAGAGAACACTTTCTAAGATGTTGCTCTCTAGGCTGGGTATGGTAGCACAGACCTTTAATTTCAGCACTTGGGAGGCAGGAGCGGGAGGACCTCTGAGATCAAGGTCAACCTGGTCTACAGGGTGAGTTCCAAGACAGCCAAGGCAACTCAGAGAAACCCTACCTTGAAGTCCCCTCCCCATGTTGCTCTCTGACCTACACACACACACATACACACACACACACACACACTACACACACACATTATAACATGTGAACGTTCTTCATACACATAATCACACAATAAAAATATAAAGTTTTTTGAGACAGAATTTCTCCATGTAACAGCCCCAGCTCTTCTGATAGACCAGGCTGGCCTCAAACTTAGAGATTTGCCTGGGTGTGCCTCCAGAATGCTGGAATTAAAGGTGTGTCCCCCCTCCCCCAGCTAATAATATAAACTTTAAAAAAAATGACCTTCCATAAACCCCTGAACCACCTTCTCTTAGGGTTCCCATTGCGGTGCTCAAACACCATGACCAAAGGCAGCCCGGTGAGGAAAGGGTTCATTTCAACCTCCAGTTGTTGTCCATCCATCATAGAGGGAAATCAGGCCAGGAACTCAAGGCAGGAACCTTGGGCAGGAACTGAAGCAGAGCCCATGGGGGAGTGCTTCCTACTGGATTTGATTTGTTCACAGCTTGCTCGGCTTGCTTTCTTATACAATTCAGAATCACCTACCCAGGCGTACCATTGCCCTCGGTGAGCTGGGCTCATCCATATCCATCACTTATCAAGAAAATGCCCTGCAGACAGTTGCCAACAGGTAATCTGGTTGGAGGCTGTGATGGTTTGCATATGCTTGGCCCAGGGAGTGGCACTATTAGAAGGTGTGGCCTTGTTGGAGAAAGTGTATCACTGTGGGGTGGGCTTGGAGACCCTTCTCCTAGCTGCCTGAGGATGCTCAGTCTGTTCCTGGCTTCCTTCAGATGAAGATGTAGAACTCAGCTCCTCCTGCACCATGCCTGCCTGGATGCTGCCATGCTCCCGCCTTGATGATAATGAACTGAACCTCTGAACCTGTAAGCCAGCCCCAATTAAATGTGGTCCTTTATAAAACTTACATTGATCATGGTGTCTGTTCACAGCACTAAAACCATAACTAATTCAGAGGCATTTTCTTAACTGAGGTTCCTCTTCCCAGGTAATGCTAGTTTGGGTCAAGTTGACAATAATCAAAGAAGAACGCACAACAATAACAACTAAGCAGGCTCCTTTGTGAATCAATGTAGCCATGTAACGATTTGATCAATGAGAAGTGAACCATATCTGTAAGTTCAAAATCTGTGGGTTGAGCCGGCCACAGACCGAAAATATGTGGATGAAAATGTATGCCTGGACTATACACGGATAGACTTCTTGTTACCACTCGCTGGTCGATGAAGCCTGACAACCATTTGTACAGCACTGGCGCTGCATTATGAAATGACTTCCTGTGGTGCTGAAGAGGGGTCACTCTTCCGGCCTTGGTGATAGGCTGAGGCAAGAGAGAAACATCTGGAACAAAGAGAAACCCACACATATGTTTTTCTCTTCGTTGGTCTTTCCTCTTCAAACTGGACTCTCCCAGGAGACTCCACCCCTCCCTAAGTGAATTGCCCTGCAGAGAATGACAAGCCAGATCCCAGTCTTCTCTCCCAAAGCACGGAGGACAGTGACAGTCTTCACATGGAGGGAGCCACCACAGTACATACCAGGAGGGAAAAGCAGCATAACACACTTCTCTTCCAGACTCTTGAGGCAGGGCTAGAGGAATGGCAGACAGCCGCTGCTGATATCACTTCCTGACTATAGAGACCTTTGCTGATCTTTGGCAAAAGCGGGCTGCATGGGTGTTGAGAGTCAGAGACAGAGGCAGGAGGGTCCCTGAGTTCGAGGCCAGCCTCTCCCTGACCCATAGAGTCCTGGTGGGACATGAAGGACTTGAACTCTTTCCAGGGGTCAGGTTCTGAGCCTGACTTCCTGTTTCTGAAACACACTGTAATGCCATAGAGATCTGCTAGGGCTGAGCACATTCTCCTAGGCACTCAGAGATATCCAATGCCCTACGCCACCTGGTGCAGCTGCCCATGCGGTAGCACTTAGGGGCTGCATACTGATACACACTGGCCAGACTGCTTGAAATAGTTGGCCACATGACAGGTGGCCCAAGTATTGGCACAGCCAGCAGCAAATCACTGCTCCCAGAGCAGCCTCTACCCCACCCTTTGATGGGGACAAGCCTAGAAGTAGATGGGGCTCATTCCACTCTGGTTCTCCTTCTCTGGCTCTGGGGAACACATCCTCAAGTCTGGCCTGTCTGCCTCAGTGGACCATGAATCCTCCTGGCAGCTTGTTGTATCCCTGAATGTCCCCAGGTTTACGCAGGACCTGCTGTTATCGGTCCGATGATTTTATGAACTGCAGCCCTGCTGACAAGCCACCGTTCACAGCTGGCCTAGTCACAAGAACCCCCCATGTTCCAGACCCTTCTCAGCCCTCCTAAAGCTTAGCAAGTCTGTGTCCCCTGTCTCAGGGCACGGGAGAAGCTGCCATGATCCCCTGATTGTCAATACCATAGTTTTCTGACACACAGGCAGCATTCTTCAGCCTGTGGCCTATGGGTCACAGGCCTCCCAAAATGCAGCCCTGCGCCCGCACTTATAAAAGAAAACAGGATACGACACCATTAACAGTTAGACATCCTGTAGGCCGTTCCTTCCTGTGTCTTGGTCTATTGGAGTGACTACAGAGGCTGGTAGCAAAGGGTTGAGGTACTAAGGCACAGTCACGGAGATCCTTGTGTGTAAATCACACTTCCCTGGTACAGAATGAGGGTTCCTGATCCGTCACCACCAGCCGCCACAGCACCCACCCACACCCATCTGTCCTTGGCCATTTGCTGAGTCTCCTAGCGGGGAAAATAGGTGAAGGACCGAAGTGTCTAAGTTTGAGGGTGTCCTGTCTCTGACGGGACTATTCCATCTTTCTTCACTTGGCTGGCCCACGTAATCTGAGCCCAGCATTGTACATACCCTGGGAACAGCTGACAATGAAGTGGTCAGACAGCTGGTGGGGCCTGATAGAGCTGGCAGGGTTGGCTGGGAGGGGCGTGTAGGCTGACACATGACACTCCAACCCCCCCACCCCAAGACCTGTAAAGCTACTGTCCTACTCATCACTGGGCAGAACTGAGGCACCATGCACGGGGGCCAGGGACCTCAGCTCCTCTTGCTGCTGCTGGCTACCTGCCTGGGTGAAATACTAGGGATTTGAGGCCTGGGGTGGGGGGCGTGGAAGGAACAGATCGGTGGATGGAGGGTCTGGGGGGTTATCGTGTTCTGCCTAGCCCTAGCTCCACCCCCTGTCTCCACTTTATCCCTCTGTACCTCCCTCCCCTCTGGAATGGTTCCCCTGTCTGTTTCAGGGGCCCAGAGCCGCAACCAAGAGGAGCGGCTGCTTGCGGACCTGATGCGCAACTACGACCCCCATCTGCGGCCGGCTGAGCGTGACTCAGATGTGGTTAATGTCAGCCTGAAGCTTACCTTAACCAACCTCATCTCCCTTGTGAGCTGCAGGAGCAAGGGGGGTGGGGAAGAGGCAGTGGGGAGGGAAACTGGGGGCTGGGGGGAGGGGCGAGGGGATGATGGGTATCACACAGGGGGCCCCAGAAAAGGTATCTAACCTTAGCACTCAGAACAGCAGAGGGTCCTACAGTAGGGAAGCTAGGACTCATGAAATCCCTGTGGCTACCAGGTGCTGGGAGGCTGAGAGCCTCCTGGTTCTCTATCAGTGTTTGGTGGAGACATCAGAACCTCGGGGAGGAAGGTATTGAGAGTTTTAGCCTAACTCTCTTCTGTACCTTAGAATGAGCGAGAGGAGGCCCTCACGACTAATGTCTGGATAGAAATGGTAAGGCATCACCTGCTGTATCGGTCTGCTTATTGCGTCCCCCTCCCCCATCCCCCTCAATCTCTTGGACCCTCTCTGCTGGTCTGCCATTCTCTAGCCTTTGTGTAGTGCCAGGCAAAGGCCTGGCAACTGCCTCTTCTCCCACAGCAATGGTGCGACTATCGCCTACGCTGGGACCCGAAAGACTACGAAGGCCTGTGGATATTGAGGGTGCCATCTACCATGGTCTGGCGGCCCGATATCGTGCTGGGAAACAAGTGAGGACCTGGGTGGGCAGAAAATGAAGGATACCAGGGCTCAGCCGAATGAGGAAAGTTAGAGAAAGGACAAAAAGAGAGCAGGGTGCTGTAGGGTGCAAGGCTGAGGGTGGGACCCGGCTGAGGCTCGGACACGGGCCCAGGACCACTAGACTTGACTCTAGCCCTGAATTCTTGTAACGTGTTAGCCATGTGGGGAGGGGAGTGGCGGTGACAGGCTTTTCCCATCCCTGTAACCTGCAGCCAATTTTAACAGCTAGAGAAACAATTAGAGGTCATCAGGTCAGACACAAAAATGGCTCAATCAGTGTCAGTCACTCCAAAAGAACTTAATGTTAACTATTTTGCCGTTATTGTAGTCATTAATGCAGAGGAAGAGAAAGAGAGGTTATGCGGTGTTTGTTGGGGTGCTGTCTCCCTCAGACCTCTCTACTCATCTCAGGTCCAGAGTGGAGATGAGCCAGAGGTTTCTGGGGTGGTGCATGAATGAGATTAGGTGCTAGGCCATCAGAAATGTGCCTGGCAGGGGGACTGGTGCCCTCAGATCCCATCTATGCAAAGCAGAGAGCTAGTCTGGGCTGTGGGAATCTCTGCCCCTAGCTCTATACACTGCCCTATGCACACAGTGTGGACGGTGTCTTCGAGGTGGCGCTCTACTGCAATGTGCTCGTGTCCCCTGATGGTTGTATCTACTGGCTGCCGCCTGCCATCTTCCGCTCCTCCTGCTCCATCTCTGTCACCTACTTCCCCTTCGATTGGCAGAACTGCTCCCTCGTCTTCCAGTGAGACCATTGATGGTGTTAGGGGGCTTCGGGATGCTTTAGGATGGGTCTGGGAGGAGGTGGAAGAGCAGCATCGGAGGCTCCTCAAGGCTGGGTGGCCTGGACCCACCACCTGTGCCTGCTTAGATGGTGACATCTGAGCCTCCTGCTAAAGTCCTCTCACCTGTCCTCCATAACTCTAGCTTCCTGCCTGGGTCCCAAGGGGAGACACTAATGTCTTGAGTGTGAGGGTGAGAACATACAGGTATGCCTGTATACACAGAGAGCCATACACAGGCAGGCTATCCTGGAAGAGACACCTGACCAAAACCAGTATGTCACCTGAGCCAAACTTGGGCCCACTGGGTTCAGTTTCCTCATGCACAAGCAGTGAAGGGAGGTTTCGGGAGAAGCTGGCAGGACCCCAAGTGTCCTCTTCCGATAGGCTTGTATTTCTACCCTGTGGTCTTTGTCTTCAGAGACAGGGTGTCTCTGAACTCTTTAGCCAGGCAGAACCCCCAAAGAGCCTGTGTTCCCCTGGCCCTGCATGCTAGCACCAGGGCTTGCTGGAGAATCCAGAGTGTGACACTGCATATGTCAAAGGCCAATGCCCATAGCTGCCTTCAGACAACCATGTCTGCAGCTTCATGAGCAGGTCTCCCTGCTTTACTTACCTCTTTCCACCCCTGACCCACAGGTCCCAGACTTACAGCACCAGCGAGATCAACTTGCAGCTGAGCCAGGAGGATGGGCAAGCCATTGAGTGGATCTTCATTGACCCCGAGGCTTTCACAGGTAACCCCAGTTGGGATCCCCTGCCCAATCAAAGCTATGACCCCCTCCCATTAGGTACTTCAAGGTAAAAACTACTATGTATCATAGAATATGGTTCTCAAAAGATCCCAACAGAAATCCAGATATGGTGACACACATATGTGCTCCCAACCCTTTGGAGGATTGAAAGTTTGAGGCTAGCCTAGGCTACAGAGTAAGACTGTCTTTAAAGAAAACCATAAGAGGGCTGGGAAGATGGCTCCATGGGGTAAAAGCACTTACTGCACATATATGAAGACACATTCACATAATGGTGGTTAGAAATGGCAGTCTATCTGTAATCCCAGCACAATCAGATAGAAACCAAGGATTCCCAGGGCAAAGCTCTAAGTTCAAGTGACAGACCCTGCCTCAGCATAAAAGGTGAAGAGTGTCCAAGGAAGACACCTAATGTTGACTTCTGGCTTCCACGTCTACACACACACACACACACACACACACACACACACACACACACATCCATGCATCCATGCGCACACATACATGTGAGTATATGCATATGTTTGTGCATACACGTGCATGCACACATATACCACAGACAAGGATCCATTGAGGCCTTGACTTTTCCTATAATACTTTAACTTTGGGAGGGGGATCAATAGTCAATCTCCAATCCCACTTGATCCCTGTATACTGACGCTTGATAAAGTGCATGCTGTCCCTGTGACTTGGTTGTTCGGGCCACACATTTATGCAGGTCACCTCCCCTCTGCTCCCCACAGAGAATGGGGAATGGGCCATCCGGCATCGACCAGCCAAAATGCTACTGGATCCTGTGACTCCAGCAGAGGAGGCAGGCCACCAGAAGGTGGTGTTCTACCTGCTCATCCAGCGCAAGCCCCTCTTCTATGTCATCAACATCATCGTCCCCTGTGTGCTCATCTCCTCGGTTGCGATCCTCATCTACTTCCTTCCTGCCAAGGGTACCTGGGTCTGTGGGAGGGCAGCAGTACAGAGGCTCTCGGGGAGTACAGGGCAGGCCCTGCTCATGGCACAGGACACCAAAATCCTAGGACAAGGGCAGTGGACTCCCTGTGGGATAAGGGGGTCCCTTGGGGTGTGGGGGTGAAGGGGTGGAGGTGGAGTGGGGAACCTGTTCTGAGAGCATCTTGGTCATGGGCAGCGGGCGGCCAGAAGTGCACAGTGGCCACCAACGTGCTCCTGGCCCAGACCGTCTTCCTTTTCCTTGTGGCTAAGAAGGTGCCCGAGACCTCCCAGGCAGTGCCGCTCATCAGCAAGTAAGGCTAGTCCTCACGTCTGCTTCCCACCCCTCGCCCTTGTTTAAGACCATGGCCTTGTTTGAAAGTGCCTACCAGTGGGGCTATATCCCCAACACAACCCTTCCCTTCTGAGGCTTCCGACATGACCTAGGAACCCGACAGAAGCAGGGTGGGTGACATCTGGGTCTGAGGTGCCTAAGGGACATTGAGCTTCCTGTTTGCCTGACCCTGGACAGGTACCTGACCTTCCTCATGGTGGTGACCATCCTCATCGTTGTGAACTCTGTGGTCGTGCTCAATGTGTCCTTGAGGTCCCCACACACACACTCCATGGCCCGGGGGGTCCGCAAGGCAAGATACTTACTTCCCTGCCCACTCGGGTGTCCATCTGTCCTTCCCAATCACTTGTGACTCCCTGCACATCCCTGTCCCTATTCTCAAACTTAGCCGCAAATCTATGCCAACGTAGGCAAATGATAACATCAGTGCCCAGGGGCATTAATATTGCGTGGCTAATTTATCTACTTTGCATAAGACGCTTAAGTGGGTACTGGTGTATCGTCTCCATTTAACAGATAGGGAAACAAAGACACAAAGGGGTTAGGCAGCTTACCCAGTATTACCCAGTTCTCAGAAAACAGAAAAGGTAAGATTGTGCCTCACCTGCAGCAGTCAGTTGAGAATCATGTTACAGATGTAGATTCCCTAGGTACATCCCAGGTAGTCTAGATTATTCTAGCAAGGAGTAATGGGTGAGGGTCTGTCTGAAATAAGTGCTGATGGTTCTGAAGGTCTTGAAAGCTTGGACCTCAAGTTCTGTGTCCAGGAGAAAATAGTCAAGCTGTACCAGGCCCCGGATGCTTCCCCTCAGGCACTGCCTCCAGTACATTCCCAAGCTTGCCCAGCTGAGCAGGCAAGACTTTCCACAACATCCCCTCTACAGGTGTTTTTGAGGCTCCTGCCCCAGCTGTTACGGATGCATGTGCGTCCTCGGGCTCCTGCTGCTGTCCAGGATGCCCGGCTGCGACTCCAGAATGGCTCTTCCTCAGGGTGGCCCATCATGACTCGAGAGGAAGGGGACCTCTGTCTGCCGCGAAGCGAACTCCTCTTTAGGCAAAGGCAGCGCAATGGATTGGTGCAGGCAGTACTGGAGAAGTTAGGTGAGGCCCAAGGGGTTAATCCTGACCAGTGAATATAGAGCTGGTTACAGCAGCTAAGTGTAGGGCAAGTGTTCAAGTTGGAGAAAGAGCCCAAGTCTCTGGGAAGAAGTCACATCCCAGTCTACTCTCTTCCACTGATTTTATTTCCCCATCAGAGAATGCAGAAATGAGGCAGAGCCAGGAGTTCTGTGGCAGCCTGAAGCAAGCCTCCCCGGCCATCCAGGCCTGTGTGGATGCCTGTAACCTCATGGCGCGTGCCCGACACCAGCAAAGTCACTTTGACAGTGTAAGCAGGACACGGTGGGCAAGTATCCCAAGTGTAGTGTGGATGGGGTGTTCGGTTTAGGTTCAGTGATAGAAAAAGCGGAGGTGGGAAGTGGGAGGAGGAAGGGCCAACAGGTCACAGACCATAAAAGAACACAGGTTGGTACCTAGACAGAGGTGAGAAGGCTGAATGGAGAATGGAGGCCAGCTGGAGATTTAACAATGAAAGAGGGAGCCAGGCTGGCTGCTGCCCCTGGTCACACCCCTACCACACAATGTGTTGTTGCCCTCAGGGGAATGAGGAGTGGTTGCTGGTGGGCCGAGTGCTGGACCGAGTCTGTTTCCTAGCCATGCTCTCCCTCTTCATCTGCGGCACTGCTGGCATCTTCCTCATGGCCCACTACAACCAGGTGCCTGACCTGCCATTCCCTGGAGACCCCCGCCCCTACTTGCCTTTGCCAGACTGAGCCAACCAATCACTCCTGCGCCCTGGAGTCAGCCATGTGGGTCATGCTGTTTATGGAGCTGTATTCTCTGTTGATCCTGATGGGCTCCTGGGGAAGTCCCCAATCATTCTTGGGAGAAGATAGAGGAATAAAGAGACAGAGAGGGACTTCTTGAGTGGTTGGTGATGGGTGTGGTCACATGACTTTGAGCATTTTTGATAAGTCACTTTGAAGCCCTAAGGATTCTGCTTTTCATGATGTCATTAACTAGGCAAGGTTTTACCCTTTGAGGCCTGAGAACATTTCCTCCTGTCTTTTTGAAAGATTTATTTTTACTATTTTTAACTGTGTGCATGTATGTATGTATGTATGTATGTACATATGTACGCGTGTATGTATGTGTGTGTGTATTGGGAGTGGGTTATGTGCACATGAGTGAGGATGCCTGGGAGGCCAGCAGGGGGTGTCCAAACCCTAGAGTTGGAGTTATAAGTGGTTGTGATTCCCAGACAGTGGGTGCTGGGAACGGAACTAATTCATGTCTTCTATAAAAGCAGCTCTTAATCAGTGAGCTATTTTTCCAGCTCCAACATCTTCTTTTTTTTTTTTTTTTTTTTTTTGTTTTTTTTTGGAGCTGGGGACCAAACCCAGGGCCTTGCGCTTCCTAGGTAAGCGCTCTACCACTGAGCTAAATCCCAGCCCCCAACATCTTCTCTTTGTGAACTTTCTCTAGAAGGTTAGTAAGAGATGTGGGGAACTCTCTTAAAAGAAGGGAACATGAGCTGGATGTGGTGGAGCACGGCTTTAATCCTAGCACTAGGGAGGCAGAGGCAAATGGATCTCTGTAAGTTTGAGGTCAGCGCACATAGTGAGATCCCATCTCAAAAAAAGGGATGGGGGTGGGGTGTGGAAACAGCTCAGTGGTTAAGAACGCTGGATGCTTTCCCAGAGGATCTGGGTTTGATTTCCAGCACTGATTCGACAGCTCATAACCATCTGTTACTCCAGTTGCATATGACACAACACCCTCCTCTGGCTTTGCAAAACGCCCATGCATATAATGCAGACACGTGCACAGGCAGAACACCATACACACAAAATGAAAACAGGCCTTGTTTTTAAAAAGTACTAGGAACTAGGGGTGTAGGATATAAGTGTAGAGTCTTGGCTTTTTTTGAGGTCTAGAATGTAAAGTGTAACCCATTTTAACCAGCATGTCTCTTCTGGATGTCACAGCACAAATATGTTCCTTCAGCAGTACCTTCCCATTCTTTTGATGTAATACTCCCCCTGCAAATACATCTTTCTTCCTCTCTCTTCTCAAAAGCCAGGGTACTTGCAGGGCTAGGACCAAATTCACTGGGCTGGGTCTGACAGGAGAGCTCTCCCAGACTCCCTTAGAACAACATGTCATGAAATAGGATGACCCCTGAGGTCGTCCTGGGGAGAAAAAACATGGCCTTGCTGAGTGACCAGGGGCAACCATGGGCCAGTCCTGGGACACTTTCCTCACCTGTAAATACAGGCAGGAACATCAATTTCTACCCCTCCCCCCTGGAGATTAAAAATAAATATCTAATAATGGAACATATTCAGCAGATGGGTCAGGAAAATGTGAGTTGCATCACCAACCAGGGAATTTATTGTGTATCTGATGTGTTTTGGACAGCCCTTAGGAGTATGGGGACAATGACTTCAGTTGAGGCAATGATGAGTGAGACCATCTCAGTACTCAGTAAGTTTGTCACCCTGGTTCGACTTTTCCCCCACATCACCTGATATATAGTTCCAGGCAGGCCTAGAACTCACTATGTTGGTCGGGCTGGTCTGAATCTTCCTGTCTCCATTTCCCAAGAGCTAGAATTACAAATTTGTTTGGAGTATTTTTTCATCCTCTCCAAACACCAAGAGCAAAGGATCAATTCTCAGAGATGAACAGTTGGTACCATTTACTAAAGGTTACTGTGCCTCACATTGCCCCTGGAATAATCCATGGGGAGGTTAAAGCAGATGGCTGGCTGCGTAGACTATGCTCAGTGAAAGTGGCCACCCCACGACTGCCTTGGTCGCAACTAGCGCAGTCATCACGGGCCACCCGTCAGGGAAAGAGGCCCCGCCCAAAGCCTGAGCACTGACGTTCCGCAGAGCGCCCCGCCAACCGGAAGTAGCCGGGCCCTTAGCGATGGGACCCGGCAGAGCGGAAGTCATTCCGTGAGGCAGTGGCGACAGCGGCGGCGAGAGGATGAACAACAAGTTCGACGCGTGAGTGGCGCGTGGCCGCCCCCGGGGCCCCTTCCCCCAACCGTCCCCCGGGACCGCTCCCGCCGGGGCCGGGCGCGCACTCAGCCGAGCCGCTCGCTCCCGGGCCGCCGCGGCCCGAGCCTTCCTGCGCCCGCGGACCCGACGGGGCCGGGAGAGCGCGGCCGAGGTCGCCGGGACCCCCTGAGCCGCTGGACCCCGGCGCGGCACGGGCCGGGGGAGGGGAGGCCGCGCCGCCCGGAAGGAGATTTTCGGACGCCCCGCCCTGGTGGGTGCGGGCTGCCGGCGGCGTGGAGGGGCGGGACCTCAGCGCTTCGGGTGTTTCCGCAGCCTTGCTGCCTTCTTTCTGAACGCGGCTTCCCTCCCGCACTCGCTCTGCGTCCTGGGAAGGTCACCTCTCCCTTCCGAACCTCGGTTTTGTCTTCTGCAAGCGGGGACGGTAACAGAGCCCGTGTCCTAGAGTTGGGCAGCTGCGATGAGGTAATGGGGCAGCCGCGATGAGTACTGTGGCCTCTCGAGTACGGAATGCTTTTCATCTGAGATTCTTCCTGCTTCCTCCGTCCCTCCACCCTGCACCCCCCCCTCCCCACCCCGTTCCCGTCTTCCAACTCTTAGTGGCTGCCCACTCCTGCATTCTTTCCAAGTACCCACTCTCATCTCCACTTCCAGCACGGAACAGTTGGGAAGTACAGAGAAGAAATATGTGTGGGGGGAGGGCATCCCCCTCTTAACGATTAGATCTTTTAGCATGTAGAAACAATCTTCGTTTTCATCTAGCAGCACTTGAGTTAGTATTTCTCAAGAATTGTATCTTTCGGTAGATTATAGTGCTCCTTCCTCTATAATTTATAGGGATCTAATCTGTCTTCTCATTCAAAACCTACGGTTTTAGTTCTAGAGCCCACCAGCTGTTTGACAGTACAAAGTTCTCCAGTCTGAGCTATTGCTCTAACCTCCCTAGTGGTTAGAACTGGAAGGACCAGATCACGCTCTGTAATACTTAGAAGTAGTGTGTAAAATGCTGAGAATGAGCTGTGAAGGTGGTGAAGCTGCAGTTTTTCAATGCAGTGAGTTCTGATGTGCAGGCTCAGGAAGTACTGGGATTGAGATTCCAGCAGTCAACTTTAGGGTTGTTTTTTTTTTTTTTAAGGTTTATTTATTATATGTAAGTACACTGTAGCTGTCAGAACGGGGCACAGATGGTTGTGAGCCACCATGTGGTTGCTTCTTTAGGTTTTCATGGTGGCTGAGTGAGCTCTGCTTCTTGAGAAAGCCTGAGTTCTTTGCTTAGCCTGGCAGGATAGTGATCCCTTGGCCTCCGGTCACAAGCCCTGCAATGCCTAACTTCCTATCTGCAGCCCTCCCAACCTCCTCTCCTATTGGAACAAGTCAAACTGCATCCTAAGAAGATGGTTTTTAGGTCACTAGTTATATTGGTCACTGTGATGAGATGCCATGACCAAGGCAACTCTTATGACAAGATTTTTTGGTTTTTCTTTTTTTTTTTTTATTTTAAACAAAACAAAACAAAACAAAACCAAGCCACATACCTAATCTTTGTAATTCTTTCAAACATATCTGCTCTCTGGTGTCTAAGCATTCAAATATATAAACCTTATTCTAACCACCACAGCCACCAAGAGGCATCACCATGGAATTTTTTTTCCCTAACTTTTTTAGGTTAGCATAGAGAGTAACAGGGTCCATTACAACACCTTCATACTCATGAGTCATTACTCTGTTGTTCTTCCCTGCCCCGCTGAACTCCCCCATGTTCCCCTCCTCTAGTTAGTTTCCTTTCTTCCAGTTGTCCCCACTTCTGCTGCCATATTGTATGTATTATATTTCTCACTGTCTTCTTCATAGTAACTCTGCAGAAGAGATCTTGGCATGTTTTCTTACAGTTAAGGAAAATGAAGCTTTTCAAGGTTAAGTAACTAATGCAAGATAGCCTGAAAGGCCAGCTCAGGCTCACTCAACTTTGTTCAAGTGTCTTTATCAGAACTTTGCAGGGTGGTTTTAATTATTTATATAACTGTGAGCTGGTGTAAGGAGTGGGGTTTTTTTAACGCCTGCCTTCTAACTTTGCAGAAAAGGACAAAAATAAAAGCTTGCCTTTATTTGAAATTAGCAATTAAAGATGGTACCCTTGTCCCTGGTTTTGGTTTGTCATTTCAGATTTTCTTGTGAAAACCCTGCAGTTTGTAGAGTGTTACTCCATAGTTGGAGTCTGCACTCTTTCTCATTTCTCCCCAGAATTTCCCAGAATCATTCTCAATGTGCAGTCTCCAGTGAGCACAGTAGTATGATCTGATGGACACAGATTAAAGAGGACCTCTAACCTCCTTTAATATGTGGGCTCTGCCTCTGTGAGTGTAACCAAAGCTGCTAATAGCTTTAAAGGGTGGTCATTAGACTCCCCAAGTGGCTAGGTCACACTGCCTTTCATGTTATTAACATGTGGAAGCCTAAGATGCCCTCTCAAGAAGTACAGCCCCAGCTATGAGAAACTTGGTTTTCAGATCCTGTGTTTTGGGAGGCCAGGCTTGATTTGGTCCCTATATTCGTGCCTGGTGCTAGAGATACCAGTGGAAAAATTAGATAAATTTCCTCCCTGCACAGAATTTGCTAGTCCAGGGAGTGTTGAGAAGTACCTAGGCAGAAGCTTAGAGAGCTAACCCAAGTGTCACTTAGTCTGAACAGGAATTGAGTAGTTTAAGTAGTTTAGTCTGTGGAGTGCTACTGTTTTAGTGTGTACTCTACTTTGGCTCAAATCCAGCTTTAAGCTGGGAAGAACAGCTTCTGAAAAGCAGGTTGTAAACCTTTGGCTTGGGTGCATGTGCAGAGAGCAGGTTAAAGCAGGGTAGATATGGTGGACATGCCCTTAAAATCTCAGGAGGCAGAGGCAGGTAGATGGACCTCTGTGAGTTCAGTTCCAGCTTGGTATACATAGTGAGTTCCAGGACAGCCAGGACTATTTAGAGAGACCCATTTTCATAAGATGAGAGGGTGAGGCGGGGATGTTCATTGGTAGAGTCCTTGCCTTTCATAAAGGAAATGCTAGGTTTTATTACCAGCATCCTCAAAACTAAAATAAAGACCAGTGCATAAAGATACAAAATGAAGTCCATTGAGGTTCCTACTTGCTGGCTTAGAAAGGCGTCTAAGACGGTTTCAGAATAATAGCATTGTTTCTTCTCTGCCTTAACTGGTTTTGTTTTCTTTTTGTTTCCTAGTAGCAACCAAAAGAAAACCACTAGAAAGGAAAGGAATATAACACTTTTCTTCTAACTTTTTTTTTTTTTTTTTTTTTTTTTTTTTCGGAGCTGGGGACCAAACCCAGGGACCTTGCGCTTGCTAGGCAAGTGCTCTACCACTGAGCCAAATCCCCAACCCAACACTTTTCTTGTGGCTGGCAAAAATGAGAGGTCCTAGGTGACTGTCCTTCTTCAACCAAAATCTAATAAAATGACCTCAGAGGCTACAGTAGGGCTTAGGAGAAAACAAAGGGTCTTGTATCCCTAGAGGATGTGTTACAAAAGAGAGTTGTTTGGGGCCAAAGCAGTAGAAAAATCCATGAGATATTCTCGGTTCTAGATCGGAGGATGGAAATGGGCCTTGAGATGCTTGTATTACCCAGAGCAGAGGAGAGGGTTTGGTTTGACCTATACTGGGAGAGAGTAGGGACTGTTTCCAAGAGAACGGTGAATCCTGAAGAGCAGTAAACCAGGAGTGGAGGCATGACTCCATGCTGAACATGGTTAGGAGTGGGGCAGAGATGGGGACCTGCACTTAAGTGGACACAACAGGAGTGGAAGGGGGTCATAGAGAACAGGCAGGAGATGTTTGGGGGACGTGCAAACAGAATGGCCCTTTGCACCAAGTCAAGGCTTTATATACCTTATCTCTCCTTAGTTCTTTGAGGACAGGTACTCTGGTAGCCAGTGAGCTGCTTGGTAAATGTTGGTAAGTTTTAATCCATGGGCATTATGTCCAAGGCAGGCTTGATTTGAAAAGGAAACTAAGCAAAACAAGTTTAACCAAGGGGAAGGAAGTTTAATAAGCACAGGTAATGAATGTCTCTGAGAAGCAGACAGATGGCAGTGTCTGCACACCTCTCTCCACTTGCTCTGCTTGCCCATGTGGAAGAAAGTGGGCTCTGGGTTAGGATCGTGGAATGCCTCCTTGAGCCACTCTAGAAAGGGTGAGGGTGATGCTTCAGGTCCCTGTTTAACCTCACATGCTCATCAGTTCCAACTCCTTTCTCTCTCTCTGGACTGCCTGTCCCTTTTGCTCCGAGTCTTGATTCTTTCAAAGACCCTAAAGCTGGTCCAGCTTCTGAATCCTTCGTCTTTGTTCTCTTGGATGAAATCAATGTAGAGAGAGGAGTCAGTATTCTGAAGAAAGGTTATGAGGCATAGGTTGCTAGGCAGACTGGACTGCCCTTTGCTCCTATGCCTTACCTAGTGGGGTCTTGACCAGGTGGGAATGTGGAAATCTATCACAGGGAATGGCCACATGAGTATCTCCTGCAGTATGGCTGCCTGTTGGGCAGAGCAGGTACCCCACACAGGACTAGCTTATTCATCCTGTTATTTACAGGTGCATTTTATACGTTAGCCATTAAAGATGAGCAGACAACAAACACCAAGCACCACCACTTTCCAAAACACAAACTGGTATGCACCATATTTCTGAGTCTGTGTAGGATGATATCAGTTACAACTGAGGTGTGCTGGGACCTGTCTTGAAAATGCCTGATTCCATTTTTTTGTATATACCATTATAGAACCCAAAAGATGATTCTGGAGAAAACCTATGGGCGAATGGGCTAATTCTGGAGTGAATGCCATTCTGTCTCCTCCATTTTCTTTTTAAAGTATGTGTATGGAGTAGAGAGGTCAGAAAACAGCTTAGCAGGAGTAGGTTCTCCTTCCAGTGTGTAGGTTCCAGGGATTGAACTCAGTCCCCCAGCTTGACCACAAGTGCCTTTGCCCAGTGAGCCACCTTAGCAGACTGAGCAAATGCACTCTTATTTTTGTGCACTAACCTGCTTGTTTTTGTCTGTATCTGGTGGGGCTTAGGCGGTTTCACAGTTGACTCTGCTTATAAGACAACACATCCACTCCTCCTTTTCATTCAGTCTTTGTTCTGTGTCATCTGTGTTTTGGGTGCCAGTAATACTGAGATGAGGTATGATACTACGCTAAAGAAACCCTCTGTCTCAAAGAAGAAACAGGCAGGGAGGAGTGGCACCTTGGACTGGAAGCAAGCAAGGTGTTTGCCAGTGAGAAGGGCTGATGTGTATGAGCAGGGAGAGGAGTAGGCTCTGGACAGGACTGAACTTCTAAAGTCTTAGGAAAAGCACATTGTGTTGAATGCTACTCTAGAGGATAGGTAATTAGGAAGTTGATGGTTGAGCATCTTAAGGACGCAGGTTCATTAGAAGATTCACATTTAGAAAGTGAAGAGGATGGGTGGAGAGGAGAGACTGACATCACACCCACTTATAGACCAATGATGAACTAGATGACTGGAGAAGGATACTGACCTAAGGTGTGGAACGAGGACAGATGGGAGAGAGGTGGAAGGAGTGGACGTGACAGTATATGGGCAGGTTTTAAACTTTGAGATGTCAGAGGAATTTGTCCAGAAATTCTCATTACCAGTTTGTTTATTACAACAAAATCCAGCTCTTTAACTGCTTTGTTATGCTGCTGTTGGGAAACTGAAAGACTGTTCACTGGAGCCCATGGGGTAGCTAATTTAATAGTTTTTATTTAATATTCCTGGTTTGCTTTCCCTTTTGCCCTTCTCACAGACACATCTCATAGGCCTGGGGTTTGAGTGACTTCAGGATACTTAGATAGTAGTTCTCTGACCTTATAGTTTTGTTAGGTAACAATAGTTTAGTGATGGAATGACATTATTTTGCTTTCCCTTGTAGCTTAAAAGATGATGACAGTGGAGACCATGATCAGAATGAAGAAAACAGCACACAGAAAGATGGTGAGAAGGAAAAAACAGACCGAGATAAGAGCCAGAGTGGTGGCAAGAGGAAGGTATGTTTGGGGTTGTAATACAGGTGTCGTGTGCCTTGATTATCTCATTATCTCTTTAGAGCAGATTCACTCTTTTGGAATCTGACTGTTCTTAAAACAAGGTTGAGGGGGCTGGAGAGACTTCTCCCACCGTGTGCTCTTACGCACACACTCTCAAGCACGTATACTCATGGAGACATAAAGATCAGAGACTAGGCTACTACTCCGAGGTCGGTATAAGGCCTTAGGTTCAATCCCTAGCACTGACAAAAGGGAAGAAAGGTATGGAGAGGGAGGGAGAGGGTATAAAAGAGGACACGGGGCACTGGGTATGACCAAAGCCTGGTGGATGTGTGTATGGGAATGTCACAGTGAAATCTTTAGTATGCATCCCTCATTACAAGTTTTAATAGATGGTAGAATGACTATAGTTTATTTTGGAAATTATAACATCCTCTTAATGTGAAGTCTTGGGGTGCTGTCCTGCTGTAGTCTCCTCATATGAGATGGGCGAGTGAGGGCTCTCACCTGGAGCTTGCTTTAAAGGCTACTCAGTAATTCAAATCCTGCACATTCCTGTTTTAGACTTTTCAGTCAACAGTAGTACGCATTGAGAGTGGCTTGGGATACAGAGAATTTAGGAAATGAAAGAGAAGCAATAGATCAAGTTTCTCAGTATTATAGCACTATTTATCTGATAATCTGAATGCCTGCTAAGCAGGCCTTTTCTTACAAGGTGGTAAGAAGTCACAAAGATGTCAGGCAGTGGCAGTGTGTACCTTTAATCCCAGCACCCGGGAGGCAGGCCAATCTCTTGAGTTTGAGACCAGTCTGCTCTACAGAGTGAGTTCCAGACAAGCTAGGAGTACACAGAGAAACCCTGTCTAAAAAAGAGAGAGAGAAGGAGTTTATGTTCATTGAGCACTTCCATTGTGACAGTCAGTGACCAAGCTCTTGGTGCCTCTAGTCATTTGTTCTTCACAGTGACCCTTCTAGGTGCTTACTGTCCTTTCCTCCGTCTTGCAAACGGTTGCTGAGGCACAAGCAGGTTAAGCAACCTGCCCGTCTTTAGTAATGGACATTGAGGAGGTGGTACTTGGAGTGGGCATATGTTGAGATGATGAATGCCCATGGTGTTATGAGAAAAGCAGAAAGTCGTGTTACAGCAACTTAGAATCAACTAACCCGTAAAGAATGTACTGTGTGAGCAACATTCAACATTCAGCTTCAATACATTGCAAATAATTGAAATTATGGTAATATTTTCAGTTGTAGAGGTGGTAAGGAACTACACTTAAAAGACAAAACAAACAAACCACTGTCCGTGTAGCTCTGACTAGCCTGGAACTCAGTCTGGAAACGAAAATGGCCTTAAACTGACAGTTGCTTACCTCTGCCTCCCAGTGCTGGAATTAAAGACTGTGCCACCACATCTGTTAGGATTGGCATTGGCACTGTAAAATGTTTATTAGGAATCAATGGCACAAGCCTGGTGATTGAGTTCAGTCCTCGATCCCACAGTGAGAAGGGAAGAACCAGTCCTGAACACTCTCTTTGACCTCCACACACACACACCATAGCGTACATGCTCCCACATTCTGTCTGCCATACACATGCATGAGAATAATAATCATAATTTACAAAAACAAGGTGCTACTCTTACAGAGGACCCATGCCAAATACCTCACAAGCCTCTTCTGGCCTCTGCAAGCACCCACATACATGCATGCACATGTGCATGTACACACACACACACAAACACACAGAGTATATAAATATGGATATAATATAAATAGTACAATAAAATGGCCTTTCAGCATTGTAACCAATGAACTAAAAGTTTGCCGTGAGCTAATGACTTTCTGTACTTCCCAGGCTGTTGTCCCTGGACCAGCAGAACATCCCCTGCAGTACAACTACACCTTTTGGTACTCTAGGAGAACCCCTGGCCGTCCCACCAGTTCACAGAGCTATGAGCAGAACATCAAACAGATTGGCACCTTTGCCTCTGTGAGTACTTAGTTTGCTGAAATATTCTTTGGTATGGCGCTCCTACCTGCGTTTCTGTCGCTGTTTATCTACTTTCTTAGTAACCGGTTAAACATTCTAGTTTCTTTATGTGGCTGAGTTGCATTCCCAAGATCGTGTTTGTTCAGCTCTTAAGTTAAATGTTAGACATCCATATGTAACATTTAGGCAACTTAAGTGTGGGAATGGTAGCTTTGATCAGAAAGGCATAATATAAAAATTAAAAAGGGTTTTGGTTTGAGGTTTTTTATTTTAGCAGATATTTATTTAATCTTATATACAGAGTGTCATAAGAGAGACGGTTTCATTTTATATATTATCTATCATGAAATTAGACTCTGATAAAATTGTTTTCGTGGATGTCATCAATACAGATCCTCACCCCAGCCCATCCTTACCCCCCTCCTTGTCCCTTTACTGCTTGTAAGTTTGTAAATTTAGAGACCCTGACGGCAGCTATTACCAGTGTTGTTTTATTGAACAAAGGTTTTCCTGCACCTCTATATGTGATATGTTTAGTCTCTGTTTGCAGAATCAGTTTTCTAAGAATAGGTCTGCTGCATAACCCCAGGCTCGTCTGCATCTTGCCATAATCCTGTCTTAAGTGCTGGGACTACAGATGTGAGCTAACACAGAAACCACTGGTTTTGACTGTCTGCTATGTGAGAATATTAGACTAATTCCAAGTCCAGTTGCAACCTCTGTGTTAGGAACAACTGGTTAAACATAAGGACCAGAGAAGGAACTGGGAAAGATGTTTCAGGGTTCTGTTAAATTACAGTTTTTCTCTTGTGACATGAAAAGGTTTGTGCTCAGCACCCTCAGTATTCCCTGGACAGGTGATAGAGCCTGGAGTCTGCTGTCACAATTCATGGCATTAAGAAATGGCCTGTGGTGGAAGCAGTTGGATGTTTGAGTAGAAGGCTTATAGGTATACAGAGCAAGTTCCATAACAGTCAGATAGTAAATCCCTCCCAGAGAACAATGATAACATGAAACCTTTTTCAAATCCAAAGCAGTAGTTCCAGTGTTGTTTTTTTTTTTTTTTTAAGTTTCTTTTCTTCTTTTCCCTCCTCTCCCTCCACCCTCCCTTTCCTTCCCTTTTTAGAGACAGTCTCATTTTGCTGGCCTCGAAATCACTGTGTAAACTAACTAGGCTGGCCTTGAACTTACCATGGTCTTCCCTGCTTCTCCCACTATATCTGGCCTAAAGGCTTATTTTTTACTTTTTCTACATGTTTGTGTATATGCACGCATGCTTATGGGCACCCTCAGAGACCAGAAGAGGGTATTGGGTTCCCTAGAGCTGGAGTGATAGGTGCCTTCTCTTGTGGGTGCTGGGAATCAAACTCCAGTCTGGAAGCACAATGAATGCTCTTAACCATTGAGTCATTTCCTCAGCCCCAACAGATGTCTGTTCAAAGTTCACTGTAAACCAAAAATACTGTTCCTGACTTGGAGTAGAGGGTCAGAGAGGACCTGTTCTCGTATTCAAGAAAGGACCTCTGGGATCCACCCAACACAAAGCAAGGACCAGCACAGACTGTGATAGTGTTTGTTGTGAGACAGAGGATTGCTAGACCTCATACTGGTTCGGAACTTGTGATTCTTTTGCCTCAGCTTTCTGGAGCCTTAAACCACATTCCTGGCACTAGAATACTGCTCTTGCAGAGGACCAGTTGAGTTCAGTTCCCAGCACCCATGTCAGGTAGCTCACCACTCCCTATAATGGAAGCTCCCAGGAATCTGATATCTTCTGGCCTTGTGGGCATGTGCATGGACAAGGATACACACACATAAATAAAAATAAAATAAATCCTTAAAATAATAAGACATCTTTCAAAGTTTAATGGTTGTTTCTTTCTCTCTTTCTCTCTCTTTCTCTCTCTCTCTCTCTCTCTCTCTCTCTCTCTCTCTCTCTCTCTCTCTGTGTGTGTGTGTGTGTGTGTGTGTGTGTGTCCCATGCACACACGCACACACACAAGTATAAATGCCCAGAGTTCAGAGGTGTCATAGCCCCCTCGAGCTGGGGTTGCAGGTAGTTGTAAGTTGCTTGATGTGGGTGCTGAAAATTGAAAAGTATATGCTTTTAGCCACTGAGCTGTTTCTTTTATCTCTATTTTGGCTTGAGTACAGATTTGTATATTTTGCCTAAAATATAGGCAAAAGTTTAGATTACTGCTCACTGTATATGTTACAACCACTTAATATTCCAAATTACTACATGTACAGGTAGGCCCAGCAGTTTCAGAGATGAGGTGTTGAATTAAAATCCTGTAGATAGCATTAGTTTCTGGCTTTGAACTATATAAGAACATGTTGTGTTCTGTAAGGCAGCTGAGAGAACAACTTTTTTTACCTGATAGGAGTCAGTTTCTCTTGCTATCTAGATTTAACAGGCTTCAATATTTGACAACACCTGTTTCCTACTGCACAGTCCTGCTGAGTATTGACACGGTATTGACAGTTACTGGTAGTTATTCCTGCCCCATGTCTTCTTTTCCTAAAGTGCCTCCTTCCTGCCAGGGCCTACAGGTATCTTCTGTAGATCACAGAGACCAGGATGAGTGTGAGTGAGTTTGGGGTTGTTGGTGTTGTTGTTGCTGTTATTGATGTTTTTTTTTTGTTGTTTTGTTTTGGTTTTTTTGTTTTTTGTTTTTTTTTGGAGCTGGGGACCGAACCCAGGGCCTTGCGCTTCCTAGGCAAGCGCTCTACCACTGAGCTAAATCCCCAACCCCTGTTATTAATGTTTTTAATTTGTGTGTGCACATGTGGTATATGTAGTGTGTGCATACCTGCCGAGTGTCTGCAGAGGCCAGAAGAGGATATTAGATGCCCTGATGTTGTAGTTGCAGGCAGTTGTGAGCCACCCAGTGTGCATGCTGGGAACTGAAAGAGCAGCAAGTCCTTTCAACCCCTGAACGGTCTGGATTTTCAGCCTCTGGGTGGGTTGTTCGGTTGGTTGGTTTTTGTTGTTGTTGTTGTTGTTTTTGTTTTCGATGTAGGTAGGGTATCACTATGTAACCCCATCTGGGTGATCCATGTTCCCTAGATCCTGAATACTGGGAGTATAAGTGTATAAACATACTTGAAAGAAAACTATAAACCTAGTTTTTCTGTTTAAGGTATATACAGAAGAGACATAATCTTTCCAGCTGAGAGGAGGAAAGAAACCATAACCCTAGCTCAGACACTGTCTAAACAAAAGAAAAAAATTAGATTTGTCTCTGTGAGTATATGCAGGTGAGGCCTTGTCTCCTGACATACCTCAGTATGAAAGAAAAGTTTTCAGTTGTGCAGAGAGCTGGTGCTGTTACTATTCCGTGAGAGGCCAGGCTTGTCAGTGTAGCCTCCTTTTCCACCTCAAAGCTGCTGACGGACCCCAGCAGTTTTCACCAACTTTTTTTTTAGATTGTAAATATTCTATCTGTATTAGTGTATGTCTGCACCACGTGTGTACAGTATGCAAATCTGAAGAGGGTATTGGATCCCCTAGAACTGTTTGCTAACCACACATGGTTATGAGCTGCCATGCCAGTGCTAAGAAATGAACCTGGGTCCTCTGGAAGGTAAGCCAGAGCACTTGATCCTGAGCCAGCTCTCCAGCTGGGTTTATCCTTGGATTGAAAGTGTTAGGTGTTGTGTTCTTATTTTGTCTTGTTTTTCTTTGATTAAATGGTACAAGCCAGGCATGGTAGTACATGCTTACAATCCTAGCACTTGGGAGGTGGAGGCAGGAGGTAGGTCAGTTGAAGACCAGCCTGAGCTACAAGAGACCTTGTCTCAAACCAAATAAAAAACCTATATGATGGACTTCTTTCTACCCTGCTCCATTTCTACACAAAAATGTGTCCCCAAAGAGGGTACCCAAGGCAGGATGTCTCCCATGTTTCTGTTCTCAGTAATACAACTGTGTGTGCGTTCAAAGAAGAGATAAAGTCCTTGTACTCTCGGCTCTTCTTTCTACAGGTGGAACAGTTCTGGAAGTTTTACAGCCACATGGTCCGTCCCGGGGACCTGACAGGCCACAGTGACTTTCATCTCTTTAAAGAAGGAATCAAACCTATGTGGGAGGTAAGGACTGGCATCTCTAGCTGCTTTCAGGAGCAGACTTTTTCTTTACTTATTTTAATTTTAAGTTCTGCCAAGGTTAGAAGAGTTTTGAAATATTCTCTCAAAGCTGTAACACTATTTGCTAAGTCTTGGGAGCCTGCACCTCTAGGAACAGTCATTGATGCAGTCGTACATGTCCTTGGCTTATGGCTTTGAAGATGGTCCTCTCTTAAGGCAACTATTATAAGAGAAGGTTTAATTGGGGCTGGCTTAACAGTTTCAGAGGTTTAGTTCATTATCATCATAGCGGGAAGCCTGGTGGCGTTCGGGGAGGTGGGGATTTGTTGAGTGTCCTGATTCATAGGCAGCAGATAAGACTCTGGGCTTTTAAACCTCAGAATACACCCCAGTCAGCTCTTGCCCTAATAAGACCTTACCTCTTAATCCCTCTAATTCTTTTAAATAGTGCTACTTCATTGACTATGAATTCAAATATATGAGCCTATAGGGACCATTCTTATTCAAGCTATCATAGGTACTCTCATTCAAATGGTGCTGTTAAAGTAGTAAAAACTTTTATAAAATGTCATTGTTCCCTCAGAACGCGTCTATGTGCATATGTATGTGCAATGCATTTGCTAAGTAGACAGAGGATTAAAGTGGCTGGAAAAAAACTTTAGAAGAACAGGAAACTGGAAGAGAGCTCTGTGATCTCTTTGAAGAACTGTCACTTGGCTTCTACTCCAGGGCCAGAGCATTTTTCTAAGGAAAAAAAATAAATGTTGAGAAAATGTGAAAAGTCCTCTCTTCCTTCTGGCTCAGTGAGACATGTTCCTCCAGTGCCTTGGCATCCTCTTCCTGCTTTACATATTAAACTTGTCCCTCAAGACCAGCCTAAGTGTTTCCTCTGCGGTTTCCACTGTATGCTCTCTCACCACACCATGTGCACGGTTACAGTAGTACTCATTAGGCTGGGTGGCTGTAATTAATTCGTTGTGTGTCTCTCCTCAGCTCCATTGTGCCTGTGTTAAGATCTGAGCTTCTGTCTATGTTCTTGGTACTTAGTGATGGTCAGATTTTAGCAAAAATTGATTATGGCTTGTGGTTGAAATATACCATTTCACTGTGGTTCCCGAAATAGTTCAGATAAAAGTGGATACTTTTTAAAAGATCTGTTTAGTCCTTTAAAAAATTATTTAAATCAATGATTTTTTTTTCTTTTTTTTTTGTTCCCTATTTCTTCTTTTCTTAACATTGAAATAATGTCAGATTGGAAAAGTGGCTAGACTTGACTGTTCTTCAGAAGTATTCTTTGGTATTCGCAGATGACATTGTGGAGCGGTAGTTTACCCGAGACGCTTTCTGTCTTTCTATAGGATGATGCAAATAAAAATGGGGGCAAGTGGATCATTCGACTCCGGAAGGGCTTAGCTTCCCGCTGCTGGGAGAATCTCATCCTGGCCATGCTCGGGGAACAGTTCATGGTTGGGGAGGAGATCTGCGGGGCTGTGGTCTCTGTCCGCTTCCAGGTAAGCCAGCCCAGGCCAGTGTTCTTTCTGAGTCGCCACAGTTCTCATTGCTATTTCTGTTGGTTTGGTAATTCATTCTGTTCCTCCCTTAGGAGGACATTATTTCTATATGGAATAAGACTGCCAGCGACCAAGCAACCACAGCCCGAATCCGGGACACTCTTCGGCGCGTGCTTAACCTACCTCCCAACACCATTATGGAATACAAAACTCACACCGACAGCATCAAGTACGTGTTGGGGGGTTTGGGGGGGACAGGTCCCTGAGCTTAGCAGAGTTAACTCCATAGTTGGTCCCAGACAAATGTGGTCACATGACACTGACTTGTGATGCAGGGACATACCAGCCCCCTCCAGGGCTTTGGCCACTTGCTGAAGTTCTTGTTAGTGAGGCTCGGAGGACCTACTGTGAGGTGCTGTGAAGCAAAGGGCCCTTCTTCAAAACCCAGTTTTCCTGCCTGGGCTGGCTTCTTTTCTACAGGCTATCTTGTCTTTCTTATGCTAACTACTATTTTAAAATGAAAGACAAAGCTCTTTCCGAAGTTTCTCTGGCTGTTTTTAAAAACAATTATTGAACAATAAAATCCTCTTCCCTGCCCACCCGACCCCACCTTTGCATGTCTGTTTAACCTGTTAGCCTAGTCTGTTCTCTTTGTCTTGGGAGATTGACTTCTTATCAGGAGTGGTGACTCTGTTTTGTATGTATAGAACTGGAGTCTAGATACAGTACAGTAGATTGTGAGAGAGGAGAAGGGAAGGTAGAGCCACAGGAGAAAGAAGCTTTGTATCCCACTGAAGACAGTGAGTGCTCTCCACATGGAGAATCACTGGTGAGGGCTTCTCCTTCAGGGACAGTGACAGAGATGAGCTCAGGTCATTATGAATGGCTTCTAGATTGTCTCAAAGGTGGAAGGAAAACCAGCCACCAGGAGTCAGGTCTCTATGTTCATTGTCTCATGTGGCCCTTTGCCAGTATGTACCTTTGGCAAGTCTCTGCAACTGTATCAGTTTCTCCAGCTATGAGGTGGGAGTACAGAAATAAATAGTAAGGTTGTGGTTAGGCTGGTCTAATCTTTGTAACTGAAGGTCCTCAGAGCAAGAAAGCTTTTACGGACCAAGTATCATTGCTGTCGTCATTAGTGCAGTGCCATCATCATGCCATTCCTATTCAAGACTAATAGTAAGACAGTAGTTGTATCAGCAGCAGCAGACTATGTGAGACTCTTTCCCACGTGTTCACATATGATGTCGTGGTGGAGTTCACTTATACCAGCTAGGTGCCAGTTTTTGACTGGGAGGACTGCCATAGGCTGGTCCTATATCAGATGGCTCTGACTCACTAGAGCCACCAGCACTCATTTGCCATCTGTGGCCTTGGTTGCTTGTCTCAATAATCCTGTGTGTCAGCACTGTTTTTCTTAGAGCAGGTCTGTCTTACACTCTGCTGCCAACAGAGATAGTATCTGCCCTCCTGCTAGGTTAGTCCAAGCTCAGAAAGTCTACATCTTTCCCTAGGATTCTTGTTTGCTGGGTTCCCATTTAACCTGGTTAGGAAAGGGAAAGGGTAGTTTCCATTCACTCCCCACTGTTCCCCCTTTCTGATACCTGGAGGCAGTTCATCTTGACTTGTAAAGTCCCATAAACAAATCCTTCCAGGACCTAGGAGCCTCCAGGGCTCCTGCCCTGCAGCTGTAGCACCCTCCTCAAGACCCAGATGCCACTTTCCCTTGCTCCCCACTCTCTTTCCTCTCCCAATGAGCTACCTTTTGCACTTCCACTAGAATGCCAGGCAGGCTGGGCCCCCAAAGGCTCCTTTTTCAAAACCTCTGGAAGCCGCGATTGAATGTGCCATGACACTCTCCCTCTCTGGATGGCACCATCATTGAAGCTGGCGTCATCGGAGTCTCTTGTTCTGTTGGCGTGCCACCTGGAAGACCCTTCTGTCCTGGACAAGAGGAACGGAAGAGCATGTTACCTTTGAGAACAGGCTGACAGCAGCAACTACTACAACAGCTGAGATCACAAATAAATGGTGCTAAACCAGCTTGTCTCATGCTCTTGCTCTTTATGGTGCATCAAGATGTGGCCTCTGGATTGACTGTCACCACTATCAAGGGATGGCATACAGACTTCTCCATGCAGGGCCTGGATTCAGGGAACGCAGCTTCATAGCCACAAGCCCATTGTGTATTCATGGTACTTTATTCCAGGACTGTTGTGGTCTGACATTAAATAAGGAGGAGACGTCTAACTCTCAAGACCCAACTGCCTGGTGCTCAAGTGTACTAGTTTCCATCCAGTTAGACTGATGGCTGGCCCAGAGTGGCGGCTGAGTTCAGGGCCAGTTTGAAAGTCTCTTACGGTTGGAAAGGGGTATCCTTGGCTTTTCTTTGCTAACTTCATTTGCCTTTAGTTCATAGAAATCTCTTGCTTGGAGCTAAAGCCCTGCTTCTATCTGTCTGGCCATACATACATACTTTTTTTGCTTTGTGCTGATGGGGTATTCTCTCTGGTGCCAAAGCTGCTTGGCAACCTCCTCCCTTTCCTTGCAGAGTAGATTGTCTTCCTCTTTGTTAGTCTTGCTTGGTAAGAGCCCTTCGTTCTTTCCAGCCCAGGGTTACTGTGCCAGGGTCTAGGGTGAGAGGTGCCTTCATCTTAGGGGCAGGGGGCTTCGCCTCTGAGGTAATCTGAATGTACATGTAGTAGCCTTGTGAGTGCTCTGGCTTTGGCTTATGTGTGAGCAGCTTGGCTTTTAGACCATTAACCTGCATGGAGAGTTTCAGCAAGCTTTGTTAGCCATCCCCAAAACTAAAAATTAAAAAGAATTTTTGTGAACTCTGGGTTGTCTGAATGGGAGATAACTGCAAGGTTGAGTTTTCCAGAGTGCTTTGTCCAATCTGACAGCAGCACACTCCTTGACTCCATCTGGCTGACTTAACCCTAGTTGTATGCCTAGGAGTCCACAAAACATGAGACCTTAGGCTCCGTGTTCTGGGGTTGCTTGTGTCATTGCTGCTCTATCACATTCTAACATGTCTAGAAAAGAGATTGGCTGTAATGCAGAAAGCCTTTCAGACATTGGCTGTATGGGGCCTCTGCCTTATCTTCACTGTGAGGTACACGTGCATTGTAGCTGCATCAACAAACTTGATGCCACAGAGTTAGTGTATCGGCAGCAGACTGATCTGATCCCAGTTGCCTTGGTTTGTTCCTTGTGGCTTTTATTTGAGCCAGTGAACAGCACCTGCTGAGACTTGAGGACGTGCCAGCAGTAATAGTTGTTTCCCAAGTACTCTGGAGATCAGGGCCACCAATAAGCAAGGAGCATGGTTTGTGAGGAGTTGTTGCGCTTCACTCAAGCGTTCCTCCAGCTTGCTGTGTTTCAGCCCAGTTTCTAGTGTCTGTCTTTCCAGCCTTCCCTGGTTACCCTGCCAGTTGCAGTTTCCTGCAGCACCCCTGGATGAACCAGGAAATAGCTGTCACCCCACAAAGAAGCCATTTTGTTTGGTCCTTGCATTGCTAACCAGCCCTAAGAAAGATAGAGCTTATTCACTTGTATTTATATCAGATCACAGCTCTGGAACTTGCCATGTAGTCCTCACTGGCCCCCAACTTCACATGAGTCTGCTGGGATTAGAGGTGTGTGCCACTATGCCAGCTCATGCCCAGCCGTGGCTCCTCTTAAGCAGATTGGTTTGGAGGTTTCATAGGTTTGGGTCCTTATGTCAAATGGCTCACTGCATCCTCTACTTGAGGGAAAAAACCTCATAGCACAGCCACAATTCTGGGAGCATTGCTGCTGCAAAGGCAGTTAACATAGCAGTAGCTTGTGAGAAAATTGCTCTTTGGAGTTTTCTCACTGCATTCCTTGTGTGTCTGGTCTGGAATGGCAAAGGGGCCCTCTTCCCATAATGGAGCCCAGTGCTAATGGTGATAAAGCTGGTGGGAGTTCTCTGCAGAGAGTAAGGGAGAAGGAAAGAGACAGGCCCAACTGGAAACTCCCTTCACCTGGTCTATCTAACACTGTATTTCAGCATTAATAAACAGGTGAGGGCCAGCTCAGACTGCCTTAGTTCAGTCATAACCCGGTGATGCTGGGCCACTGTAAACTTAGAGCTGCCCAACCTTGGATTGTGTGCCGTATCCGATTAGCAGGTGACTAGTGGTGAGGGCTGTCTGGGAGCAACTCACTGGTACTTGTAGGCCTTGGGTGGGAATTGGGAAGCAGGGACATAGAAACAAATGAGCTCTCCCTGTTCTAAGAATTTGCCTTCTGGTGAGATAAGATCAGTCAACCTTAAAGAGTCTTTGTTGCTGTCACTGGACTCCGCTCAAAATTCTCAATGGGCTGTGTTTTAATCTCTGGTGTGCTTGTTTCTACACACTCAAATCATAAGACAGTTTTTAGGATAACTTCCTCTTTGAAGAAGAGCATTTTGAAGTTATCTGATATGCTTGGGATGTCAGGTGGAGGGGAAGTAACTAGAAATTTATACCTGGCTGGCCTTTGAGAACAGGAGTGAGCACACCAGAGCTCATGGCCAATGCTTTATTTCCCTCAGTCCGTGCAAGGAAGTTATCAAACTCAGAATCCTCATGTCTGAGCTTAGAAAATAGGAACTCGGTTTATTCTGCAATGTACTAGAGGGACTTCTGGAGCCTTCCAGGTCTTCACCCAATGAACCGTTGTTAGGCAAGGTTATTAGGGACCAGCCCTTCTGGAAACAAAAGGATAAATGAGGTGGACTTCAACCCTGCTGTGTGTCCTTGTTGGCCTCCTTACAGTAGAGTTAAATCTTGCCGGTAGGTTCCTGGGTCATTATCCAAGTGTTGGATTTTCACTTGTCTTCATTGAGAGTAAAGAGGGAAGCTGCCTCCAGCTCTCCTTAGGAATGAGTACAGTCAATCCTGTGTCTCCAGAAGAGCTCAGAAATTGACAACTTCCAGCATACTACTTATCAGTCTTGGCTTTTTCTGTGAGTCATTTCTCATAAAATAGTAGCTTTTCTGAAAATTAAGTGTGTGTGTATATATAAATGCTGCTATTCTAGAGAGGGACAATATTAATGAAATTCAAGCACACATTGCCAAGTCCTTAGCAGTTTTACTTGTTTGTTGAGACATGGTCTCACAATACAGTCTTACCATCCTGAAATTCACTGTGTTCCTGTGTTTCCCAAGTACAAAGATTAAAGGCGTGTGGCACCTCTGAAGAAGAAAACCTGCCTAGAGAACCTGATAGTGAAATCTACTTCAGTACTAAATAGTAAATGTGTGGTGATGGGTGAGATGTGTTGTTACTGAGTTGTCACAGGCAGTGCTGTTGCTACCTTAAACCAAGAAAAGGCTGATTGCCTAGCCCGGTAGTGTAAGCCTTTAATCCCAGCACTAGGGAAGCAGAGGTAAGCGGATGGCTGTGGGTTTGAGGCCAGTCCGGTCTGTAGAGTAAGTTCTAGGCCACCATTAAGTTTGCTATACAGTGCCCAGGACAGTCAGCTACTTTCAAACTGAAAAGTAGGTAGGGCATAAAGGTGAGAGAAGTGGGGCTTCTGAGAGCTTCTGGAACCCTGGAGGAATCTGGTTTTCTCCTTTTTCATGCAGCAGCATGGAGGCCTGTTTGTGGAACACTGGCTGTGCTGTGAGCTGTGAGTGTGCGTGTTCCCACCACTCACACCACTAACTCCTTCCTAACCATGGTCTGAGCTGTGTTCCTCAAATGTATGTTAAGCAGCACAGAAGCTATAATGAGCTCTGTTAACTGGAAATGTTGGCTGTCGTGACCCACACATCCTAAAGCTAAAGATAAGACCCTGGTGTTTTCAGAAGCAGTTAGAATCTGACATAGCCACCATCTTGAGTTTAGAAAGGCTAGCATCTTGGGAAGGCAAAAGCAGAGGAAATGACCAATAGCTGGACTGCATCTTTAGACATCATAATGCTGGTGGATCCTTGGCTTTACCCTCAGGGTCAGGCTGGGTGAAGAAATGGTTTCTACTACCTGTTTCCCAGATGCAGTGCAGCAAAGGCAAGAACTGCTGCCCTTTGCTGAAGCGAGACGAAGTGTTTGTGGACGTGGCTGAGCTTCACCTCTGACCTCAGTGAGCTCCCCTTTACCGCTGTTGAAGGAGCACTGGGATGTACTCAGGAGGGTAGTGAAGGCTAGACTTCCTAAGAAAGCGAGTTCAAAATACCAGCTGCCTGTCATCCAAGAAGAAAGCCTGCTGAGAACCTCACTCTTGACCCAACTCCTGTGTTTCCAGTCAGCATGGAGGGCATCGAAGTGGGAGGTGGGGTGATGGTGTCTGCTCTTTGTTTTAAGCGTTTGATCTGAATGTGCTGTTGTTTTTGTCTCTGGTTTACCAGGGCCTGGGAGGAGTTTCATGGCCTGGTGAACAGCAGCGGCCGCTGATCGGACGCTCCCCCTCTGTCTCTCACACTCAGGGTAGGGCCTTGTCTACCTTCTCTGTAACCCCATGACATACCTTTCAGCTATAGGAGCCCTCTCCCCAAGGGGATGCCCTCTTCCCATTTGCCTGCAGCCTTGCCTCTGCCAGCACTGCACCTCAGGGTACCATGAGTTCCAAACTGCCTCCCTGGATCCTGTCTCCTGGCTAAGCCTGTAAAAGTCGCCAGATCTCATGCTTCTCTGCTCCTGTTTGGCTCTGTGCACCAACAGATCTGAGATATCTTGAGATGATAACACTTCATGAGAGTAAATATGCATCATACTTTCCTGTTCAGTTCAGATACTGCCATTTTTTTAAGCCACCTGCCAATGTTTCATGGCCAGAGGACCGTCCCGTAGACCTCTGTATGGGCTAGGTGAGAGGTACGCCTCTCGTTGGCTGCCATTGTCTGTTAGCTGTGGGGAAGCAGTATTGTAAATTTGATTTCCACAATGGAAGTCAATAGACAGATGAATTCCAGGGCTACATAAGAGACCGTGTGGACATGGCAGAGGTGAGCCCTAAAGTAGGGAAGGCTGGGCCAGCTCCAGCATCTGCCTACCTGAGTATTTGCAGTTCATCAGGGAGTGTCTGGCCCATGCCTGTCTCTGGCAGAGAAAATTGATGAGTTTAGCTGAGACTAAAGGTATACTTTCCTCAGAGAGAGCCTCTTCCTAGACAGCAAGCTCCATAAGCCTCTGTGGTAGCTGCTCCAGAAGCCCCCACTGCCCTAGGAAGGAAATAAAGATTTTCCAGACAGGGAGCCCTTCTGCCCTCAGATGAGCCAGAAGAGGTGACACTGAGGCCTAGGAAGAGATGAATGCGTGTCTGGGTGTTGTGTGGTCCACTATGACCTAGGGCGGCCAGCTGCAGCGTTCCTAAAAGTGGGTGGTATCCCCTGCCCTCTGAGTCTTTGTAGTTCACCACTGCATATGCCAAGTAGCTTGTCCAAGGGCCTGCAGAGAGTTCTGTGTCTGCCTCCCTTAGAGGTGCATGGGGACCTGACCATCCCGCTGGGCTTGCTATATACACGCTCTGACAATTCAACCCAAGTCCGTATGCTTGTACAGCAAGCACTTGGCCTACTAAGCTGTCTCCCCACCCTTGTGTCTGTTTTGTTGAGAGAGCATTCATGTAGCCCAGGCTGGCCTGGAACTCATTGTGTAACTGAGATAACCCTGAACCCCTAATCCTGATCTTGCTTCCACCTCCTGAGGGGGTGGGATCCCAGGGATGAGCCACCACACTGAGCTCCCTCTCCCATCCCTTCTTTAGAGTCTGATTTTGTTATAAATTAAGTTTCGTCCAGGCACAGTACTTTATACCAATGCCCTCAGCAGTGAGAAAGCTGAGGCAAGAGGATTGCTAAGAGTTTGAGACCAGCCTGAGCTACACGGTGAGTTCAGGGCCTGCCTGGGTTTGACATCTTAGGTGTCCTCCCCCTGCCTCCAGCCCTGCAGAGAGCCTTTAAAAATTAAAACTTAAAATGGCTTCTTCCTTAGCAGACACTACATTCTTCCAAAATACCATTGACTTGTTTGGAGAAGTCCCACTCCTGTACAGTTACCGCAGTATATGTTCTCTTTGAGGCCTCTCCTGGTGTCTCCATGCCCTCGATACTTTAGGAGTCTGTGAGGAAAAGACCCACTGCAGTACCTTACCAGCTTGAAAGGACCTCATGTTTCACCTCTATTGCTTGGGGTTGGCTTTTGGTGACATGTTGTAAAATGTGGACTCCTTCTACATGGACAGCTTAGCTTCTTGTCCCTTTCTTTGCTTTAAATGAATTCCCCTGTACAAATGGATTGTGTTCTGTAGAGAAAATTGATAGAAAATCTGCTGTTTGCGTAATTGTAGTTGGGCAGGGTGGCATACACCTATAGTCTCAATATGGCAGAGGCAGGGGGATTACTCAAGTTCAGAGCTGGTCGGGCTACATGGTATGACTCTTGTCCCACCCGCTGTAAAAAAGAAAGGAAGATGGTAGCTCATACATATAATCCTAGCACTTAGGAGGGGGAGCCCGAGGATCAGGAGTTCAGGGTCATTGTCCTTACAGAGCAAGCTCAAAACTAACTTGTGCAGCATGAGACCCTGTCTCAACACTTACATGCATGTATCTCAAACTTCAAATATTTTTCCCAAATTACCTGTCTTCTGTGTTTGCATAGTCTAAGATGATTTTATATGCCTTTCACTATGGAGCTTTAATGAGAGGACACTAAGTTAGTAGGAGAGGACCCTGGTTACCTAATGACTAGGCTGGCGGGGAGAGAGAAGGGTGCTTGGTCGTGCAGCTGTCCTGGTGGTTCAGTAAGAGATGAGATTCAAATTCACTCCCTTTGAACCTAGGAAAAGCTTACAATCGTGCAGATTCTTCAGGGAGAGAAGAAGAAGCCCAAACTGCTCACCAGATTAGACTGCCCATAGCCAGGAGTAAGGCAGGTATACTCAGGGTAATAGGGCAGGGTGACCTTCTCTTCTACGCTACTTTCCAGAGCAGAAACTTGGGTGGCCCAGCACTCACATGAGGACCCAGGGTCACATGGTGCACCATGGGGCATGGATGCATACAAGACACCAGAGGGGAAGACATCCTTCCAATGAAACCACTTTGCCCCTTTCTCCAAGGTTGTTAATTCCTGCCTTAGACCATTGTTTCCAAAGTTAGAACGTGAATTAAAAAGTGACTGTTTTGAAGCAGAGAAAATTAGAAAGTTGTTTGAGTGTTTGAACAGCAGTTTTCCTAGACGTAACTGGAAGTGTGAACTTAGAAGCCAGTTTAGGTGTGGATCTCTGGTGTTTCTGAGACCTTAAGACATCATAACTTTGCCAAGCAACCAGAGCTTCCAGGGACTAAGCCACTACCTAAAGACTATACATGGACTGACCCTGGACTCTGACCTCATAGGTAGAAATGAATATCCTAGTAAGAGCACCGGGGGAAGGGGAAGCCCTGGGTCCTGCTAAGACTGACCCCCCCAGTGAACTAGACTGTGGGGGGGGGGGGGGCAAGGGGGGGGGGGGGGGGAGGGGAACACCCATAAGGAAGGGGGGGAGGGAAGGGATGTTTGCCCGGAAACCAGGAAAGGGAATAACACTCGAAATGTATATAAGAAATACTCAAGTTAATAAAAAAAAAAAAAAAAAAATCAAAAAAAAAAAAAAAAGACATCATAACTTACAGTTCAGAAGGATTCTTCTCATTTCCCCTAGAGCTGTGGGCCTTGGTGCTCAGGTGTCCTGTACACTCAGATGTACCCTGAGCAGATCACATCACAGGTAGCTGCTGGTGTTTTGTTTTCTCTCAGTGGTGGTTTGTTTAAGAGCAGAGCAGAGATAGGTGCGATGGTGGTCCCCTGCAGTCCTAGCACTCAGGGGCTAAGGTAGGAGGGTCACAAGTTGAGGTGAACCAGGTCTGCATAGCAAGGAACTCTTAGAGAGATCCTGTAGTCACTGCAACAAAGGTAAAGAAAAGCACGGAAGTGCAGAAGCCACCATCTTTCTTTCCCTCTCCTAACTTCTTGCTGTATAGCTAGGACCTGGCTAAATGTAGTTCTTAGCTAGTCTAGGGGCAAACATGCCTCAGGCTAAATTTGGCACTGTGTGTCCTAAACTTTGACTGTTTTAGAGAGATGGACTCAGCCATAGGTCTTTGTCGCCATCCACCTGCTTCAGACAGTCCTGGCTGAGTGCCACCTACCTCTTTGCTCTTTGTTTTCCTGTTAGCTGACTGGGAAGTGTCTCCTGGGTTCTGGCCCTTCCACCTACTTCCTTTCCCATCTTGCAGATGGACTTCCGAGTGTCAGGACGACTGCTTGGGTGTTCTCACTAGGAAGAGGCTTTGGGTGGGTCGTTACTAGAGCAGTGCCTGATTGTTGAAGGAGAACAGTGGAGACTCTGAGGTGGGCCTGCACAGAGTAAAGCCATTTTCGGCCCAACCCCAGCACTGATCAGTATTTACCGGAGTTCCTCTTCCTGCCCTCACAGCTGGGTGGCTTTAGAGCCTCAGTGACCCACCTTATCCAGGAGACAGACTCCTTTTCACCTGTCTTCCTGAGTTGGAAAGTCCCATCTCTTTCCCACTGTCCCACCTTTCTGTTCATCTTACAAGAAAAGATAAAGTCAAGCTTTATCTGGGCATAGATGTGGCTCTGAGAGGGAAGAAGCGTCACAGAGCAAACTCCCTGTGAGGCTCCCAGAAGAGGTGTCATCTAAAATGCAGACTTAGTGATGTAGAGCACATCAGCTACGAGTTCAAAAAGAGCTTGGACACCATCTGCTTTCCTCTATGGAACCACTAAGCTTCCTTAGCATCTTTTGTTGGCCTCTGTGTCAACACAGAGGAATCTGTCCTTTGAAAGGTTTATATACCATTTAAAGACGGTTGTTAGCCTTATGTTCAGCTCCTTAGATAACAATTGATAAAAGTCATAAAATCGATAAGGGTCAACTTTTTGTGTCAGAAAAGAGCCAGTGGACTTGGGAAATTTTGTCAGTTTCCTCCCAGTTCCCCTAGAGCAGCTCACCCATCTCTTGGTATACAGAACAATTGATGTCTGGATGTGGCACTCCTGGACACTTACTTCCAGCAGCCAGTAGCAGGAGGGAATGGCCATGTGGTCACCTGAGGATATTCCCTCTCTGGCGGTTATTTACTATGGACCAGTTGCCTACTTAAATGTCGCAGTTAAGGCCACGGCACTCAGTGACCCTTTAAAATGAACAGGAAGTTGACTTCAGAAGCCGGAGTAAGGAGAGTTTGCTTCAGAGTTCCTAGCGCGTTTAAAGGCAAAGTCCTGAGCAAGGGCAGCAACTGATTGAACCTTAAAGTCCCCACCAGGGAACACCCATGATGTGACCTGCTGAGCTGTGGCTCGGTTCCTAGTGTGAGAACGGTTGTTAGGGCTGCCTGCACCCAGCAGGAGGCACATAAGGCACATTGGAAGCACCCCACATTCCCATGTTCCTCTTTCAGGAAAAAACTTTCTGATCCAGGGTACCAGGGTACTCTCTGGAGATGCAGTCCTGTCTGTTTTAAATGGGGCTTGTGGGTGGGGTTGGGTTTGTTCAATGAATGGCGTGATTGTGTCTTTCTCCTCCCTGTCTCACCTGCCCACTTGCCATTGGGTCCCTGTTCTGCCCTATGTAACTGTGCTTCAGCATTTCTTAGGTACATACAGGCAAATGCATACATTGTGTAGCCTTTCCCCTCTCCCACCTTCATTGAGTACGCTGTGTACCAGAGATTGTCAGTTGGTCTTGGAGCTGTCTCCACATAAGCTCTCTTTCTCTTTAGAGCTGCACTATCCCACTGTGAGAATGTGCATGCACTAATATTTTACCTGCATTGGGGGAGTTACTAACCTTTTACCTTGCCAAGCAACAGGCTGGAAGCAATTTGGCTTTAGACTGGCAGGGAAGGGCTGGGTCTGGAGAGCTGGTCAAGTCCTCCCCCATGTGTGTGTGCTTATATCTAGATGGCCTGTGTATTGAATACTCTGTTTTCTCCCATTTTCTCTTTCAGGGACAATTCAAGCTTTCGAAATACAAAAATCACATTGTGAAAGCGCACACGTTGGCAGTATTCTTTTTCTGTTTGTGTGTTTGTCTGACTTGGATGCGAGGCTCAGGCAGTTCTCTGTCTGTTCGCTGAAGGGGTGTACCTAAACCATGTGCTCCCCTTCTGCACTCGTTCCTGGAAGACGGACAGACTCTGCTAGACACCTCCCAGCAATGCTGACCGTATACAGCGGGAAGAATGGGAAATGTGACTGTGTAACAGACACACACTTTTCAGTGGGGCTCTGTGTGGAGTGCAGCTGTCTCCTTGCTGTGTATCCAGATGCCTCTCGGCATCCTGCTCTACTCTCCTGCTGTGCAAAGGACTTGATGGCCGAGGACATGTGTGTGCCCTGTGGGTCTGAGCTGAGCGTTATCAGTATTATGAATGCTTGCACATCCAGGAACAGCCTCTGCTTGGAGTTGAAGAGAACCAAATGCCTCTTCGAGCTCTACTGTTAAGTTATTATGTGTTCCTCTTCCCTAAGCCCACCACTTTGAACATGTGTTAAGATATGATGACAGCTAGGATAATGTATCCTTTGCGCCTTACACCTCCAACGGGACTCTTCTTCTTAGGCACTGCAGCACTTCAATCGTGATTCCGGGCAGCACAGGTTTTACTGAGGAGACCTAAGGCATCTGCCCTGTAAGACAAGCTGGAGAAGAATGCAGTTCAGTCAGAAGCCAGATTAGAGTGCAGGTCCCACGCATGGGGTTGGGGCTGAAGGCAGTGACTGAAACCAGCCTCCCCTGTGAGCAGGACTTGTGTGCTGAGCATGCTCTGTGGGCCAGCATGTCTGCCATGGAGGAGGAAGCCACAACTGGTAGTGCCACATTAAAACCGTGTAGCTCCCACAGTGCTGGAATGGGTGACTGAAGAAATGGCAGCCTTGCTGGATGCTTTCATTTGATGGCTGTGTCTGTCAGCTGTGACTGGAAAAGACTGGTCCTTGACACCTGGATGTAATCAACTCGTCCGGACCCCTCGATGCCCAGAAGGCTCCTAAGGCACGTCTTCAGCAAAGAAGCTGACTTTGGGAGCCTGAGGCCAGAGGTCAGAAGAGTACCCAAGATCAAGGAAGAAATGGGCAGCTGCAACAGCTTCAAGTGCTCTGTACTGGGCTCTTGTGAGCCAAGATGGCAGTACCTTAAATTAAGGCCTCTTTTTAAAGCCTACCCCTGAGGCCTGGGCGGGGCTCCTCGGCCACAGGTCTCAGGAATTCTGAAGGTAACAGCATCTCCTTGTACCCATCCTACTCTTCCGGCTTTCCAACCCCTGCCCCTCAGTCACTGCTGTCTGGGGGGCCTTCCCTGAAAGAACACTAGAGGGGCCAAGGGGAAGGTTTCTGCTGTGGGTGAAGCCATCTGAGAAGAAAGTCCAACCGGGATTGAAGCTCCAGGAATCTGAAGAATGCATTCTGGGGTGGTTGCTAAGGGCTCGGCAACACCAGAACATCCTTGGCTGTCAAGGAGGCGAAGGCTGCCTCAGGAGGCTCGGCTCAGGAGGCCTCCACATGGCCTATGCTCATGTCGCCTCCAAAATTCCAAAGAGCAGACATTTGGACTTGCCTTCCTTTGGGCATCTCTCTGGTGTGTGTGCGTGCGTGCGTGTGTGTGTGTGTGTGTGTGTGTGTGTGTGTGTGTGTGTGTGTGTACAATGTGTTTATGAATGAGGAGGCCTGTGTCAGGTCTAGAGGTTAGATGTTTTGTTTGCCTTTTTAATCTCATTTGTTCAGACATTTGAATCTCTTGTGTTTTCTAGAGCTCCTTGTCTTTCCCCGTCCTCTTGGTCATAGTATTTGACAGTTGGTTTTTTTCCCTCCCATCCAAAGTGTGCTCATTAGAGGGGTTCTCACTGTCAGGCAGCAGCTTAACCCCGTGTTCTTCCAGGTGCTCTGCCTAACAGCGTAAGGGGAAATTGAACACTCAGTTTACCCAAACCACCCACTTTTTTCAAGCTAACTGGAGAAGTCTCTCCATTTATTTTGAACCACAGGCCTCTGGTAGGCCAAGATACCACCTACTTATGCTGTATCTGTTCTCCAAACAGGAGGTAGAGGCCCTTGGAGCCAAGGCGACCAGCACAATAGGTTGCTGCTAGACCAGGGGAATGATGTCTGTGCTGTTCTCCCTTCTGCCTTCTGGCCCACTCCTCTCAAGAGCCTTTCTCTTTGTTCTTTTGTTCATGTCTGTGTATTTTCCCTGTGGCACTGGCAGTGGGGTACTTTTTCATCCAGAGAAAAACTTGTCAGTGCTCCCAAGAATGAATTTCCAGGGATTTGTGGGAAGGGAAGGAGCAGGGGCTGTGGCAGCGTGTCCTAGTGTTGCACTTTGAGAGGATTGTCTACTGCAGTAATAAACGGAAAGTATCAGCAAGAGAGCGGGCTGTGGACTCGTCAATACAAGGGAAGTGGGCACACTGGTGGGTAGGTGGTCCTAGCTCTGTCCAGTCTCCATTTTCACTGTGTTCCAGAAATTTGTGTGGTGATATGCTGGCAGATTTAGTATAAGAATAGTCTATTTTTTTTTTTTTTTCTGTTGAGAAACCGTTCCATGTAGTAGCATGGTAGAGGTTGACTGAACTTCTGAGTCTCCTGCCTCTTGCCTTCCAAATGCTGGTACAGGCATCCGCCATCATTCCTGGTTGGTTTATGCAGTGCTAGAGATTGAACCCAGCACTTCATGTGTGCTACTCAAGCACTCTTCCAATGAAGCCACAACTCTGGTCCTCTAATTAGTATCAGCCATTGCCATAATCTAGCCTATAATTTGGTTAACTCTTGTTGACCGTGCTGATCAGGCTGACTGACCCTGAATTTATCATGAACCTAATGCCTCTGGTTCTTAAGTGCCATGATTAGAGGTGTGTTCAGCCTCAACTCACATACTTAACATCAAGAAAAAACATGCTGTTAATTATCCTCAACTGGGGATAAGGAACGTCGGAAGTGAAGACAAGGGAATTCAAAGAACCTGTGAGGTCATAGGTCCCAGCACTAACCTCATAAAGATGGGGTTGTGCACAAGTGGAGACGGAAACCTGCCTATCTTCTCTGCAGAGCAACATTTCAGCTGAACTGCACAGTGCCAGAGCAAGGGTTATAAATGCCCGTGCAGCTGCTCATGGAAACAAAGCACCCAGCAGGGAGGAGGGCTTTAGTCTCAGGAAATCTTCCTCAGCATTTGAGCTGTCAAAATGAAGAGGCTGGCTGGCTGGCCCTGGGAGGACAGAGGGCAGAGGACGGAAGATTACCTATTGGGCATTTGCCAAGGAGGACCCAAATGGCAATCATAAGGGTAGACCACATGGCCTTTTAAGCCTCATCCAGCTATGGTGTCAGAGTTTTAGAATGAACCTGCCACTTGGATATTCAGTGGTGTCTTAGGGTTTTACTGCTGTGAACAGACACCATGACCAAGGCAACTCTTATAAGGATAACATTTAATTGGAGCTGGCTTACAGGTTCAGAGGTCCAGTCCAGTATCATCAAGGCAGGAACATGACAGCATCCAGGCAGGCATGGTGCAGGAGGAGCTGAGAGTTCTACCTCTTCATCTGAAGGCAGCTAGGATGAGTGAGGGTCTTAAAGCCAACACCCACAGTGACACACCTACTCCCAACAGGGTTATACCTTCTCCATGGGCTGAGCATATACAAGCCATCACAAGTGTTATTAGACAGATGTCAGCTGGTGAATTGGGTCCCAGTAACCAAGCAGACGACCAATTTGGCAAAGAATATGCCAAATTTCCCGTTCTTGGTCCCCTGGAAAAATTGTGCAGTGTGTTTATAAAAGAATGGCTCTATGGCCAGCCTTTCCTAACTGTGCCTGCCAGGGAGCGATATGTGGCTCCTCTAGGCCCAGCAGGAAGTCTCAAAGGCACAGAGAAACAGAGCAAGGTCAGCTCCCAGGAGCTCCAGCACCTGTCACACCCCAAACCTTCCTCAGCCCAGACTTAGGGCTCACATTAATTGCCTACTCTGGCTTCCCACAAGACTGCCCTTCTCTGCTCACCAGGCAGACCCAGAACCAGCATTCCACTCCTCAAGATTTCTCTCCCTTCTCTAAACAGCTCTCCAGATTGATTGATTGATAGATTGACTCATTGATTTATCTACCTACTTTTTAAAGGCAGGGTCTTGCTATATAACCTAGACTGTCCTTGACTCTGTTTCAGCCTCCCAAGTGCTGTGATTCCAGGTATGAACCACCATGGTCAACTGCAGAGTTTTGGGTTTTTTGTTTTGTTTTTGTTTTTTTGTTGGGGGGGTATTTTTAATTTTTTTTCTTATTTAAAAACAAAAACAAACAGGATATGGTGGCACATGCTTGTAATCCCAGAACTCAGAAGACTGAAGCAGGAGGATTGCAGATGTCAGGATAGCCTTGGCTACATCGTGAGACTGTCCTGAAGAAAAACAAACAAAAATCTCCAAATTAGGCAAACTGATAGATCCACGTAATGAGATATGATTCATCAGTAAAAAGAAAAGTATTAACAAACCATAAAAAGACTGTCGCTGGAACACCGTTGCCACTCCATGACACTCTGGAAAAGGAAAAGCTATGGAGATAGGAAGGAAATGCATATAGTTGCTGGAGATTGTCACGGGTGGGAATAGGTGAAACATTCTGTCGACATGGCACCGTAGATTCCTGCCATTCCACATTTGTCAGCACATCGAGGGGTGCACACAAACCTCAAAACCTAGCAGAAGCTAAGAGCTGTCAGTAATGACACCAGCTCACTCCATCACGTCCAGCCTCAGCAATGCTGGGTACACTGGGAGCTTGGGGCAGTGAGGGATCCAGGAGAACTGTGTTTCACTCTTAGTTTACCTGTAAACCTTACCGTGCCCCTTTGCAGAAAGCACAGTAGGAAGTGGAGGATGTTAACAGTCCAGGGTCTCTCTTACTCAGAGAAATGGCTCTTTTCCCCTGAGTGCTAAAGTGGAACATTTCAAAACTTTATTTCACCTGTGTTTGTGAGTGCAGGAGAGTGTTTGCTAGTGTGGAGGTGAGGACAGGGTTTGGGAATCAGTTCTCTCTTTCCACGGTGGGCTCTTGGGATTGAACGGGTTCTCTGCATAGTGCCAAGTCCTTTCGCCTGCTGAGCTACCTTGCTGGCCCAAAACATTTATTTTAAGACACCCTGTATTAAGTGTGAGGAAGTGAAGCAAATTCAAACATAAAACATTTCTAAGAGGCAGCCTCTGGGCTCAGAGGGTAAAAATGCAGGCCCGACAGTTTGAGTTTGAGTCCTCCAATCTACATGGCAGAAGGAGAGGTCCATCTTTTGTAATTTGCCATCTGACATACAGACGTGCTCTGTGACATTAATTAGTTAAAAAACTTCAAAGTCAGTCTTTAGTCGTTAGAGAGATGGCTCAGTGTTTAGGAGTGCTGGCTGATCTTCCAGAAGACGAGGATTTGGTTCCCAGCACCTACATGGTAGATCACAGCCATCTATAGCTCCAGTTCCAGGGGGTTTATTGGCCTCTTCTGTCTCCTAGGATATCAGGCATGCACATAGTACACAGACAGACAGACAGACAGACAAAACATGCATACACAATTTTTTTAAATGTTTCAAGCCAGCTTTTAAAAACACTGTTTGGGGTTGGGGATTTAGCTCAGTGGTAGAGCGCTTGCCTGGGAAGCGCATAAGGCCCTGGGTTCGGGTCCCCAGCTCAAAAAAAAAAAAAAAAAAAAAAAAAAAAAAAAAAAAAAACACTGTTTCATGTTAACCCAGTCAAGAAAATTCTTCACAGAGGCGTCCAAGAGGCCCATTTCCCAGGTGAGTCTAGGTCTCTGAAAATGGTTTTAGCCATTGCTATGGTCTTTACTGAAATATGTATGTGTGTTGGGGTGTGTTTATGTGAGTGCTGATGCCCTTGGAGGCCAGATGGCATCAGATCCGTTGGACCTGGATTTACAGGCAGTTGTGAGCCACCTGACGTGGGTGCTGAGAATGGAACACAGATCCTCGGCACTGAGCATCTGTCCAGTCCCACAGCCGAAACGTTTTCTACTATGATTATAAGGCCTCAGGTTCCTTTGTGACAAATCATTGTTCCTTCTTTTATACTGTACAATGGCTTTGTTTTATTGAATTAAGAACACAGATAATATAAAAAATACTACCTCCTCTCTACTATATTTAAAGGTCTAGCCAGGAATTGTGGTGTGCACCTTTAATTTCAGCATTCAGGAGGCAGAGGCAGGTGCATCTCTGAGTTCAAGGCCAGCCTGGTCTACAGAAAGAGTTTAAGGACAACAGGGACTTCACAGAGAAACGCTGTCTTGAAAACTAATGAAGGAAGGAAGGAAGGAAGGATAAAAAAGAAGCCTCAAGAGATGGGCAGATCTGTGAGTTGGAGGTTAGCCTGGTCTACAAATCAAGTGCCAGGGCAACAGGACAGCCAAAGCCACATGAAAAACCCTATTTCCAACCCCCACCCCACTTATGCTACTTATATCTTACATCCAACACAAACCAACCACGAAATGCTTACAGCAGGCATCAGCCTGACGTGCTTATTAATTGACCCTATGGTATAATTATAGGCCAGGATTTTAGTGTTTATTCTTGGTCTCCCTAAATCAAGACAAACACAGGGAGTGAAATCATCCAAGGACCATTTCTAGCTCTTCTGCTGGTTGTCATGGCTCCAGTATGAATCCTTTCTGTGTGAACAAAGACAGAGCCATCAAAGGGTCAGATACTCGGCAATACAGATCCCCAATCCTGTGGCCACAGATGGAATGAAAGCCTTTCAGGTGTGTGCTACAAAAATGTCCCCTTGCTTCACTATGCTTGTTTCTTGAGCTGAGAGTAGCAGTGCCAATAGGATTTAAAGCCTACACTAAGGTCTACACAGCTTCGTACTTGCTAGAGAGTGGTAACAGTGATGTCATTCTGCAGGCTCTCTTTCTGGGGTGGTTTGATTTGTGTTGCACTTAAAAAAAAATACCTATGGGTTGGGGATTTAGCTCAGTGGTAGAGCGCTTGCCTAGGAAGCGCAAGACCCTGGGTTCGGTCCCCAGCTCCAAAAAAAAAAAAAAAAAAAAAAAAAAAGCAAAAAAAACCTATTTGTAGATTGAGTGTGGTAGTGCATGACTTTAATCCTAGCACCCAGAAGGTAGAGGCAGGTGAATTTCTGTGAGTTTGAGGCCAGCCAGGTCTCCATATCTTGTTCCAGGACAGCCAGGGCTGCGTAATTGACCCTGTCTCAAAAAACAAGCAACAGATCCGTGGGTGTGCAGGTGTGCAGGTGTGCAGGTGTGCACACCCATGACCACATGTGCAGAGGCCAGAGGTCCCTGTTGTGTATCTTCCTCAGTTGCTCTCCACTTTTATTAATTATCGCCATCATTAATTGACAGGGTCTCTTTGTAACCCTGGATGTCTACACTATGTAGGCCAGACTGTCCCTGACTTCTCAGTGATCCTTCTGTCTCCCGGGAGGAGAGAAGACCTTGGCAACAAGGGCCACTGGCAACGAAAGGCCAACTGCAGTGTTACCAAGAGTGGAGGAGTGCACAAGGTCCCAGTGGCCAGAGTCAGACTTGATTCCACTGCACAGAGATGGGGAACAGTTCCCGGTGCCGCACCTTGAAAGTGATGTCACCTTAGCCGAGAAGGAAAAGTAACTCCTGACCTCCTGAAAGGCTTGAATACAAGTCTTCAAAAGACTGAGAAGTTTCCAAGTGAAGGGTCTGCTTGCCATTAAAGCCCTGATGCTCTTTAAAGACACACGTAGTTCACCTGCCAAAACCATAAATTTCACAATGTTTGGTATCCAATAAAAATTCCGGGTATGGGGATTTGGCTCAGTGGTAGAGCGCTTGCCTAGGAAGAGCAAGGTCCTGGGTTCAGTCCCCAGCCCCGGAAAAAAAAAAAAATTCCTTGACATAGGAGGAAGAAGCAGACAATGCCTTGGTCTGAAGAACAGACACTATAAATAGGCTCAAAAGGGCAAATATTCCAAATTTTCATCTTAAATGTTTCCAACTACCCTTCCTTAGTGAAGATTGGAACCAAATCCCTCTTCTTGTCTCCTTGCTGTTGCCCCCTTCTTGTTCCCACCTAGCAGTGACCCCCGAAAGTAGATCAGCCCTGCAGAGTGACCTTATCTTGCCACACCAGGTCTCTTTGCCAATTCCAGTGTCACCTCCTCCAGAAAGTCCTCCCTGGTCTCCTGTGATATGGTCTTGCTGCCCTGGTTTTTTGTTTTGTTTTCTTCCTTGCCATTTATTGCAGTGCATGTTGAATTTGTGTAAATCTAAAATCATCTCCGTCATAGAATATAAACTGAGGCCTGGTGTGCTCTTGAATCTCCGTGAGGAAGTAGCGCCTGGTTCAGTCTAAGGAGAAGGAAGTATATACTGCACGGCCTGCGGGAAGCTCATTAGCTGCGGGAACAGATCGCTCAGCAGCTGCTCTCCGCAGTCTCTCTTCAGGTCAGGAACTGTGGCGCAGAAGGCCTCGCCTTCGATGTGAGTCGTTCCGGGGCAGAAAATGTAAAGTACAGCTGGTGTTCTTTAAAGCCCTTGGTCAAGACTGCGGGGGCCCAAGTTGGTTTTGGTCCTGTCCGCACCGGGTGCGCGGTCATGCCCCGCTGCGTCCACTAGGGGGCACTCCGGGACCCCAGTTCCCGCCGGGCAGCCGGTTTGCTGTGTCGGCTCAGGCCTGTCTTCTAGAGAGAATGAAACATACAATCTGGAAAGCCTGCGATCTTCTGGGTGAGCATAGTGAAATCTGCAATGCGAAGGATCTTACCTTCCCAGGAAAAAGGCCGCTTACTCTTCTTAATCCTCTGCGCCCCAAGCCGGGTCTCCTGGGGAAATGGGGGTGCAGGGGGCGGCCCTGGGCATCCATGCTGATCCTATACTTTAAAGCAGGGGAGCTCCAGCTCTTTCCATTTTCACAGAAGCAGGCTCTATCAGAAACTCTCCTCTTCACTTTGCTTTCTCTTCCCCTTAATCCTTGCCTCTCTCTCTCTCTCTCTCTCTCTCTCTCTCTCTCTCTCTCTCTCTCTCTCTCTCTCTCTCTCTCTCTCTCCTCTTCCTTTCCTTCCCTCCGGGTTAGGTGTTGCTCCCCATCTAACTCACGAAGTGGTAGAAGAGAAGTAAGTGGTAGAAGATGACTGAATTCCGGGTCATTCTGCTTCCACCTCCCAAATGTTAAAATGGCAGGCGTATGCCACCGCTGAAAGGTATTTTTGACTTTGCTAATTAAAAAAATAACATTAGTTCAATCTTCTTTTGAGGTGCTAGGAGTGAAACCCAGAACTTTTATGCCAGGCAAATGCTTTATTACAAATGACACCCCAGCACCCCGAGTTTTGTTTTGTTTTGTTTGCTTACTTACATGAAAGTAAATAGAATAATTTTGCAATGACTTGGGGAAAAGAGAAAAAAATGCCTTCGCTGACTAGAACAAGGAACATGATTGGAGGGAACCGCAGTGACTAGAAAAAAAGCAGGAAGTGCAATGACGCGCGCAGTCGAACATCGAACATCTCGTTATCGCGATACTAGCAAATGACTAGGACAGGTACACTGATGGGACCTTTCCGACACGGTCGCGACTGAACCTCTTCTATTAAAAATTAGAAATGTTGGTGATGGTTTTTCGAGACCTGGTTTCCCTGTGGAGCCTTCCCTGTCCTGGAACTCGATCTGTAGACCAGGCTGGCCTTGAATTCACAGAAATCAGCCTGCCTCTGCCTCCCAAATGCTAAGGTTAAAGGTGTGCACCACCACCACCCAGCTAGAGATGATTTATTTTATGTCCCTGTGCATATATGCTCTGTGTGACCAGGTCCCAGAGAAAGCCGGTCCCCAGAGCTGAGGTTATGGGTGGTTGTAAGCAGCCCGATGTAGGTGCTGGAAGAGCACACTTAACCCCCCAGCCACCTCTCCAGCCCCTCCCCCCCAATTTATTTTTAAATCGCAAGTGTCCGTTGGGGCAACATATTCTGGTTTGGTTTTTATTTGACATTGAACCCATGGCTAAAAATTTGCTCTACCACCAAGCTAAACCATCAGCCTCTGTATGCATATGTGATGAAGGAAGCCAAGAGTGAGTAAAATACACATTTTATGACAGGGTAACGCATGCTGGCTTTGACCCCAGACCCCTTGCCTCAGTTTCCCAAGTGCCGGGATTAGAGGCCCAACCAGCATAAATTTTGACTTCAACAATTTCGACTTTTCTCCTCTGTTGGATTACTTTCCAGTGCCCAAGTGTGCCAGGCACTGTGTGTGATGGGGGGGGGGGGGTTCAGGGATCCAAGGTGAATTGATTAAGGTCCTCTAATAAGAGTTTTCCCCAGGCAGAGGGGCAGATACGACATTAGGGGAGGGGGAGGGAGGAAGTCTTGGGCTTCTTTCTCCTTCCACTTTCCATTACTGACCACCCCTCACTGCTGGGCCATGATGTGTGTTGTCACTTCCAAGATGGAAGTACTCTCACCTGTGGGCGCGGGCCTGAGGCTAGTGGTCATTTTCAACAGGGGCTGGACATAGCATACAGCAAACATTCACCTCGGGTGTCTCCCTACAGTTCTTCAGCAGTGACACAACTCAGTGACCCTGCAGCACTACGGACGCCTCTGCAGGTAAGTCTTGGGTCTGCCTCTTAATGGAAGGACTTCATGCAGAACTGAGGACGTGTGTCTTGATACTCAGCATGGTCATCTGTGATGGCACACACGTCATCCACTCAACTGTCGGTGGATGAGAGACTAGGGCCAAAACTCAGAGCGCCTCTCTTAACCCTCACACAGAGTAAGACTCCAGAGCTGGGTGGAGTGGGGCTAATATCTGTTCCATACCAGGAGAGGTGGAGTGCTCAGGGCTTAATTCTGAGTCTCAAATTTGGGACATCAAAAAAATATCAAGGGGTGCCATTTACCATGTTTTGTTTTTGATGATTATTTTTTAAGATTTATTTATTATATATAAGTACAGATACACCAGAAGAGGGCATCAGATCCCATTACAGATGGTTGTGAGCCACCATGTGGTTGCTGGGATTTGAACTCAGGACCTCTAAAGGAGCAGTCAGTGCTCTTAACCACTGAGCCATCTGGCCAGCCCAGGTTTTGTTTTTGAAACAGGATCTCATGTTACCCAGACCGGGCCCCAAACTCACTATGTGGCCAAAGACGACCTTGAACTTCTGATCCTTCCACTTCCCTAGTGTTAGAAGTTCAGGCATGCACCGCGCCGCCATGCTTAGACTGTAGTGCCTCCTGTGTGCCAGCAGTCTACTGACTGAGCTACATCTTCGCCATATTTATAAACATTTTGTATATAAATACTGGACATGGTGGCACACACCTTTAATCCCAGCACTTGGGAAGCAGAGGCAGGATCTTTGTGAGTTGAGACCAGCCTGGTCTACATAATGAGTTCCAGGACAGCCTGGGATACATGACTTCTTTTTCTCCTTCGCTTCCTTCCAGGACTGGATGTTTATAGAATTATAGACTGGGTGCAGCACTATAAAGTGGTTTTTGTATCTACATATAATTGGTTTTTTTTTTTTCAAAACACTCATGTGGTTTTTGTTTTTAAATTAATTTTTTCATATAGACCCATTTTAAACAGAGTCTGTAAATGCTACCAGAGACCACCAAGGGCCAGGGAGCAGGTGGGCCAAGGCCCCTGTGCTGTTGTTGTCTGGTTCCTGAGGAGTCACCAGCTGCTTGCAGGGTCCTGCTGTTAAGCCCCAGGCAGCCCCAGCAGACAGAGGAAATCGAGGGAACCCGGATGGCACCAACCAGCAACCTCTCCTGCCTGCCTGCCGGGTATCCGGGGGCCTCAGGAAAGAGCAGTGTCAAGGCTGGAAAGATGACTTTTGCTGCTCTCACAGAGGATCTCGCTTCGGTTCCCAGCATCCACATGGCAGCTCACATACACCTGGAACTCCAGGTCTAGGGGATGTGACACCCTCTTCTGACCTCCTCAGGCACCAGACACACATGCAGGTAAAACACTCAGACATATTAATTAAAAATAAATAAATCTAAAGGAGGACAAGGAGAAGGGGGAAGAGAGGGCAAAGAGCAACTTTCATGGGGGACACCCTGAGAAGATCACTTTTCTAAGCCTGTGGAAGACCACAGCTCAATGCTTGACTCCCCTTGGATCTTGAGAGGGGGCTGTGAACCCCGCACCTTACCCATGCCACCTAGAGAATGAGGAATCATGATTCGAGCCCAGCCCCAGCTGCGGGCCCTGAAGGCAGGCAGAGAACTTGGTGTAGGGTGGACCACTCACCTGTGGGCACAGCTCCCTCAGCATCCCCCACCTCCAGTAAAGCATTTCCTCCCAACCTCAGGGCTAAAGCTGACATCCCCTTAGGCACTGACCGTTCTAGCCACTGAAGCACGGCCAAGAGGAAGCCTTTGCTAACATCTGGGGCAGGTGAGAGCCTGCATGGCCTGTCATCCTTCTGTCAGGTTGTTCCCCACAACAGCCAGCACGGAGAGGCTGTCTGAGACCTCCTGGGTGCTATATCGCCCCAGGCTAGTATTGGTTCCCCAATCCAGCATCCCTTCCAGAAGATAGCCAGTGGGTCTATCTGATACCAGCCTGCTGGGAACCTTTCCCATCTCTTTACCTGCCCAGCCCAATCAAAATGTGGGCACAGTGACACCAGCTGGCAGCGCCAACACAGAGTCTATATAGTCTCAGCTTTGTTCTATGGAAGCTTCTGGGAAACACACAGTCAGCTGGGCCCGGGACACCCATATCCCTAGCTTCTCCCTCTTGGAGCTTATCATTGACATGAAAACAAGCATGGGCCTCAGACGTTGATAAGAATAAATTCAAAGGGAGGCCGCGGGCTAAAAGCTGCACACAATACAAGTCTGCCAAAAGATTTGTGCCCAGAACCCATGAGGAACTTCTACATCTCAGTAAGAAACCATCTAGTCAGACTTGGGCCCAAAGATGAGAACAAGAGAAGATATATGGAGGGTTAACAGAAACTCGAAGCACTAAGCAGCATCTTTGGTCACTGGAGAAATGCTATTTAAAAGCACAGTGAGGCTGGGGGTGTGGCTCACTTAGTATGAACGAAGCCCTGGCTTTCATTCCCAGGCACCACATAAACTGGCCATGGCTAGCATGCCTGTAATCCTAGCGCTCAAGTAGAGAGGCAACAGGATCAGAATTCAAGGTCATCTTCAGCTATGTGGTGAATTCAAGGCCTGCCTGTGTTACCAGAGACCCTATCAGAGATGGATCAACGGATGGATAGATAGATAGATAGATAGATAGATAGATAGATAGATAGATAGATAGATAGGGTAGATATAGTTATAAGCAGAAATCCCCATGTCTGGAGACATAGAAGGAGAATGGAGAATTTGAGGCCAGCTTGGGTTACATAGCAAGATGCTACCAGAAAAAGCAGTGCTGTCTTCCACAGCTCATGTACTAAAATTGGAACAACACAGAGATTAGCATGGCCCCTGTGCAAGGATGATGGGAACATTTATGAAGCAGTCCATACTTTTAAAAGGAAAAAAAGAAGAAGGTAGGGTTAAGGTTAAGTGTGCATGCCTTGTATTAAAGCCCTAGGTTTGCTCCCCAACACTTACTAAACAAGCACAGTGGGACCACTAAGCCGTGAACCACTTTGAGTAGCTACAAACCTCTTGGAGTTTCATACATGGGGAAGTGGGACTGTTTTCAAAGTTAAAGCGTAATATTGAAAACATTTGCTATACTAAGAAACAGAACTTACAGAAAAAGTCACAAACATCAATCCTCACAGCAGCTTGCTAGTGACAGGCCGGACTAACACAGCTCCTGTGTTCAGCATGAAGGACGGCAATAAACGACCTGTGGTATTCCAGGGGGAAGCTACTACTCAGGGATCGGAAGGAACCGAGTCTGACCATGTCTGCCGAGACTCTACTTATACAGAGGGGTGGGGGGCTCATCCTTGTGAAGCTGTCGGCTCAAGGGTCTTTATGACCTCTGAGGCCTGTCCAGGTCCCCTCCTTTATAGAAGCCCTGTCCTTGCGGCCCAGCAGAGGGAGTGATTGATTCTCCCTCCTTCTCTCTCTCTCTCTCTCTCTCTCTCTCTCTCTCTCTCTCTCTCTCTCTCTCTCTCTCTCGTGTGTGTGTGTGTGTGTGTGTGTGTGTGTGTGTGTGTGTGTGAGAGAGAGAGAGAGAGAGAGAGAGAGAGAGAGAGAGAGAACACATACATAGAGGCCAGACACACTGGATTTTACTGGAGTTATAGGCAGTTGTGTGCTGCCTAACATGGGTGACAAGAAGCAAACTCAGGACCTCTGCAGGAGCAGCAGCTCCCTTAACCGCCAAACCATCTCCATCCTTTCCTCTGTTGTCTTAATTATTCAAAAATAAACAACTAACTCTGTGATTCCGTAAGCGGCACAGCTGAGTGCTTTCCTGCAGTCTACAGGAAGCACCTGTCTATCCCAGTAGTCTCCGCCCTCCTCACCCATAGGCAGAGCTAGCAGTGTGTGCTGTGGTACTGACACGCATGGATCTAATGACCCAACACCATGTGCAGCGTCTAACAGAGGCACATCCAGGCCAAGGCTCCACAGGACATCGTCTGCTCTGCCCTGTGTGTGTGTGAGATAATCTCACATAGACACAGCCATGGGCCACTGCCGGTTTAGGCTCTGTATTAAAATAGATTGAGGCTCCTGCTGCAGCTTGCCTATGTCTGTCTGCCATGCCCAGGCCTGTTTGTCTAGTGCTGGCCCTGGGCGGTTTGTGCTGTCAGCATACGGCTGATGCAGGTTGTGGAGCTGCATTCTCTGGTAGTCGGAATGTCCCTAGCCTTTGAAGCAATGCTTTGAGGAATGACAAAGTTCCTTTTAGTGGCATAGTCATTTTCTTTTAATAAACTTTTATTGAGGCGTGACAGCACTGTTCCAGGCATTTGCTGTGGCTTCACAAACACAAACACACACAAATGCATACAAAGACAAACACACACATGCACACACACACACACACACACACACACACACACACACACACACAGGCACAGGCACACATGCACTCAGAACTCTGTGGTGAACCACCTTCTAGGCAGCTAACAGGAGGAAGATGCTCCTGAATCAGGATGGCACAGATGGGTGCCTGAATCAACAAAACACAGGCTGCTTACACAGTGGCATTTGCACCAACCTTGGAAAGAAAGGAATCCTGACGCAGGCGACAACAGAGTGACCATGATGATCTCAGCTCAGAAAAACCAGCCAGACACTTGGACAGGTGCTGTTCCAGTCTACCTGTGTGAGGAACCTAGATGAGCCAAATTCCTCAAGACCACGGGGAAAACAGTTGCCAGAGGCTGGGGAGGAGGGCAAGGAATTGCTGGTTTCAAAGGTGCTTTTGTTGTTGAAAGAGCCTCCTGGAGCCTAGCCTGGCTTCAAACATGCTATATACATCCTGGAACAATCTTAAACTCCTGTTCCTCCTCTCTCAGCCTCTCAAGTGCTGGGCTTATAGGCTTGAGCCACAATGACTGGTGTGTCAGATGGTTTAGATGGCAACTTCACCACAATCAAAAAAAAAAAAATCAAAGCTCATACCTGTCATCTCAGCCCTCAGACGGCTGAGGCAGGGGGATCACAAGTTTAAGACCATTCTGTGCTACATAATAAGACTCTATTTTAAAAGGAAGGGAGGGACAGAGGGAGGGAGGAAAAGAAGGAGGAGGAAGAGAAGGACTAGCAGGACAAGAAGAAGAGAGAGAGAGAACATTGCTAGACTCTCAAACACCACTATCTTGTGCCTGCTTCCAGGCACATCTGTCAACATACACCATCCCCAACATGTCTCTTCTAACATGTTAACACGTCTCTCTTGGTGTGAACTCTATACAAACAAAGATGTCACAAGACACCTTTCTGGGCTCTTTTCCATTGGCCTTCCTTATCTTGATGTGAGGTTTGTAAGAACCATTCATGTTTTCCTGCGTTTGTTTCCAACCAGCGACTCCAGTGCTGTGTAGAATTACACTGAGTTTATCATTAGGGGACATGTGGGTTGTTTCCAGTTTGGTCTTTTATGAATAAAGCTATGGTCATGGTCACATGCCTGCCATGTGCGTGCATGCTCGAGAGGGACAAGCAGTGCTCTTAACTACCAAAGCAGCTCTCTAGCCTCAGCTCTGAATAGTTTTAAACATTTCCTCTTCTCTCCTTGTGAATTTATATGAAATTCTTCAAATACATATGCCTAACTGTGGCAGGACTGCCCTTCCCAACACCGTCCTTTAAGGGTGCGGCAGTCTGAATCTCTCCTGCCTCAAGCTGGACCATCTCCTCTCGTCTTTTTCAGACTGGGGTTTACATCCTCAGTTCTCCAATCCCACTCATTCCTGATTTCTCAGGGGCTTCGACTTGCGAAGGTCAGCTCACTCCTCAGCCTCCACGATCTCCTGAGCCAATTCCCATAGGGATCCCTTCTTAGGCATCTCTGTGCATCCCAATGTTCTGTTCCTCTAGACCCGACCACCACGATACCGCCCGCGGCTGCTGCGGAAAGCAGATGGGCAGTGCCTAAGAAGGTTGAGCACAGGAGCACGGTATCACTTAGCAACTCAGACAGATGCACAAGAAACAAAACCAAAAGTCCACATGGAGATGGAACAGGAATTTCCTCGAAGCTCAGAAGCATTGAGGAGGTGGAAGTAAAGACAATGCCTACCAAGTAATAAGTGGTGGTGCATCCATCCAATGGCATAGTAAACTGCCACAAAGAAGAAGCAGAGGGAGATACCACGACCTAGGTGAACTGTCTCCACCCTGGACACAGTGTGACCTGAGAGCCAACAGATGAGGGAGACTAAAGTCTCATGCAATAGCCAGCTTTATTTAGAGCATCAGACAATTTACACCCCGAGGGTTAAGAAGAATCACATGAGTAAAGTGTACAGTCCCAAGGACAATCCGCCCATGACAAAAATCCTGTTTTTCCATAGAGGCATATAAACACTTGGTTGAATAACAAGTAATAACAAGCAATAACAAGTAATCTGAAGTAAACTCACTCCTACCCACTACACATGGGAGGAGCACAAAAACCCCTTCCAAGAACCATGCCAAGTTTTGAGGAAACTGAGGTCACAAGACTCATGTCTTGTTGGTGTTTTCTGACAACGAACCTTAGAAACACAGGATTCTGTGTGACATAGATCTTTTCGAATGAAATACTTAGACCAACCACATCTGTGGAGCTAGGAAACAGAATGACTATCGACAGGGAGTTAGAAGGTTGGGGTGTGGAACGGCTTCCTAAGATTTGCGAGCATTTTTTTCTGGATGACAACTAAGTTTTAAAACCACAAGGAAGAGGTGGTGTGGATGCACCAGATGCCACAGAACCACACATCACTTAAAAGGGAGGGAGGGAGGGAAGGAGGGAGGGAAGGAGGGAGGGAGGAAACAGAAAAAGGCCAATTGAAGTGGCACACACCTGTAATCCCTGCTCGTGGGAGACAGAGACAGGAGGATCATCCTCAACTACAAAGTAAGTTTGTGGCCATCCTGGGCTACATGAGACGCTGTTTTAAAAAAAGAAAAAGAGAAGGAAGGAAGGAAGGAAGGAAGAAAAGAAGAAAGGTGAGGAAGGAGGGGCTGGGGTCAGCGCACTGGTAAACTACTTGCCTAGCATTCCTAAAACCCTAGCCTGACTCACAAAGAAAGAAAGGCTGCTAATAAATGCATGTGGTGTGTTAGTCATCTTCTCCATCAATGAAACAATCTTCTGAGGTAGCCTCCATGCTCAGTTGTCCCCATTGTTTTAGGGTCTGTGGCAATTCAAAGCAGGAATGCTCATAGCAGCCAGGAAGCAAAGGGAGAACAAGGAACGCGGATCCTAACCACACTTCAAGGGCATGTGGCCTCTCTGATGTAAATTCTTCTACTGGGTGTCACCTCCGTCCCATCACACTGGCCCCTGGTGATTTGGTCTTTAACGTACTCTTTCAAGCCACGGATTTAAGAGGGTTTATGAATTTTGTTTGTTTGTTTTTGAGGGGTTCCTGTTCAGGCTTGAACTCGACACCCTGCCTAGGATGATCTTGACAAACTCCCGACCCTCCCTGTTTATACGTTACTGGAGAGCCTTACTGGAGAATATATAAGCCCCAAAGCTCTGTACCTGCTGGGCAAGCACTCTTCTCAACTGATCTCCACCACCCAGACCTTCTTGCTGTTTGGTGCTAATAAGGCAAGAAAGCCACCAGGCATAGTGCCTCAGACCCCTAACCCTAGTGCTTGGGATGCCTCAAAAACCAGAACAAAAGCCGGTCCATTTACCCTCATTAGTCCTGAAGCTAGTGTTCCCGACCATGCGGTAACTATACTATCTGGGGAGGGCATCAGCACATGCTTCAAATCTCCTTCAACACTGTGCTGGTCCACCAAGAAGAATGTAAACAATTACTGGATTGCCGGGTAATCGTGGTGTACGCCTTTAATGCCAACCCTTGGGAGGCAAAGACATGAGGATCTCTGTGAGTTCAAGGCCACCCTGTTCTACATAGTGAGTTCCAGGATAGTCAGTGAGACCCTCCCTCAAAATAAATCAATAAACAAATAAAATGTAAATAATAAATTACTGGGTCAATAAAAGAAAAAAAAGAATTATTGGGGATTGGGGTTGGCAAAATGGCTCAGCAATTAAGAGTTCACTCCTGGGATCCCAAGTTTATTTCCCAGTACCTACCCTGGGCAGCTCACAACCACTGTACTTTCCACCTCCAGGAAGGCCATGCCTAGGGGTTGGGGATTTAGCTCAGTGGGAGAGCGCTTGCCTAGGAAGCGCAAGGCCCTGGGTTCGGTCCCCAGCTCCGAAAAAAAGAACAAAAAAAAAAAAAAAAGGCCTAGGAAGGCCATGCCCTCTTCTGGCTCCACAGGGACCCTACACACTTGTGGATACCCCCACATGGACATACATACATATAAATAAAAATAAATAAAAAATAATTTTCGAGATTCAAACTGGCTTTGGAAATCTTCTGGTAGTGTCCCATTAGTCTGCCTCTGGGTTCTCCTTCTGTAGGACCATCCCCCACCTGGAGGGCCTGTTCCTTCCGTAAAGCTGCGTGTTAGAACGTCAGATTATATATATATGTTCTCTAGGAATGGGCAGCTTATACTGAAAGAACAAACCAAACCGTTTGCAAGCCCTGCCTTTAAAAAAAAAGAAAAGAAAAAAGACAGGGTTGGGGTATATCTCGATTGTAGAGCATCTGGCTAACATAACAGAGGCTCTAGGTTCAATTCTCTGCACTTTAAGTCCCACAAATCACACACACACACACACACACACACACACACACACACACACACACACACACACACACACACACACACACACACACAAGACAAGAGAGCAGGATTCCGGGCGGAGGGGGGCAGGTTTGATCTGTATCAAGATCCTGGTGATGGTGCCCCACACCTTTTTTTTTTTTTTTTTTTTTTTTTTTTGGTTTTTTTTTTTGGGGCGGGGGACCGAACCCGGGGCGCTTCCTAGGCAAGCGCTCTACCACTGCGCTAAATCCCCAACCCCTTTAATCCCAGCATTTGAGGGGTAGAGGCAGGTAGAGCTCTGGGTTTGAAGCCAGCCCGGTCTACAGAGGGAGTTCAGAGACTATACCATCTTGAAAAAAACAAACGAAAACAAAATCCTCAAAAAAGTCCCAAAGGTCCTTTCAGTCAGTGGTGCATAGGAGCAAGAGCTGGGCAGCTCTGCAACGTTGGAGCACGAACAGAAGCTGCAAAGGCGAACGGTTTCCAGACCCAACAGGCAAGGCGAGATTCCGTGGTCTCTCCAAACCACCCTCCCTGGTGTGGGTTTCAAGGGCCGACTGCTCTTCTGCATGGCAGGAATGTGAGGGCCCTGAGACTCTCCTCACCACCAGCTTGGTTTAGCATCTACAGGAGAGTACAGGGAGCCCTTGGCTGGAGCTAATCCCCCACTCAACGCTCCACCCCGCCCCAGTCCCAGGGTCCTATAACGGACATCTGCGGAGTACTAATTCCCTTGTGTTCCATCGCACTCCACCCTCAAAGGCCTTGGCATCGGTCCGGCAAACGCGGAAACTGGAGTTCAAAGAGTGTAAGCACTTATTCAAGGGCACGTGGCCACGAGGTGAATTTATAGCACACCTCTCCTTTTCATGTGACCATGGCGGGAGAATTCCTTGTTTTGTGTGGAAAGGGACCAACTAGGATAGAGGGGGTGAGGCGGAGGCAGGAGATCAGGAGAGAGAGAGTTCACCGTAGTTCTGCACTAGTTGGTTTTGTTTCTGTGGTTGTTGGCAGTACTGGGATTTGAACCCAGTGCATGGCACTTGCTAGACTCATAGTTTACAGATGAACAATATCCTCAGCCGTTCTAATTGAGTTTTGAGGCAAAGTCTTACTCTATAGCCCAGGCTAATACCCATATGTAACCTAAGCTGGCTTTGGACTTGTAGGACTCCTCTCCTCCTACATCCTCCTAAATTTTGGAATTAAAGGCATTCATGACCACTCCCTGCTACGGCTTTCTTATTTTTAGAACTCTAAGAGGAACTCGACTTGTACTTTATTTAAAACTGGCAGAGGATTTGGGGGGTTAAGTGAAGTGTGGTATTCCCAAACTTCTATTCAAAACGCTCCGGTATATGTGCCTAGAACCACAGAAACCTTTCAACTTTGAACTAGTCCGCTGAGAAGGGAGAGGCAGACTCACCCTCTCTTATGAGCTTCCTGCAGCCAGGGCCCCAGACTTCAATGGTGCAGAATGCCTGGGTCAGCGACTCTGCAGCCACAGAACACTGGGTAGGATGTGGGCGGGTTTGCGCGCCAACGGAGTGACAGGGTCAGAGGACACTGAGCAGAGAGCTGGGCGGGCAGTGCTAACACATTCCCAGCAAGGAGCAGCAGAGGGAGCAGTCCAGGCAGCAACCATTCCAGATCCCTGGATTAGAATATTCCACCGGGTAGAGCAGAGTTCTACCCGCTGCCATGAACCACAGATCTGCAAAGCCCTAGGGACTGGCTCGTATCAACTGAACTGGTCCTAACTGTAAAGTACACTCTAGTCCCCCACCAGCAACCTGCTGCTGGGACTCAGACTCAGAGCCTGTGTATGCTCTCCAACTGTAAGCTACTGGGGAGCTAGCCTGAGCAGCACTCCCTCCTGGCCTCTGATTCCTTTCCTGCCTCAGGCTCCTGCCCCAATTCATTTCCCACCTTGGTTTGCCTCAATGATGAACTGTGGTCAGACATATAAGCGAAATAAATCCTTTCCTCCCCAAATTGCGTTCAGTAGTGGAGTCTTTATCACAGGGACAGAAACCTAGACACCAGTTGTGGTGGCACACATCTGTAATCTCCATACCTGGCAGACTGAGGCAAGATTCTGTGCTACTCAGCAAGACCATGCCCTAAAAGATTTTTTCCTGTCTGTCTGTCTGTCTGTCTCTCTCCTTCCTTTTTTAATTTAAGTTTTTTTTCCCCCCTCGGAACTGGGGACCGAACCCAGGGCCTTGAGCTTGCTAGGCAAGCGGTCTACCACTGAGCCAAATCCCCAACCCCTCCTTCCTTTTAAGACAAGGTTTCTCCGTGTATCCCTGGCTGTCCCTAGAACTCACTCTGTAGGACAAAAGAGATCCTTCTGCCTCTGCCTCCTCCTGAGTGCTGGACTTAAAGGTGTGTGTCACCCCCTGGCCCATGTGTTTCTTTAACGTCATCCCAGAGTCTTGTTTTTTTGTTTTTTTGTTTTTGTGTTTTTTTTTTTTTAACTCACAGACAGCTGCTGTCACCCAGGTGACCTAGGTCTGCACTAGGTATGTCCTCTGGTCCTTAGGCTCTGTCCTGTCCCTAAAATTACAGCTGTGGGTGACCAGAGCCTAGAAGTCACCAGAGTGTGTACATCTCTGGGGGTTGGAACCTGCTAACCTGGCCTGGGAAGTCTGAAGCATAGAACCCCCAAATTTTGCTTCCACATTTGGATATGGGGTTTCGGGGCTTCTGCTCTAGCTGTGCCAGCCCTGGACTGTAAAATGAATTATAAGTAGTACATTAATCCGGCACCTGTATTCCCTTAACCCTTGCTAGTCCCCAGTAACCACGTAGAGAAAATAATGACATAGAGAAAACAAGATTTAAAACTTCACCTCAATATCTGGGGAGTTAAATGATTAACCCCTAAGCTATCTGCCTATCTCCCAGCCGTGATCCCAAATACTTGCATATGATTATTGAACTGTCTATTTTGGCTTCGGATGTTTTTCTCATGGTGTCTTCTTGGACCCTCTCCTCATGACTCATCTCCCAATCCTCATAGAAGACACCTGAAACCTCTCTCTCTCTCCCTCCCCTCCCTCCTCCCTCCCTCCCTCCCCCTCCCTTCCTCTCTCCCCCCTCCTTCCCTCCCCTCCCCACTCCTCCCCTGTCTCTCTCCTCCCCTGCCAGTGGAAGCTTTTCTTCCCTATTCAGCATTTATTGACAAGGCAGAGAATAAATGGTAAGAACCATTTACACAACCTGAGACAGGAGATTCTTGGTATAAACATTACAACGCCATGTCTGGATTGAAACAAGATATGAAGGCAAAGGAATCAGCATTTGGATAACAGGAGGGAGAACTTTACACAGTGCACCCTGGATGTACCCTGGATGTCAGGAGCTGGGCCAGGAGCATCACAGGTGCAGGTCTGGCTAGTGGGTAGTGACAGGATGCAAATGCGGGGGAACAGTGTTCTGGCAGCAAAGGGGAGGATTTGATGCTCACCACCTCGGAAGGACTGGTGGTGTGAGCTCACAGCTGTTCGGCCCCCTCACTTCCTGCTGCTCCTTACTTAAATGTCACCTCTAAGGTGCCACCAGATTATTTTCTTCCTTTTTATTTTATTTTTATTTAAACGTATTATATTAATATTAATAATATTTTATTGAAGAAGGTGTATGTGTGAAGTAGGTTAGATGAGGGAGGGGTACCTGAGGAGGCCAAAAGGCGTCAGATTCCCCGGAACTGGGGTCACAGGCAGTTGTGAGCTACCCTGAGGGTGCTGGGAACCCAGCTGAGATCCTCTGCGAGAGCAGCCAGTGCTCTTTACCACGAAGCCATCTCTCCAGCCCCATCATTTCTCCTAGCATACACTGTCATCAAGTAGATTTCAGGTTTCTCCACAGAGCTCTGCCCAAAGGGCAGATGTGTGAGCAAAATAAACGTTGTCATCTGAAGTCACTGAGTTTGGGGATGGCTTATCACACAGAAACCAAACTGGACCAGAAGCCTCCAGCTTAAAACAAGATTAACACTGGGCTTGGTGGTGTGGACTTAAAATCACAGTGCTCATGACGTAGAAACAGGAGGATGGGGACTTCAAGGCTATCCTTGGCTACACAGAAGGTGAACACTAGCCTAGGCTACTTGAGACGTTGTCTAAAAAATGAGAGTAGCAGGGGAGGAAGAAAAAAGAAATAAACATAATTATCTGATTTTCCCTAGGAAATGGAGACATCCCTCACCCACTCCAGAGTGAAACAGACGTGGTCATGGGTGAACCAAGACACTTACAGCTGTTCTGGGCAAAAGCATCCACTTTCCCACATTCATGGTCAACATAGCACCTCTCTCTCTCTCTCTCTCTCTCTCTCTCTCTCTCTCTCTCTCTCTCTCTCTCTCATGCATGCGTGTGTGTTTGCCATGGTGGACATGTGTGAGGGTCAAAGGACACCTTTCTGGAGTCAGTTCTCTCCTTCCCCAAGGTGGGTCCTAGAGACGGAACTCAGGCTGTCAGTAACCTTGTTGCAACCGTCTTCTTCCAGCTCAAAACATTCCATCCTGACTGAGAGGTTTATGCCAGGAGGTAAGAACAACAAAAAACAAAATTGCTCGAAGAACGCCCTGAAAATGACTAGATTCACTAGGCCCCCTTGCTACGGGAGTAAACAGAACTCAGTGGCAAAGATGTCTCTCGGATGAGCCTAGGCACCAAGACTCAGATAAACTGGGCTGCAAAGAAGGCTCTCTGAGGAGAAAACCTGCAGAGAGGACTCAGGCCAGACCAGCCGCCTGGAAGAAGCACAGACCAGCTTGGAATGGACACTCTCCAACCTGTTGAGCCCCTGCCTGCTGTGCTCCAGGTTCCCAGCTTTTGTGAGCTTCCGTAGTTCTCACTCCGGGCTTTGGTGATGCAGCCGTCTTTGCGTCATTTCTGCTCTTGTAAGTGACCCCAGTAAAACTCGTTGGTTTGCCAAGTTTGACTTTGGTGATACCTGGTCTGTTGCGTGTTCTCTATCTAGGAAGAGTAGATGAATGTGTTTTGTCTCCTCAGGAAAAGTTTTGTCATACAACACACTGTGACCTACTAGCTCATCTCGATAGACCCCTAATAGCTTTTATAGCTTTTAGCTTTTGAAACGCACATGCGCACGCGCGAGCGCACACACACACACACACACACACACACACACACACACACACACACACCAGCTTGAAACTCGAACCCATGAACCCATGTTTTTGAAGGTCTGCCACTGAGCTTCACCCCTCATGGTTACTCCTTTATAACTGTTTTGTTTGATGTTTGATTTTTGAAGCAGAGGGTCTTACTGTGTAAATATAGTTCAAGCTGCATTAGTCCAAATCCTGCCTCAGCCTTCCAAGTAGAATCTCAGGCTCATATAAGCCACCATGCCCACCAAAAGTACATTTATTTTAATGACTTATTTTTAAAAGATGCATTTTACTTTGTGTATGCTAGGGATTGAACTCAGGGCCTTTTTTTTTTTTTTTTTTTTTTTTTTTTTTTCCGGAGCTGAGGACCGAACCCAGGGCCTAGCGCTCTACCACTGAGCTAAATCCCCAACCCCACTCGGCCCTCTTTTATGCTAATCACTGGGACTCTGCCCCTGAGCTACACCTCCCCCCAATCTCCACCCCAGCCCGTTCATTTCTTCTTCTTTCTCTCTCTCTCTCTCTCTCTCTCTCTCTCTCTCTCTCTCTCTCTTTTGTTGTGTGTGTGTGTGTGTGTGTGTGTGTGTGTGTGTGTGTGTGTGTGTGTGTGTGTTTTAAAAAAGTTGCTGTGAACCCCAGGCTGGCTTCCTACCCTGGAATTCTCTTGTCGAAGCCTTCTGAGTGCTGGGGTTATAGGTGTGCACCCCAAACGCCCAGCTAATCAAATTACATGTAGGCTCTGAATGTTCCCTGTGGCCCCTAAGATGTGCAGGCTACCAACGAATCCCTTTCAGGGGTACATACCACCGGCTCATCACAGACACTCCCCAGTCTTCAGCTCACAAAAGTGGAGCGAAGCTGGTCCCCAGAGCAGCCACTATCGTGTTTACAAGCTGCTTCTCCACGCTTGTCTGACGTAAGCCCCATTTGTACCACATCTTTCCTTAGGGAGAATGACGACTCTACTTGTTTTTACTTCAACCTCTTGTTTTAAAAGCCGCCTTATTTATTTCCAAGCTTTTCTCCCCACTACCCTCCGCAGTGGTGGCTCTCACATTTAAAAGAAAGAAAGAAAAAAAAAAAAAAAAGCCATACAGCCAAGATACTACATTTGGTCTCTTAACCGCTCCCCCACCACCTCCGGGGAGTCAGGAGGTTTTTCTCATTTTATGTCTAGTATTTTTAGTTTGGTGTGGAAACATTTCAATAGTACGTAAAAGGCAGCCCCTCACTGCCAGGGGCATCTATCACTCCAGGGTCTCAGGGTGATGGCTGCTTGCTAGACACGTGGGGGACGTGTAGGTGTCACAGGTGCTCTTAATTCTCCCATCTCAGAGGGTCCTAGGCCTTGAGCTCCCTGGTTGGAGCGCTTTAGAAGAGAATGGAACTGCTTGAACGGTTGCAAAACTCAACTCCCCAGTCTTTGCTACCAGTCCCCTGGGGACCACGAGACCCACCAGTTAGTTCCCTAAGGCCCCGGATTCTGGATGCAAGATCAGAGTTGATTTCAGGGTCCATGTCTGGACTGAGGGACGGGTTAGCATCAAGTCTGAGCCTCTGAGAGGTTTAGGCAAACGCGACTCCCGACGCACGAATACCCTCTAGTCCTCTGTCCAGCAGAAGGTCTGGCTGCTCCTGCGCCTCCTTAAAGCTGCAGCTCCGCCCCCCCGCCCGCCCGCCCCGCCCGCCCCGCCCGCCCCGCCTACCCGCGGTTCTTTCCAACCGCCCGGCCCCGAGCGACTCCACCGAGCGTCACAAAGCCACGAGCCCGCAAGGAGCGCACAATCCTCTGCGTCCTCGTACCGGATCGCGAACCCCAGTTCCATCACCACCACCGGCCACCATGTCCAGCGAGGAGCTGGCCTGCAAGCTGCAGCGCCGGTTGAGACTTGAGACGCGGGCAGAAACCCACCAGGACAGCCCCCAGGCTGCACCGTGCACTGCCCCAGCCCGGCACCGGGAGCCTGAACCGCTTACCCCGGCGTCCACGGCCAACGCGGACTCCGAGCTGAACCTCAAACTGAGCAGCAGGCTGAACATCCACCAGGGCGCAGCGCGGTCCCGCCGCTCCAAGGTCTTCAACCCCTACACAGAGTTCCCGGAGTTCAGTCGCCGCCTCCTGAAGGATCTGGAGAGGATGTTCAAAACGTGAGGGCTCCTCCTGCGCCCCCCAAAAAACGTGGGATCCGAGACAGGGCGAGGGGTGGCCGCGCCGCGAGTAGGACAGTGAGGGAAGGAGGTGAAGGCGTTCAGGGGTGCACTGAACATCTGGCCCAGGGCAGCCAGATCGTGCGCACCAAGTTCATTGCGCGCGATGGAGGACCTCGTCAGTCTAGGGATTGAGAGTTAGGGGCCCTCTGTCCCGGGCGGAGCTCAGAGGGTTCCACTAAAACCACCCCTCCCTGGAGTCCCGCATCCTCCTCCACCCACAGATCCAGAGATTTGCTCTGAGCAACTTCTAGGAAGCCAGCTCGGGGCGCACCTCACCTGCCAGCCCTAACTTTATCCCTCAAGGGAGAAATTAGCTGTATTGTCTTTTATCTTTTAAAACAAAAGAGACAGTTGACCCTTGTCTTCTGTAAGGGGTGTGAGGAATGAACGTAGGCTGAGAACACGGTGCGTTAAACTCAGAAGACACATGGGCGTCCCTAGGCCAGTGCGCGCGGGGAGAAGTGGTGGTGGTGGGGAGCAGGAGCCTCCTGGGGGCGTTGCCTAGTCAGTTACCCTTCCGGGCAGTAAGTGACAGGCAGATGCCTCTGGCTGGGGACTGGGGCCTGCCACTAGTCACTAGTCAGTGGAATGCACCCATCACAAGAGGAGGGCATACAAAGACCCAATAGGTGGCCTGTCACGTGAGAGGTCTCTTCTCTGGCCTCATTTCCCTCCTGGAAGAGGGAAAGGCGAATGACTCTTGCTCTCCCCCGCCCCGCCCTCCCATCACCCTTCCCTTGTTGCTTTTCTTTCTAAGCGAGATGTGGCCACACTCTCATCTAATCCCAACATTTGGTTTTGGGAAGCAGAGGCAATCTCTGAATTCAAGACCAGCCACGGCTGCATAGTGACACCCTGTCTCAAAAAAAAAAAAAAAATCACATGTATTTATTTATGGTGAGTTTGTATGCGAGAGGAAGTGTCGTGGCACACTTCTAGAGGTCAGAAGACAAGTGAGAATCCGTTCTCTCCTTCCACCATGCAGGTGTTGGGCTCAAACTCAGGTGGTAAGACCTGGTAGCAAGTGCTTTTACCAGCTGAGCCCTCTCGCTGGCCCCACCTTTGCCTTTTAAGGCCACAAAGTCGTCTGTACACCAAAAACGCCCCACTAAGCTATTAATATTATTTCCAGAATTGGGTTGAGACTGGAAAAATGGCTGGGGGAGAGAAGGCTGCTGGCCAGGTCATGCTTCGGCGTCTTTAAAAGCACTTGGGATGTTTTTGCCCTCAACAAGGAGGTTCTATTTAAAGGCACTGTGGTGATCACCACCTCCGCTTACACCTGCTAGCTAGCTGCGGACACTCGCTGATTCTCTGACACCTTGCTTTCTCAGTCCCTGGCTCCCAGCCACTGTTTTCTGGGTCCAGTTTGGCAACTGAGGAAGGTAGAGTAGAGAATGAGACTGGGTTGATGGTGGGAAAGTCAAGGAAGACACAGTGGTTTGACAGATTCCTATGGTTTTCTTTGGGTTTTACATTTTGTGGGAATGGCTGGTCTGGCCTGGATGCTCACCTGTGGAGCAGTCCCTCCAGTCCTGACAGAGTCATCTCCACCCTGCTCTGTGGTCTCTCCAGCTTCTTTTGGATTAACTGGGAAGCAAAGGTTAAGTTTGTTAGTTTGCTTTGTGAGAGGAGTAAGGGCCTTCCAGTCAGGGAGTCTTTGGAGCCAAGCAGTGTTGGTACTGGCAAAAGAAACAGGTTCTGTCCGGTCCAGCATCAAGCTAAGGGGAAAGGCAAGTGCAACCTGGGATCCTGGGAGAGCTGACAGCCCAAACTGTGCAGGGTGTTTTTACAAAGCTAAGCTGCCCATCTGAAGTGTAGGTTAGATCCTTTGTCACCTGCAATAAAACTGCACGAACAAAGGGACGTGACCTGGCTCCTAAAACAAAGCCGGGGCACCCGCTTCAGGTGTGGCTGGATCTAGCCAACAGGTGCTGATACACAGTCATGTTTCCTGTCTTCCTCCCCTCCTCTCCCTCCCTTTCTGGTTTCTTGAGGTATGTTATATAGCACAAGCCAGCCTGAATTTTACTGTGCAGCTGAGACTGCCTAGCTCCTGATCTACAATGCCCCTTCCCCTACCAAGTCTCCCTCTATAGGCCAGGCTGGGCTTCTAGCTGTTGAGGTGACCTGTGTACACCAACAAACCCAACCTATTTCTTCTTTCCTAAAGCCAGCTTCTCTCCTCTCCTCTCCTCTCCTCTCCTCTCTCCTCTCCTCTCCTCCCTCCTCTCCCTCCTCTCTCCCTCCCTCCCCTCCCTCCCCTCCCTCCCTCCCCTCCCCTCCCCCCCTCCCTCCCCTCCCCTCTCTCTCAGGTTTCTTCCAGTGGCCTTTTAAAGGTGTGTGTGAGTGTGTGTGTGTGAGGGGGGGGGGAGTTACTATTTCTAATTGGCTCTTAGCCAGTAGCTCGGGGAAAATTAATTGTTCCCTTTGGCCTGGACTGAACCCCGTGCCTTCCCACTTTCTGAAAGTAAAGGATGCATGCGTTTTCCCACATCTGCACCCAGCTCTCCCTACCTACCTCAGGCTCCCTATGCCTAATAGAAACAGGGGTCGCTCAGCTCAGACCTTCCTGAGGGTCCATGAGAGACTGCCCCCAGCTGGGTTCATTTTCCCACCATGTGCTTCTGCTGGATCTTCCATACCTAAGGCACCAGGAACTCCATCCTGTGTCTCCTGGCCTAGGAGCTCTCACTGTCTAGTCTCCCACAATACACCCTGGTTTTAACTCTCATCCAGCCTGGTCCCAGCGAGACAGGAAGCCCTGACCAGCGGTGACTGAATACAACCCCCTTCTCTGCAAGGTCCAGAGGTGCCTGCGCTCAGACCTGCCCAGATGGTCTGCCTCCTTGCCACCTGCCGCCTTCCACCTTGAGCTGCCTTAGGGTGGCCAGCTGGCTCTGAGTCCTTCTCTCTGTTTCCTCAACTGCTGTTTGTGTGCACATACATTTATGGACCTGTGATGTACTCCAATGCTTTTTATCTGGGAGAGGGCAGGCCCTGACTCCCCTACCTGCTTCCACCTTTTTTTTGTCAAACGAGATTTGCAGATCTGCTCTAACTTGACCTGTGGTTCGTTAGGGTTCCTTTTCTGCTGCCTAAAATATTGCATGGTTTTATTTTATTTACTGAGGCAGTTTTTTTCAAACTATATAACCAGGCTGGCCTAGAACTCGTGGCATTGCTCCTGCCTCAGCCTTCCATGTGTTGAGATTACAGGCGTGAGCCCCCCGTTGTCTCTGTATCACTATCTTCTTTTCTTCGAGACAGGTTTTCATCTATCTTAAGCTAACCTTGAACTCACCCTGAAGCCAAGGTTGACTTTGAACTTCTGATCTTCCTGCCTCTAGCTCCCAAGTGCCAGGACCGCCATTTCCATTTTTGCAGTATTGGGGATCAAACCCAGGGCTTTGTGTATGCTAGAAGAGTGTTCCACTAACCAAGCTGCACCCACGTCCTCCTGCATGACTTTAAAAAGAGAATGTAAAATTGTCCAGGTCCTCCTGAACGCTCACTGGCCCTCCAAACTTCACACTTTGTCCATAGAGTGCAGCATTGACTGTTAGCATTGGGCCAGACTAGGAAAACCCAGCACAGGCCTGGGGCTCCTGGGACCCAGACTCCCCTGGGAGTCAGTGCATTCAAAGCAACTCCTGACCCTGAGAGCCTGGTCTGCTAGGGCAAGTTCAGGGCCCCTTCCCAGTCTTCTGCCCCCAAAGCAACATGCTAAAAGCAAACAACAGAAACCCAAACACAAAATGTACCAGTTTGTCACCAGTTAGGCAACTTTCTACTGTCCCTTCTAGCTGACCGGCCATTCTGGGTGGTGACCAGCCACTCTTGGTGGTTATAACGGGCATGACTGGGAACTGGACTTCTAAGGTTCAAACCTGGCCTCACCTCCACTCCCAGGAGAGTTCCTCTAGGCAGCTTAAATGCCCTTCGTGTTTGGGTTCCCCTTCTGGCAGATGGGGCTGTCCTGTGGGGTGTGTGTGTATGTGTGTGTGTGTATGTGTGTGTGTGTGTGTGGTGTGTGCAGGAGGCAGTTTGCTAGTTTGCTGACACTTGCTGGGGAGACTTCCTGGGTTGGTTTCAGCCATTGACTTTCAAATATTTATTATTCATTATGATTTCTTTTTTTTTGCAAGTAGCTGCTCACTCTGAATCCCAGGCTAGCCTTGAACTCAAAGCAATCCTCCTGCCTCAGCCTAGGTGGGGATTTCAGAAATGAGCTGATACACCTTTATTCAGATTTTTTTTTTTTTTTAGATAATCACATGGCTGTCATTTAGTTCCCATAAAAATCTCTGCTGCCCTTTTCGTTAATGATTCTCTTTGCTTGGGGGTGCTTTTGGTTGCTCGGCTGCTTGTCTTTCCTCTTCTGGCCATTCGAGGCAGGATCTCACTGTGAGTGGGCTACAGGCCCACCACACTACAGACCCATAGACTGCCTGCTCTTTAAGCTGTGTGTGGTGGTCTGGTCCTTCTGTCCTGTTTCCCTGAAGCTTACAGAACCCAGTCCCATACCTTGGGTAGCTGAAAACAACCGTGCTTTATTCTTCACAGCTGGGAAAGCTGAAGGCCTGAATGCAGGTGTTGGCTCTGCCCTGCCTGCTCTGTGGGCTCCAGGAGAATCTACCCCCCTCCTCCTTCCCTTCTTTCCTCCTTCCCTCCATCCCTCCCTCCTTCCCTCCATCCCTCTCTTCTTCCCTCCTTCCTCTTTCTCCCTCTCCAACTCTCTCCTCCTCCCTCTGTCTCTCATTTTCTGTCTGTCAGTCTGTCTGTCTGCCTCTGTGTGTCTGTCTGCCTGCCTGTCTGCCTGCCTGTCTGCCTGCTTGCCTGCCTGCCTCTCTTCACATGGCTATCTCAGAGGCTTCCAGTCACTGGATTCAGGGCTCCCCAAATCTAGTATGGCCTCATCCTAATTTATTACCTCTGCAAAGACTCTGTTTCCAACCAAGGTCACATCTTGAGAGTCTGAGGGAACATGAGAAGGGGATTCTACTTAACTCAGGAGAGTGGGCGAGACAAGTGTGTCCTCAGAGATGCTGGAAAGAAAGTTCGAAGGAGGGACTGAGTTTTAGGCCGGTGGGAATTTCAGACTTACAGCTTACATAGTAAGCTATGCCCCTGCTACCCCAGCCCCGTCCCCATGGACTAACCTTCCCAAAACCTGATCCAATGGAGTACAGCTCCTTCTGTGCCAAGAGCGCTCTGGCTTCAGCCGGGCCTGCCAAGATTTCACTTTTCAGCAGTTTCTAGATGCACATTCTGATGTCGCCTGCTCTCCCTAGGCCCCTCACCAGGTTGTAACCTGATTAGACCAGCACACACAAAGCACACCCACTCTCTGTTAGGAATCGAGGCTAGATAGATTCACCCAGACATAATGAAAATATTCTTTGGTCTTTTATATTTGATTTCCCCGTTTTAAGCAACTTCGCATAGGGAGAGGGTGTGGTTTCCTGCCTGGGAGTTTGCTGGGTTTTTAGAGTAGGTGTCAAGTGTCCCGAGTCCTAAATGGTGTGCTATAGAAGAAAGACAACTTTCTAATGAGTGTGGGAAGCCAGAGGCGTCGGCAGCCCGGCCAGAGCTAGTTGCCTCTCTGTTTCCAAGCGTGTAAGTGTGTCACTGGATAGCCCGAGCCAGAAGAATAGTGGCCTGATTTTAAAGGAAGACTGAGAAGGGCCCACGAGAAACTGACCCCCTAGTGTGTGTACACGGCTGAAATGCGATCAGAGCCGGCTGTGCAGTCAAGGTTAGACAGGAAACTTTAATTACCTTGGCTGCTCCAGAGGCCCCTGGCAAAGGAAGGTAATGGGGACAGCCACTTGCAGGCAGGGCCCAGGCAAGCACAGCAGCTTAGCATGCAGCTGGGGTATCTCTTCAGCGCTGTGGGGAGAGCTTGTGTTTCAACTCCCCAAAGAGAGGGTGGGAGGGGGAATGCTAGCCAACGGGAAAGTGGCTGTTTTATTACGAATTCGAAATGCTGATGTCATAATGCCCCGCCAAGGCCACATTCCCCATCTGGAACGTCACTGGCCACTGGAAACACAGACTTCTACACACACACACACACACACAGGTTCTGGGATGAGAACTCAGGGCCTGCATGTGTCAGATGTGTCAAGCATATCCTCTACCACGGGGCTACATCCTCAACTCTTCTAGATTGGCTGAGAATTTGTCAGACAGGTGAAGCGTGTCCTCTTGTGGGAGATGGGGGGAGGTGCCTCATCTTGCTGTCTTTAGCTGTAGTGGGAATTGACTTTCGCCATAGGGCGGATGGGAGCCAGGGTGTAGCTCATTGGTAGAAGGGGGTGCAGTCAGCATGCTGGAGGCCCTGGATTCCATTCCTAGTGCCAGGACACAGACAGACAGACAGACAGACAGACACACACACACACACATATACACAGGTACACACGCATGGGCACACACACAGGATAGGGGAAGTGGAGAAAAATACATGGAAGCTAAGGCCTTTCTGAGTCCTGGATTGCAGCCGTTGCCAGGGGTGACTCACCTTGGATTTACTCAGCGTGTTCTCTTGTACACTGGGGTTTGTATATTTAATCATCTTGACTTGTGGGAGAAGGAAGAGGACCTGGGGCTGGTCCAAATCCCTGGGAAGGAGCTCCAGGCCTACCCTGAGCTGGTCTCTAGCAGGAAGATGCACAAATGTTCATCTCCTCCCCTCATCCTCTTAGAGTCTCCTCTGCATTGTATCTTATGGGAATTTGAGTGACAGTCCTTTGAAATGGAGTGATCCAAGCAGTTTTAAAAAAACCCCAGTGATTGCTGTAAAAGGGAAATCCTAGCTGGACGTGGTAGCTGCTGTGTCCCCTCTGGTTATCCCAAGGGCTAGCACTGCATCCTGGGTCCATCCAGGCCAGTGACCACCCAGGCGAAGGTGATATTATAATGGGTTTGGCCATGCTGGAGGTAACTTCCCTTACCTATGGCCTGTAATGGGGGTTCTGTTAGTGAGGAAAGAGTGTGTGCTTCTGGGTCCTTTTTGTGAGATAATCTGGATGGTAGGCCTGGGAGGGGTTAGCAACGGGGCACGGAGAATCCTATCATGAAGGAGGGGGGTGGCTCTTAGAATTCTTTTTTTTTTTTTTTTAACATTTATTTATTTATTTATTTATTTATTTAATGTATATGAGCTTCCTGTTCCTGACACACCAGGATCCCGTTACAGTTGGTTGTGAGCCACCACATGGTTGCTGGGAATTGAACTTATGACCTCTGGAAGAGCAGTCAGTGCTCTTAACCGCTGAGCCATCTCTCCAGCCCCTAGAATTCTTTCTCCTGGATATCCTGCAGTCTGTCTGTCTCTGCAGTCTCCATCTACCCCTGTGTTTTCTTCTTGCCTATGGGTACAGTACTGGCCACCATGTAAGGCTGTGTGGGGTATTATGTCAGTTGTCTTCTGAGCCTGCTTTCAGGTAACCCTCCAGTTCACCCCTCTGGGTTTGAAGGGCCCAGCTGGCTGACCTCGGCCACTTCTGCCCACCTCTGTCCTTGAGAACTGCTCGCTGATGCTTCCTGCCCTTCCCGGACTCCCTTCACCTCTCAGCCTCCTTTGTTCTCTTCATCAAGTGCATCTTGGGGGGTCAAGCCTCTGACTTACTCCCCTCTGAAAGTGGGTGGAGTCAACCTGCCCTGTCCCTTCAGTAGTGGCCTGTGATTTTGTTGCTAAGGTCTCTAACCCTTGGCTTAGAGGCCACTGGATTGGTGGGGTTTGGTTTGTTTGTTTGTTTGTTGTTTTTTGGTGTGTGTGTGTGTGTGTGTGTGTGTGTGTGTGTGTGTGTGTGTGTGTGTCTGTCTGTCTGTCCTTTCCATGTGCTGGAGATAGAGCCCAGGACCTAGGCAAGTGTTTTACTACTGAGCTGCCTTCAACCCTGGGCTATTTCACTTACTAAACACATTGTCTTTGCTGTATGTGTGGCACACTTGTGTAGAAGTCAAAAGACATGCCCGTGGAGTCAGCTCTCCTCTTTCACTTTTCTGTGGGTCCAGGGGATTGAACTCAGGTCTTCAGCCCTTCATCACAAGGACTTTACCTGCTCAGACAGCTCACTGGCCTTGCTCGTTTGTTTCAGCCTAGAATCCCTTTCTTCTTTGGGTTAGAACTAGGCCTGGGTCGCTGGTGATAGCAACTTCTGGTCCTAGGCTAATCAGGGACTTGGGGACCAGGTGGGGACTGGGTGGAGGCCTAGTAGAGTGGCAGGGGGCTCCCTGCAGTAGTGCTAGAGTCTGATTCCAATGTAGTGACCCTCATCTCTGGTGGGTGTGGTGGCTTGGTTTCTCTTTCCAAGGCCAGTGGTAGGTCACAGACCCACCCTCAGTCTACTGCCAACTTGAACTAGGATTGCAAGAAGCAGGAGAATAATGTTCAGGACTTACAGGCTGCCATGTGCCGGCCCCTCCACCCCTTCCTGAGGGTGAAACACCAGGAGAACCCCCAACCCCCTCAGTCTCTCTCTTCCCTCCTCCCTGCCACACTGCTTACTGAATACCCATTGTGCTTTTGGACAGCTCTTGCCAAAAATATCTCACTGCTGACAGCCCTGGCTCTTTGGCCTTGGGGGCCTGCTGAGTTCAGTCATGGCCTTGGGGAAACTGGCCCTGGATCCTGCCCAGCATGGTCTTGGCAGTGACTTTCTCTGCCCTTCCCTAAGTGCTTCAGGCTTTCCTGAGTGCTGGGGCCCCCAGCCATGCCCTTTGCTGTGCCCTGTGCATAGAGTCCTATGGAGTGCTTACTGTATACAGGCTCGGTTTGTGGTAGTGCACAAACTCATTCTTCCCTTTCAGTCCTCTGACCGGGTGCCAGCAGGAAGCTGGGACCGGACAGCAAGGAAATAAAATCACACAGAGGAGCCAGAGGACTGGTCTGTAAGCAGCAGACCTGGAGTTTGAACCCATATAGCTCGGGCCCTTTGGTCCTCTGCATCAAGAGCCTCCTTCATGAATGCCGTGTCTACTCCAGGCCCCAGGAGTTAAGTCACAGCCACCCTTGACACAAATCCCTGAACCCCTTGCCTCTGCATACTGCCTGAACTCCAGCTTCCACTGGACCACCCTCCTCAAGTCAGACTTGGCAGATCCTGTTCATGTTGTAGCCACAGGGATCCTGCCTGAACCCAGCTCTCATTGCTCGATTCCCTTTTCAGAAGTCCTTGTGGATTAGAGGCAGCACGGAACATTCATAAAGCAAAGCCCAGACTCCTCATTGCTGATCCTTAAGGTCCACTGCAACCTTCTTTTACTAATTCTTCTAGCTTGTCCCGGCCTCACTGGGCTAATCCCCATAGCTTCTGCTTCTCTAGTTTCCAGCAAATGGTACTTAGGTATTTCAGTTATTGTCTCTAGTGTGGTCCCCTCTTCCTCCTGGAAAACCAGCCATATACATACATACATACATACATACATACATACATACATACATACATACATACACATACATACGTATGTATGTGCATATGTACGTGTGTGTGTGCATGTGTGTGTCTACATAAGGTCTCCCTGTGTAGTCCTGGCTGGCCTGGAATTCATTATGAAGACCAGACTGGCCTCAAACTTAGAGATTCTCCTGCCTCTGCCTCTGCCTCTGCCTCTGCCTCTGCCTCTGCCTCTGCCTCTGCCTCTGCCTCTGCCCCTGCCCCTGCCTCCTGCCTCTGCCTCTGCCTCTGCCCTGCCCCCTGCCTCTGCCTCTGCCTCTGCCTCTGCCTCCTGCCTCTGCCTCTGCCTCCTGCCTCTGCCCTGCCTCCCTCTGCCTCTGCCTCTGCCTCCTGCCTCTGCCTCTGCCTGCCTCTGCCTCTGCCTCTGCCCCCTGCCCTGCCTCTGCCTCCCTGCCTCTGCCTCTGCCTCCTGCCTCTGCCTCTGCCTCTGCCTCTGCCTCTGCCTCTGCCTCTGCCTCTGCCTCTGCCTCTGCCTCTGCCTCTGCCTCTGCCTCTGCCCCTTCCTCTGCCTCTGCCTCTGCCTCTGCCTCTGCCTCTGCCTCTGCCTCCCCAGTGCTGGCATTAAAGGTGTGTGCTACCTCGGTGTCCTGGAGTCAGACATTTTAAAAGGAGGGGAAAAATAAAACCAAGAACAACATTTTTTAAAGACAGGGTCTAATGCATTTCAGGCTAGCCTCAAACTTGCTGTGTAGCCAAGGATGACTTTGAATTTCTGATACTCCTGTCTGCTTGGGATTATAGATAGATAGATAGATAGATAGATAGATAGATAGATAGATAGATAGATAGACAGATAGACAGACAGACAGACAGAAGCCACCATGCTGTGTTTATATGGAGCTTCATGCACGCTAGGTGAGCACTCTACTAATTTAATTCTCTACAGTTAATTCTTTATAGTTAAGTGTGGCCAGCACTTCTCCGTGGTCTTCCTGGCTCCCTCAGGGGCTTAGATGCAGCCAGGTGCCCTGCCCTCCTACAGAGAGGTTCTGGGCTCAGTCGGCTTTTGTTGCAAGGCCCCATGTGCTGCTTTGGAAGTAACTCGAACCTGTGGAGGGATCCTGGAGCTCCCTTCAGCAGAGCCACTGACCCACTCAGGCACAAGCCTGTAAGTGAGATGTGGAAAAAGGTAAATGACCACTTCTCGAGTTGTACCCGAGATCGCGTGACCGCTGTGTGTGCAGTTGGGGCCTTAATTAGGTCACCGGTTCTAGCCGGGTGCTCAAGACACTGAAGGCTGCTGGGTTTAAGGTGGTGCCAGCTCAGAAGAGGACACAGGAAGAGGTCTGGTTGGCAGTGAGGTATGGAGCAGACATGTGTGACTGGGGCTGAGCACAGGAAAGTGGTAGCTTGGGCATACTCTTTCTGGAGCCAGTCCTCACCTGACCCTTACGCTGGGCTATGACCACTGCTTGTCTCCAAGCCCCACTAACCCCAGCTGGCTGCAGAGTTACCCTTCACCTAGTACCTCCCCAGGCTTCCTCAATTCTTTGACCTGGGAGTAAGGAAGGGTGGGGCACTGCCTGACCAGCCCTAATGGGCTGTGGAAAGCCTCTTGTGTCTGGAGGCATTGTTCCCTTAGTCCCCAATTGAACTAGTCCCAGGAGCACCTCTGTCCTGGGGCCCAGCCTCTCACGGCTCTTTGAGGCTGCAGCTTGACAGGCTCCTTTGGTCAGCTCTGGTTGGGAGAACCCTAAGGAGGTCTGTAAGCCCAGCTCCTCTGAAGGTGAAGAAGCTCTCAAGTAGCTGGTTGGTGGGGGCACACATCTTTAATGTCAGCTCTCAGGAGGAAAAGGCAGGCAGATCTCTCAGTTTTGAGGCTAGCCTGGTCTACAGACTGAGTTCTAGGACAGCCTGGGCTATGCAGAGAAACCCCAAGGGGAAAACAAACAAAACTCTCAAGTTCAAAGCCTGCTTGAGCTACAAGTTGAGTTCAAGAGAGTGCTTGTCTGTCATGCATAAGAGACCCTGAGCTCAACCACAGGTAACCAAACAAAAAGAAAAAAAAAAATCCCCGACTTTCCCTCTGTACCCTCCCACCATATTGTCTGGGGCTGCTCCAAGCTGCCCTCCTACAGGCCATGAGAGCCTCTGCCTTCTCCATCTGTTCCTTTTCCTCTTCTTTCTGAATGAACCACCTGGAACTCTAAACCTCCAGGGTGCTTTTGTTTGTATGCTTTGCTTTGTTTGTTTTTTTTTTTTTTTCACTCTGTCCCCTTTCCCAGACCAGAGGCCAGCCTCCCTGTACCACCTCAGACCCCTTTGAGAAGAACCCTGGGATCAGAGAAGAACTCTGGTACCCAGTTTGGAGGAAGGAAACTGATGTACCATCCTGCGTGATATTGCACTGCCCTTTGCTACTAAGTCCTTGGGACAGTTCCTAGAGGGCAGTGCTCTGCCACTGTGTGCATTTGGATAAAGCTGATTTGGAAGCTGCTAAACATTGAAGGCCCAGGCAGTGATACTGGTCTTGCAGGGCACAGTGAGTTTGGGATAGTGTGGACGACCCTCTCCTCTCTTTACCTCCTACCTTCCCTTGGAGATTTCTAGGCACAGTATTCAGAAGTACCAGTCTCTATGGCTAACTAAATGGTAATGTTTCTAGCCTCCACTGGTCTTCTGTAGTCTTCAAAAAACGTTGATCTTTTACCAGAAAAAGAAGAGAATTTGCCAGAAGGGAGCCCCAAGGCATTGGCACTATAAGAGCAGGTGAGGCTGGAGTTCAGATTTGCATTGTGCTACCCCATATTGGGACTGCCCTCCCCAGCTCCTCCAGTCGTGGCTAGGGATGCCATATACTCACAGGTAAGGCGTGCCCTCCCAAGATCTATCCCGTGTTGGCACTCAGAGGGAATGTCTTTCCAAGACAGACATCTGATGTTGCCATCTTGATTCAAACTTACTATGACTTGCTCCTGCTACCCTGAGGAAACCTTGTGCTCCCAGAATGCCTTGTGTGAGCTGTCCTGTCTCTCGAGTTTCAGAATATTTTGGCACTCAGAGACCACGTGACCACACAAGTCCCCTTCTGGGCCCTGCACATTAGCCTCTCAATGAAATGCTGCCATTGTCTGCATCCCTTCTGGGACTGTCTTTGTATTTGCTTTGTGCCATGGAGAGGCCCCAGCACATGGGAGCCTAGTGGCTAGGGAGTGAGTAAGTGATTAAGTATCAGGAGCTCAAGAAAGCCAAGAGCTGTGGGACAGAAGCAAGCAGGCCATGAGCAGAAGGCTCTGTATTAACCCCGTTGTTGCACTCACCTCCTGAGAGCCAAGGGCTGCCCAGAGCCTGAGCACTCTGACCTTGAGAACAATGATAATACACTGAAGATTGGCTTCCCAGTAGGCTGTGATTGGGAAGGTTAGAATGGGCAGTATAGAGGTTGGGAGAACCCAGAGAACTGGTTAGAGGGACTAAGGCCTGTGGCCTCAGGAAGTCCCTGAGGCTAGTCTAGGCAGGTACAGTTGGGCCATCAGACTGGGCCTCTGAATGATCACCTGCTGGGGGTGGAAGCTGCAGTTCCCTTCCTGACTTTGGAGTCACGCATGCTGTTATCCAGCTGGACTGGGGCAGACAGCGATCCCTGCAATCCCTTGTTCTCCTGTGCTCCAGCTCTGATCATCTGAAAAGACATGTTTCCATCAAGGCCCTGCTGTGTGTGTTCGTAGGTGTAGGAACCTGACGCTGCATGCCCCCAAAGAGAGCTATGATTGTGTCCCAACAGAAAAATCATAAAATTACTTAAAATAGATTTTGGGGGTAGGGTGGCGATTACTTTTGTAATTCCACTGTGAGCTTCTCAATCATTCTTTTGTGGCATCATGTTGTGGTGTCAAAAGGTTGTCTTTGCTGAGACACAGGGCCCCTCCACCCACCTCCAGGCACTTTTTGGGTATTGCCACCTTCCCAAGAAAGCTATCCTATCCGAGGGGTCTCCAGGGAGTTTCTGATGGCAGAGTCTCTGGACAAAGGTTACCTGGCTTCTTTCTTTCTTCATTAATGGCAGGATTATTCTGGTAGAGGTGAAAATCAAGAAAGCCCAGGGGCTTTGTGCAGTACAAACCAGAAGAGTAAGTAATTCATGGGCTAGGGGGCTGGGGTGTCCAACGTTGGGCGGACACCAGAGATCAACTCTTGCCTCCCTCCCCTAGCCTTCAGCCATACCCAATCAGCAAGCAGTAGAGAACCCTTTCCAGTGGAGCTGGGACCCTGGCCTTGTCCCCGGTGGGCTGGCACAGAGTCTTTTCGGACCCAGAACAGGGTGGTGGGTTGTGTTTTCCTCAAATGCCAAAGACAAGTGAAGATTGAGACTAATGTTTAGTATGGGCATCTCTTTGGGGTAGAAGCCTAGAAGCCATTTACTTCTTTGTCTCTGTGGACAGTGACTCCTTCATAAAAAGAGCCTCGGGCACCCATCATAGTGCTACTGCTGAGGACTGTCTCCTGTGCACCCTTGACTACTCCACAGAGCAGGTCAGCTCTCCCCCATGTGCGTAGTAGGCTGGGGCTTGTGCCCAGGTCCTCGGAGCCAATGGGACTAGAGTTGTGTCATCTGGTAACAGGTCCCAGAGCCTGTGAAGAGGAGAGGGATAGAGAAAAGCATCACACGTCTAGATGGAAGCCTCAGGAAACAGTGACAGAAGGGCTCCTTCCTCCTTTCCCTTTACATATATGAGTATTTTGCCTGCATGCATATATGTTTGTGCACCACATGCCTAAGGAGCCTGTGGGTGTCAGGAGAGAGCATCAGATCCCTTGGACCTGGAGTTGCAGATGGTTCTGAGCTACCATGTGGGTGCTGGGAACTGAATCTAGGTCTTCTTGAATAGCAGTCAGTACTCTTAACCACTGAGCTATCTTCCCCAGCCCTGTGCTTATTCTTTGCTGGGTGAAATAGCTTTAAAAAAAAAAAAAAAAGAAATGTTTGGGTTAAATTTTAGACCAGAGGCCAGATGTCATTGGAGCACACCTTTAGTCTCAACAGTGGGGATGCAGAGGCAGGCAGATCTTTTTGTGGGCTAGACTGGTCTATGTAGTGAGTTCAAAGACAGCCACAGATACTTGGTGAGACCCTGTCTTAAGAGTTTTATTGGGGGGATAGAGAGATGGCTCAGTGGTTAAGAGCACTGACTGCTCTTCCAGAGGTCCTGAGTTCAAATCCCAGCAACCACCTGGTGGCTCACAACCATCTGTAATGGAATCTGGTGCCCTCTTCTGGTGTGTCTGAAGACAGCTACAGTGTACTTATATATAGTAAATAAATAAATCTTTTTTAAAAAAAGAGCTTTATTGCTGTGAAGAGACACCATGACCATGGCAACTTTTAAGAAGGAAAGCATTTAACCGGGGCTGGCTTATACTTGAGAGGTTTAGTCCATTATCATCATGGTGAGGAGCAAAGTGGCACACAGGCAAACATGGTGCTGGAGAGGTAGCTGAGAGTTCCACATCTGGGTTGGCAGGCAGCAGGGAGAGAGTGTCACTGAGCCTGGCTTGAGCATATGAGATCTCAAAGTCTGCCCTCAGTGACACACTTCCTCCAACAAGGCCACACCCACTCCAACAAGGCCACACCCACTTTAGCAAGGCCACACCTCCCAATAGCACCAGTCTCTATGAGCCTAAGGGGCCATTTTAACTCAGAATTCAGACTACCTCAGATTCTCTCTATAAACAAACAATTTATCACAGGAAGGCTTGGGGTGTAGCATAGTTGTAGGTGCTTAGTCCTGGGTTTGCCCCCGTCCTCTAATTATAGCAGAGGTTCTCACCTACCTAATGCTGTGACCCTTTAATATAGTTCCTCATGTCGTGGTGACCCCCAACCATAAAATTATTTTTTTAAAACAAAACATAAGGAAAGAGGACCTTAAGATGCTAGTGGAGGAGAAATGGGGACCAGGGGACTTTTCTAAGCCTAAAAATCATATGAAAGATGGATTCTGCCTAGTGTGTGCTGTGAGGCACACCCTGCTGTGCCTAGTGACCTCAGACTCTCGAGTCATGCATGATGGGTTCCATTTCTTCTGCAGCTGGACAGTGTCACCCCTTGGAGAGCAGTGATGATAGATCATACAGCTGGAGATTTCCTGAGGGGCTCAGCTGGCGAGATACTTTCTCTAAATGTTCGTAAGGCAGTAATGGCACTACTCTCTGGACCAGAAAGTATATCGTATATGTATTGTAAAGTATATCATATGTGCCGGGAAATCTTGGGTTCCATGCTGTGGGGTCAGACCCAGAATCCATGCATACCGAGACCATATAGATAAAGCTCCTGTCATTTCTGCTGGCCTTCATATGTGAATTGCAAAAGATGTAATTCAGCTAAGAAAGTTAGTGAGTACACCCTGTGCCTGCCCCAACACCAAGCAAGTTGAGGGCTTCGTAGTTTAAATGCAGTCACTGGTTGTTCTTGTCTTCCCTGCTACTGGAGAAAACCTAAACATCCTTGCTTACCGTCTCAGTTAGGGTTTCCACTGCTGTGAGGAGACACCACGACCAAGGCAACCCTTATAAGGACAATATTTCATTGGGGCTGGCTTCCAGGTTCAGAGGTTCAGTCCATCATCATCAAGGCGGGAGCATGGCAGCGTCCAGACAGGCCTGGTACAGGAGGAGCTGAGAGTTCTACCTCTTCATCTGAAGGTTGCTAATGGAAGACTCACTTCCAGGCATCTAGGCTGAGGGTCTTAGGTCCCCTCCCACAGTGACACACCTACTCCAGCAAGGCCACACCTCCTAATAGTGCCACTCCCTGGCCCAAGCCTATACAAACATTGCACTTGCCCAGGGCAGGAGAGATGGTTCAGTGGTTAAAAGCACTGGCTGCTCTTCTAGAGGACCCGGAATATCTATAGTTACACAGTGTCGAACAATTAGCCGTAACTTCAGTTTCAAGAATTCCAATGCCATTTTCTGGCCTCCTCAGGCACTGCATGCAGTTGGTGCATAGACACTATACATGCAAGACAGCAAGACAAAGACCCTACTTGAGAATCTCATGTTCAACACTTGGCGTGGGGCTGAAGAAGTGACTGCGTTGGTAAAAGGCATCAGGCCTGATGCCCTGAGCTCTATCCCAGAGAAGGAGATTGGCAGCTCCAGCAAGGTCATCCTATGACCGCTACCCAATACCATGGCCTATGCACCCCCGCCCCCGCTGGAATAAATGAATGTTATAGAAACAAATAAGTAAACAAAAATTTCGTGGGGGTTTAAACCTGTAGACACTTGTTAAGTCTAGGACAAAAGGATCGCCCACCAATTTGAGGCTAAACAGACTATATAAAAGAGAAAGAGAAGGAGGAAGGGAAGAGGAAAGAAAAGAGAGAGAAAAGGAGAGAGGGAGAGAAAGAAAAATACTAGCTTAAATCAGGTCTGCAAGGCTATTTTCCCCATCTTTTGTGTGAGGCCACCCATTGCCCTTCCCCAGTGAGGTGAGGCCCTTGGTGAGCTCTTAATTCACAGCGAGGCCAGGCAGGTGTTATTAATTTGTTACAGGATGGTCCTGAAGACCGAAGGCTTACATTGAGACCATGCGTACAGAACAGAGAGCTGTTAGAGTTATTGCCTTGAGTCCCCTTTTTTTTGTACCACGAGACTAAGTCACTTCCCGTTTTGAGGGAGCAGAGAAAATGGGACAATGAAAGCAGCCCTGTGAGGTTTTATTCTTGCCTGCCCTGAGAACGCAGGCCGGGGGAAGGAAGTGACTGCAAGCAGGCTCCTCTGAAGGGCTGCTTTGAAGACAGGGCTACAGGTCTGATTTTAAACCCCGATACACAGGGGAGGAAGGCTTCACTGAAGTGGTCCCTTTATTGTTGCGCCAGGACTTCAGTAGATGCCACTGGGCCTGTGTTTCTTGCAGGAACAAAAGACAGCAACCTTGACGGAGCACCTGGGCGGGGAAGGGGAGCCGGCTGGCGCCTCCTCTGCTCTTCACTGCTGTGGTGGCTCAGAGATGCTCCTCTGCGTCTGTAACACGCTTTGTTCCTGTGTCAGTCAAGTGGCTCACTCTTACCTCACCCGTGGCCTGTTTGCCAGCACATTCTTTTCAAAGGGGCTAGCCTCTGATCTCAGCGCCCCCTCTCCAATCATCATTGAGGTTTTGAGACAGGGTTCCTATAAGTTCAATCTACTCTCAAACTCTCTGATCTACCCTCAGCCTTGAATTCCTAATCTCTCTGCCTCTACCTCCCAGGCTCGTATCCCTAAGACCTGTTACCTTGTCTATTTAAAAAGCATGTTGAGGGGAAGAGGCCCAGATTGGGGTGGGTGGGATAGCCCAGTGGTTAAGTGCAGTGGCTGATGTTCTAGAGTGCCCAGGTTTGGTCCCAGTACCCACAAGGAGGCTAGCAACTGTAACTCATGCCCTGGGGGACGGCCTAACACCCCCTTCTGGCCTCTACTGTCACTACTCACACTTGGTATACATACATGCAGGCAAACCACCTATACACATTTTTTTTTATTAAAAAAATAATAACTTGAAGGCTAGTGGATAAAGCCTATGCCACACAAATTTGAGAGGATGAATTCAGATCCCCAGAACCCTCATGAAGCTGAAAGCCATAGCTCGTCTGTGGTCCTAGCACTCCTAGGAGGCGGGAGGCAGAGGCACAGGGGAGTCCCCAAGAAACTCTGATCCAACTAGCTGGGCATCCAGTGATGAATGTTAGTAACTCTCCCTGAAACAAGGTAGAAGGCAAGGACTATCTCCTGATGCTGCCTTCTAACATACATATCCATCCCACCTGCACACACACACACACACACACACACACACACACACACACACGCACGCACCCTAATGCACGCACATGCATGCACGTGCAATTGTAAACTGCACAACTGGTATTGTGTTAACTGAGCCTAGTGCTTACTGGGGTCCTTTCTGAACTTTGTGAGCTTTCTGTTAGACCTGGAAGGTGCTTCAGACTCTAGGTCTGTTTGACTTTCCAGGTCAGAATCCCAGAGGAATGGAACTTACTTAACCAGTCTCTGTGTCTAGGAGGGAGCCCCTGCTCACACTGGCCTCATTGGCAGCTCTCTTTGGGTGAGCATGGGGAAAGCTCCCTCTCGTCCTGAAAGGCTGAAGACAAGTCTCTGCCTTGTTTGTTGACCTTTAGCTATCACCCTCATCCCCCAGCACACCCCTCTCCTTACACCTAATCCTCTCAGCTCCTCTGTTCAACCAGCACTGGAACAGGCCTCCTCTGCTAAGGCCTGAACTGATTGTGTTTTGATGGCACCAACCCTCAGTGGCCCCAGTCTTCTTTGTAAATGTTGGAATGCGTCGTGTGAACAGAGGACAGCAGACATTTATCTAAATCTCGGCATCAAAGTTTCATTAGTGGGCCCTAACTAGGCCACTTCCCCTGCAAGTCTGTGAACTGCTGGGGACGGAATCCAAGGTTTGGTGCATAGCAAAGAAGGTGCCCTGCATTGAGCCACACCCCCGGCCCGAGGACCAACTGTCCTCATACGGTTCTGCCACCTTCTCCCATGGAAAATCCCCAGGCGTGGAGGATGTGAGCTTGGGATAAGCTTGTGTGATCTGGTTCCCTCTGTTAAGTTTGGACACATAACCTCATGGGCCAGGTTCTGGAAAGTTCCGCAGTGTAGAAGCCTGTTGGCTTTGACCAGGACTCTTGTAACAGAGACAACCCATTCTAGCTTGTTTGTAAAAGATCAGTTCTCGGCAGCTCTCAGAAAAGCCTTTCTCTGCATCTGAAGCCTGCTCCTAACACCGTTGGGCTCCTGGGCTGCATCTGCAGGCAGCTCTGAGTAGGAGTTTAGCCTGTTTAGGGTTAGAGTTTAGGATTCTTACTGACTGGCCCCAGCCTCTCTGGAGTGAAGGGTCTGCAGAGGGTAGGGCAGAGCATCATGGGACTGGTGAGAGTGTGGCTGCCTTTATGGGGCTTCGGGACTTTGCAGCTCACCTTGCCGTCGTTGAGTGTGGTCAGAGTCTACTGAGCTCTCTGCCCTTTAACAGATGTCCAAAGGCATTGCTGCTGAACCTGCCCCTTCTAAGGCCTAGGCTTAAAGAGTTGGTCTGGGAGTGGAGGGAGGTCCTGAGAGAGAGAAAATGTTAGAATTGGAATTGTTTTGGAATGGGTGGTATGGTGAGTCTCTTGGACTTCTTGCTGTGTGCTGTTTTTAGGATTTTGGTTTTGTTTTGCTTTTCTTTTATTAAAAGTGTGTGTGTGTGTGTGTGTGTGTGTGTGTGTGTTTGTGTGTGTGTTGTTTGTTTATATCTGTGTACCTCATGTGTACGATGACTTCAGAAACTAGGAGAGCATTCTCTGGGACTAAAGTTACAGGTGATTGTAGACCACCACAAAATAGCTGGAAATAGAACCCCAGGGCTCTGGAAGGGTAGTGGTTTGGTCCTGTACCACAGATATATATGAAATTTAACCCCGCTTCCAGCCTTTTTTTTAATGGTACTTGGGATCAAATCCTGGGCTGTGTACACACTAGGTAGGCGTCCTGGCTTTGAACATTCACCTCAGTCGTGTTAAGCACATTCGCACTGCGCTGCAGTCATCCCTACAGTGTGGCCCCAGAGCTTTTTTGTCTTGGAATGCTGAGGGTCCCCTTACCCCTGCTCCATCTCTGTCTACCCTCACTGTACTTCTGCACTTAGGAATTTTGCTACCCCAGTGCCTCAGAGAGGCGGAATCTCGCAAAGTGTGTACCATACCATTTCACTTTGCATGAGCTAGTTCACGGAACTCGGAAGGTACTTCAAGTTCATCCATGCTGTAGTATGACTTCGAGCTTCCTTTCATTCAGTTGCATGGATCCACCCTGTTAGGCATATCCGTTCCTGGGCTGGTGGACACTTGGGTTTCTTCCACCATAACTATTGTAAGACAGTGTTGCAGTGAGCCTTCATATACAAGTATCTATTTAAGACTTTGCTTCTATAGCATGGAGAGTAAAGTGTGTATCTTAGTGGAAGAGCAGTGGCCTGTTCTATGCAAGGCCCTAGGTTGAGAGAGAGAAAATGTTAGAATTGGAATTGTTTTGGAATGGGTGGTATGGTGAGTCCCTTGGACTTCTTGCTGTGTGCTATTTTTAGGCATCAAGCCAGCTTCCTTTTTTCCTCCTAATTCTATCTTTTGTTTTATTAGTGGTGTGTGTGTGTGTGTGTGTGTGTGTGTGTGTGTGTGTGTGTGTGTGTGTAAAAGAGGGGAGAGAAATCATGTATATGCATGTCAATGAAAGAGAGGTCAGCCTCGGCGTGGTTTCTCTGGTGCTGTGTGTGTTCACGAGGATGTGTACACATACCATGGCATCCATGTGGAGGTCAGACAATAACTTGGAAGAGTTGATCCCTTCTTGACCTTAGGTTGTTTCTGGGATGTCAGGCTTGTGGGACATCCACTTGAGCCATCTCCCCTGTCCCAACTCAGTGAGATGTTTTGGGCCTAGATTCTTCCCTCACAAATGTGCCCCAAGCAAGATCTGAGACCACCTTCCTTGGGTGGCACAGGAACAGACAGTTACCATGATTGTCTGGGTATATGCACCTCTGAGTCTCCCACCAGCGCCTGGTAGAGAGCCTTGCTTACATGAGCAGTGGCCGTGGTTTTGCTGGACCAGTTTGATATCTGTGTTTCAAAAGTAAATGAGTGCATGCCATCCCAGCAGCCCTTGGACATAGACCCAAGCAGGCTGAAGACAGGAACACTTATACCAAAAAAAAAAAAAAAAAATATCAAAGCAGGATCATTTTTATTAGTGCAATGCATTTCCATAATATTTACTCCCTCTCCTAACTCCTTCTAGATCCACCCCCACTTCCCCACCCACCCAACTTTGTGCCCCCTTTTTTAAAAAAAATCTATCAAGTACAAATACAGTTCGTGCTATCCATATACTCTTGGATATGTGGCTTACATTGGAGGCAGGTCTACTCTCCAGGGGTCACACCCTTAATGGCCAATACCTCCTTAGTTAGGGGTGGGACTTCATGCCCACCTCTCCTCTCCATGTTGCGATTCCACCTTACCTGAGTCTGCACAGGGCTGGCTCATGATGTTTAAAATGCTCTTAGTTCAAACGTGCAGCTTCTTTGATGCGTCCAGAAAACAGTTTCCTTATAGTCGGTCATTACCTATGACTCTTACAGTCTTCCAGTCCCCTCTTCCACCGTGATCCTTGAGCCTTGGGAGGAAGGGATGTGATATAGAGGCCCGATTTAGGACTGAGCATTCTGTAGTCTGGTATTCACTTCTCCCTGGTCAGTTGCGGGTCTCTGTGTTAGCCACCATCTATTGCAAAAAGGCTTCTCTGATGAGAGTTGCTGGTACTAATCCATGGGTATAGCAGAAGTCATTGGGAGTCAGTTGAATATTATGTGCATCTAGCAGAGTAGCAAATTCTTACCTAGGGCCCCGTGGTGGCCCACCTAGTCACAGATTCTTGGCCTCAGTAATGGTTCTAGGTATGGGTGGAACAGTACTTGTGGAATGGGCCTGGCATCCAATGAAAAAGCGGTTGGTTACTCCTGTTTTTGTGCCACTATTATACCAATGGGCGAGACTTGCTAAGCAGATCACTCTCTTAGCTCAGAGTCCAGTCCGGTAAGATTAATGATTCCTTTCATCCCATGTTAGTGCCCATGGTACCTTCCAGCACTGGGAAAGACAGCCGATGGGATGAGATTTCTTCTGGGTTCATACCATCTTGGTTTCTTTATGCTCTACGACTCAAGTGTACATCGTCTTCAGTAAGGCATCATTTAAAAAAAAAAAAATAGGTTTGACTTCTGAGGAGTTTCCATTTAAAGGTTTACGTTTCTACATTTTGTTTTTATTCCTTTGTACGTGCCTGTCTGCCACATGCGTGCTCATATCCACCGTGCTCATATCCACCGTGGTCAGAAGAAGGTATTGGATCCCCTGGAACTAGAATTACAGTGGATGTAGGTTTTCTGATGGGGGCGTGAGGAGCTCAGCTCCTCTGCAGGAACAATGCGTGCTCTCGGCCAGCGTGTCACATCTCCAGCACCGAAGTGGCATCATTTGTGATAGCCAGAAGCAGGACAATGGCTCACACATCTGTTTTGATGGCTCTGGGTATGTCATTTGGAGCGTCACACCATGGAGACGACGCTGTATCCCTGAATTACAAAGCCCCTGAGCTTTGATTTTAGGCAAATGAAATCTATTTGGGGTCAGGTTTGCCAACCCAATGGAAATCATTGCTTATTTATTTATTTTGAGATAAGGTCTCAAGCCGGGTAGCCCAGTTTTGCCTTAAACTCACTAAGATATTCCTGCCTCAGCTTCTTGAATGTTTGGGATTACAGTCAGGGGTCGCCTGGGTACTTGCACTATTAAGCACCCACACATCTTCTTTTGATTCCTTAAGGTCCCAGGCTGGCCCCTCTGGAAACCTAGAGGCACCCTGTTAATTTCCAGACCTCTGGGACACTCTTACTAAGGGATTCTCAGAGGTCATCACCAGTCACACAGAGATCTTGCTTGTATCCTTTGTGGAGGAATTCTTCCAGCACTGGCTGTGCCCAGCCGGAGCTCAGAGGGCTTGAGGGGGGAAAAATAGCCAACGGAAGAGGGCGGTGAATCCTGGCACCAGACAAGGACTTACAATGGATGCTACTGGAGAATAAGAATCCCACAGAGGAGAGGAGGGAGGGGTCTACAATGGGCGGAACAGCATGAATCAGCCACTGTGGCTGGAACAGAGTGTGTCAGGGAGTCCTGGGCCCTACATGCTAATGTAGACTTTAAATACCACTGCCCACAGCTTAGATTTCCAGTTACCCACAGGCTGCATTTCTTGTGAATAGCGATGGTTCTCAACAAAGGTGCTTTTTCTTTATGGGGTTGAGGGTCAATGAATAGTGAAAAAGACTGAATATATTTTTTTAAAAAATATGGTAAAATGTGCATAACAAAAATGACCACTTTGAACTGGTATAGTTCCAGCTGGAGGTTTCAGAGTGAATTTGAGGCTGCTCCGAGCTACAGAGTGGAACCCTGTTTAGACACATATGGCTTATGTGTCTATGCACACATGCACACTGGTACGTACACACACATAAACACACACACACACACACACACACACACACACACACACACAGGGGAGACACACAGAGGGGCCAGACCCATGGATGGTTCAGTGGTTAAGAGTGAGCACTGTACTTGTAGAGGATCCAAATTTGATTCCCAGCACCCATGTCGGGTAGTTTGCAACCTCCTGTTACTCCATATCCTGAAGCCTCTGGCCTCTGTGGGCACCTGCACTCCTGTGCACCTACACATAAATTCACATACATACACATAATTAAAAATAATAAAAATAGGAAATGGAGGAATGAAAATGACCATTTTAAGCATTTAAGTGAACACAGTTTCAGGGCACTAAGCGTACAGACAGCATTGCACTGGCACCTTGACCGTTTCCTTATCCCAGATCGAGTCTTTACCTATTGAGCCATCCCTCCAGCCCCAGGAGAAAACCTTCAGCTTTCTGTCTAGATCAGTTTGACTCCTGTCCTTTGGTGATTGATTTAATTCGCTTACTGTGGCATCCCTGAGGGTCACCCATGTTGCAGCCCGCATCAAAGTTGTCTTTATTGCTGCAAAGTATTCCATTCTGTGACAGTTCTACACTGCACAGTGTGAGTGAGCCTGTGTGCTTACCAGCCCATCTGTCCTTGGGCTCCTGGTTCCCATTCTTGGCGGTGGAGACCTAATTGGTCCATTCTTTTTTTTCTATGTATGTGGTGCTGGAACCAGGGCCTCCTGCCCAAGGCTAAGCAAGTGTTCTTTTAGTGAGCTTCATCTGAAGCCTCTTTTTCTTCTTTTTATTTATTTTTTGGGACAGGGTCTTTCTCTACATAGGCTGGGCTGTCCTAGAACTCACAAAGTTCTGTCTGCCTCTGCTTCTGGAATGCTGGACCCGCTTCTTTCTTCTTTAAAACAGGATATTTAGGCCTGAGCGACAAGAGGGTCTCTAAAAAGGACTTGGGAAGGGAGACAAGGTGTCCTATGAGGTCATATGTGTAGAAAAGGGACCGGGATAGGAAGTGGCTGGGAGGAGGTCAAGAGCAGGTACCTGAAGATGGCTGGCTCTAGGAGAAAGGCATAAAACTCTCACTTCATGAAGCTGGTCTTATTTCCAGGCAGGAGTTTAGGGCTAGCGTGACAGCCAGCTGAGGGGCCAGCCACTGTGGGAAGCCAGCCTCCCACACAGCTGTGACTACTCAGACCAGGAAATGAGTGACCCCGGAAGTAGAAGCACTCAGCTTGAGGTGAGACCACGCCCACTTCACGGCCACACCCCCGGTGGAAAGCACTTTCAAAGATAGATGCAAGACAAACTGGAGGGTGAGGGGGGTTGCCAGGACTGTGAGTGACAGAGACAATAGGACGGTGACCGTTGATCGGGAAGATTCATCATTGAGTGGAGTAGCTTTTGTTGGGTTTCAGAACATGCTATGTGCCGTCAGTCCAACGTTTGGAGGTGTTGGGTCAAGGTTAGTTGACTAAAAATAAAGGTGATAAAAGACATGAAAGTCAACAGGTTGAACGAGGTCCATTTTGAGGGCGCACAGCACAAAAACAAACTTTTTTTTTAAACTAAAAGAGGGATCTCTTTTGATGAGATAGTCTGAAGGGTCCTGATAAGGTGGCCTTTCGGGCCTGGGGCGGGGATCCTTTCAGATGACATAAGATGACGTAGCCTCCAGGGGTACCTTACGGTGAAGTGGCCTGAGGAGGCTTGCAATGCAGGAGGCAACTGAGTTTACTCTTGAGTAGGTGAAATCAAAAGCATTACACATTTGGGAAAGGAATCCCTGTCATGTTGTCCTGACCTTGCCTCCTTGGACCCCGCAGGTATGATGCTGGAAAAGATGGATTCATCGACCTGATGGAGCTGAAACTCATGATGGAGAAACTGGGGGCCCCTCAAACCCACCTGGGCCTGAAGAATATGATTCAGGAGGTGGATGAAGACTTCGATGGCAAGCTCAGCTTTCGGGAGGTATCTATGGCGTGTTGAGACCGAGAAGACCCCAGCTCACCCACAGCCCCCAAGGGCAAATGGGTTGGCCTCTTGAGAACACTCTTTGGTCGGGCATTTAATGTTCGACTTAGCTTTTAGGCATAGCTTTTGTAAACGGTGCGGGTGGCATATTCCTATAATCCCAGCTCTTGAGAACTATACAAGGAGTGTGAGTTCAAGGCCAGTGCCCGCTACATTGTGAATTACATGGGACCCTGTCTCCAAAACATATCTTTTATGATAGCTTATGTCCCTGTAATCCTAGTATGTGAAGGCTGAGGCAGGAGGATTGCTGTGAGCTTCTGCCTATGGGCAGCTATGCCTGAATTCTTACTTTGGGGTGTGTGCGTGTGCATGGGTTTTGTTGGAAGGCTTCAGAATATTTCAGTTGGACATGAAGCCATATAACTTGTGACAGAATCCTAACACCAGGACGACAGACTTGGGCCATCTTCTGTTGTCCTGTTGTAGGTTCTGAATCACCTGAGCCCTTGAGACGGAGAGCGATACTCCTGACCACTGAGCCATCTCTTCAGCCTCCTTTCTCCTGTTTTATTCAGGGGCCACCCATTGGTGGGTCAACTGAATCTGAGCCACTGGCTATCTTTTGGTTAGCCTGCAGTGCGGTCTTTCCTCTCAGAAGTGGGCATCCGAGGCTTAGAGACCTCCAGAGCAATTTCGTCAGTTCTTGGCCCTTTTAAGAGACTCCAGTGACATTGACATCAATCCTCTGTGCGCTCCAAGCCTTGTCTTGGTCCCGTTTCTAGGTTATCCCGGGCATGTGGGCTTGGAAGTGTAAGGACCTGTGGCCATCTAGTCCTCACAGGCCACACCCTGCTCTGTGATTTTATGTTGCTGCGTTCATCCATGGCCAAGCTATCTGAGCTTGCATTAAGACCTAAAACTGACAGAGCAGGGCTGGGGACAGGAGAATCTCTCTCAGTCTGGCTTCAGCTCTAGAGCCTTCTGCTTCAGGTTCCCGAGCCCTGGAACTGTAGGCTTCTACCAGCACGCCTGGCCACACGGGAGTTCTTTTTGCTCTTTTGAGACAGAGTTTCACTCTTTTGTATATACTGGCCTTGAACTCACTATGAAGCCAGATCTGGCTTTGGACAAACAGAAATCTCCCTGTCTTAACCTCCTTAGTGCTGGAAATTATAGGCATGTAACCACATAGTCTGTTGGATCGATCTCTCTCTCTCTCTCTCTCTCTCTCTCTCTCTCTCTCTCTCTCTCTCTCTCACACACACACACACACACACACACACACACACACACACACACGTGTATGTATGGTGGGTAGAGTTAAGATGGGTCTTAAAAAAAACCATTGTTAAAATTATTTTATGTGTATGAATGTTTTGTGTGTGTGTGTGTGTGTGTGTGTGTGTGTGTGTGTGTGTGTGTGTGTGTGTCTGTGACCTGTGTGCCTGAAGCCTTGGAGGCCAGAAGAGAGCCTCAGATCTGGAACTGGAGTCATAAATGTCAGTGAGCTGCCATGTGGGAGCTGAGAATCAAACCTGGGTCCTCTACCAGAGCAGCAAGTGCTGTTAACTGTGGGAGCCACCTTTTTACCTCTGAGGACAAATGCAGGCTGGCTTCACTGTGTAGCCGAGGATGACCTTGAGCTCCTCATCCCCTTGCCCCTCCCTCCTAAGTGCCAGGATCACAAAAATGCACCTTCACACCTAGCTTTACCCTTGGTGATTCTTTTTTAAACTCATTTATTGTATGGGACATAAATGCCTCCATGCATGTGTGGAGGTCAGAGGATGACTTGGATGTCCTTCTGTGCCAGTCCAGGGCTAGAACTCTGGCTGTCAGTCTTGGCAGCAGGTATCTCTACCTTTTGAGCTATCTTGTCAGCCCACGCATGGGTTCTCGACACATCCTTTTCCACAGCAAGTTACCTCCTTTGTCCTAATAAGAAAGGTATCTCTGCCATTTACAAATGGAGAGCTCGAGAATACAGTCTTCCTGCACCATTAGTCACAGTCACGATGGGCTTGTGGGGGGGAAGGAACTACTGAACTCCCTCTGCCCTCTGTCTTTGTTCTCTACCTCTCCTTCCCTCCCCCTGTCCCCAGAGTCACAGCTCGGACATTTTCCAACTCCACACCATGCCAGTCTTTGTGGACTATAAATAGGAAAACAAACAAGGTTGTCAGGCAGTGAGGGAGATTGTCATTCAGGGCAGCGAGGGCTGTGATGGGTGAAATGGGAGTGCCTGGGATGCTGGGTGCACTGGGGTTGAACTGGGTCTTCTCTCTCTCTCTCTCTCTCTCTCTCTCTCTCTCTCTCTCTCTCTCTTTCCTTCCTTCCTTCTTTCCTTTCTTCTTTACTTCTTTCTTTCTTCCTTTCTTTCTTTCCTTTCTTCTCTACTCCTCCTTGTCCTCCTTCTTTGGCTGGCTGGGGATGGGAGACCCCTGAACTATGGTGGGGACCCGTTGGTCATCTGTTGAACTGGCAGAGCGAGCTCTTACAGCCTTGAACCTCAGACCTCAGAACGCACAGTACCAGGAAAGAGCAGAAGGGATTCACTAATGTTTCAGGCATGCAGTGCCCTTCTGTGAATGCCCAGCACTGTCATCTCCACTTAAACTTATTTAAAATTATTGTATTTGTTTGTTTGTTTGTTTGTTTGTTTGTTTTGTGTGGAGGGAAAGGGTACATGGGTGCCACAGCATACCTGTGGAGGTCAGAGGTTAACTTCCATCACCCTGGGGATCAAACTCAGGCTCTCAAGTCTTGCTGACAAACACCCTGAGCCATCCCTCCCTCCCTCCCTCTTTAGAGGTCAGGAAACTGAGAGCCCCTGGATGCTCAGCTGAGGCAACACTCCCTCTTTTCTGAGCGGGAACCCCTGGGCCCCTCAGAAGTGTTACTGTGGAAGGCAGCTCCTCGTGAGGACCTCCAGTCGATGAAGTGCTTTAACAATGGCTACATGTTCAGCCTAGTTTGTGTTGCAATAACAGAACGTCCCAGTCCCAGCCTGGATGATTTAGAAAGGAAAGAAGTTTGTCTTGGCCTCAGAGTTCAAGGGCATGGCACATTGACCCCTGCAAGGCTCTGCAGGTCACGTGCAGCTTGAGGAAAGCACAGGGTAAGCGTGGACGAGAGAGCCTCATGGTGAGAGAACGGGAGACAAAGAAGCTCCCTTCATAACGTGCAGCCCCTAAAAACCATCCTCCCCCTCAGTGGCCTATTTTCCTTGCTAAGGCAACCACCTCTCAACACTTTCAAACTAAGGACCAAGCATGATAGAGCCGAATACTGAGGGGCAGGCATTTCCTGACTCCACAGCTCACATTTGCCGAAGCCTCTACTGCTTCTATGTCCTTCACGAGAGAAGAGAGAACCTCAAGAAACAGCAGCCACCATTGTCCCTACCCTCCTGGCCTCTGTCCCATTGCTGGGGGCCTGGGCTCTTTGGACCGGCTTGATTTCAACCAATGTGCTAGCTCCAAGAACTGCTGCAAACTCAGTCTTTGCCGGCCTCTAGTGAGAGAGTTGGAAGCTGCAAGCAGGAGAACGGAGAACATGGTATTATTTCTTTTAATCCAGACAGCTTCCGGGACCTCAGAGAAGCCACAAGACCCTGCCCATGTCACTTCATGTCTTTGATTAGTACTCCCCCAGTCTCCACAGTAAGAGTGAGGGCTGAGTTAAAAACAGAGAGCAGGGAGTTCTGGCCTTGGGAGCTAAGACACTGGGGTTGGGATTTGGGAAGCCTGTTGAAGAGGTGACTGTCTTTCTAACATTCTTCCTCTGTGCGTGCTTTCGGTAGCATCTGAAAACCTGGAGAAACCTCTTCTGGTGGTTTGGGTCCCATCGATTTATAAGTGGGGGATGGTGGTGTTCATAGAAACCACACAATGCTTGTTAGGCCGATCAGTTTGTAATTTTTAAAAATGCATTTATTTTATGTGTATAAAAGTCTTACCTCCGTGCACGTATGTATACCATGTACATGCCCAGTGCTTACAGAGGCCAGAAGAGGGCACTGGATCGCCTAGAAGTAGAGTTAGGGATGGTTGTGAGCCATTCTGTGAGTGCTGGGAAAGAACCAGAGTCCCCTGCAAGTGCTCATAACCACAGATCTGTCCCTTCAACTCCCCCTCCCCACAGCTTGTAGTTTTTTGTGTGGGGGCAAACCCTGACAACCTGAATTCAATCTCTGGTACCCACATAGTAGAAGAGAGCCAACAGAGTTGTCCTCTGATCTCCATACATACACCATGCATACATGTATACAAAATGAATAATTAATTCATAGGTTGTGTTGCTTTTTTTTGTTTTGGGCTAGACTTTCATACCATAGCCCACGCCGGCCTGAACCTGTTGGCAGTCTTCCTACCCCTGCTGCCTGATGCTGATGTTATAAGTGTGAGGCACCATGCTAGCTTTATAATAATTACAGAGAAGGGATCCAAATAACCAGAAAGTAGCCCTGAGAGAGGTTAGATGAGGAGGGACTGTGATTTAAGAATTTATTCTGCAGAGGCCCTAACACAGCTGCCCTCAAAGATTACTTTGTTGAGGTTACACATTTTGAATGTGGAAGAAGACGGTGGGTTACACAATAAATGTGGGGCTTACTGAGTAACTATTTGGAAGAAAAATAAGGTTAATGATTACCCTACCAATAGAACAGAATACATTTCAGAGATTAAATATTTACGTGGTTTTTTTTTTAAAGCTATAAAAGTACTAGACAGAAACATACCTGACTGTTTATGTAACCTTGGTGTTGGGGAACATTTTTCTAAGCCTGTCTCTGGGAAGAGGAAAGAAAAATATCTGACAGCCTTTATGTCTTGGAGTCAAAAGGTACCATGAGGAAGCCAGGAATTTGTGACACACACTGGTGGTCCCAACTCATTCCAGAGCCCAACACGGGAGTATGAGTTGAGACCAGCAACATAGCAAGACCCTCTCATCCGAAAAAGTAATAAGCAGATCCCCCGTGGTGTCGAACGCCTTTAACCCTAGCGCTCAGGAGGCCGAGGTAGGTAGATCCGTGTGAGTTTGAGGCCAGCCTAGTTTACACAGTGAGTTCCAGGACAGCTAGGGCATTGTAGAGAGACTGTGCCTCAAGCAACAAAATTAACAAACAGGCCGGTGAGGCAGCTCGGTTGGTAAAGACAAGATGGCAAGCCTGCCCGGCTGAGTTCAAGCCCAGGGGCCCATACGGCGGAAGGAGAACTGACTCACGCAAGCTGTCTTCTAACCTCCGCAAGTGTGTTCTGGCACGTGTGTAAACCAACAGAGCCATAGCTCCGGCACACTCAAATGACATGAAGCAGAGCTGACATGTTTTAAACCTACCGAGGCCTACCGAGATATCTTAGTAAACCACAGGAAAGGTAAGCGCTCTCATGCGGAAACAGAACACACGGGGAAAAAAAGAGAAGTGGCTGGGAGATGCGGGAAAGCGGGGTCAGTGCGATTGATGGCTCGGGGTGTAAAGGACAAACTGGACAACCTGAGTTTAATCTCAGGGACTCACATGAAGAAGAGCATCAACTCTACAGGTGTCCTCTGACCTCCATATGTGTACCATGTTTTACACATACACACTAATTAAAAAATTATTTTTTAACATAAAAAACGTTTAATATAAAAGATTTAAGTTGGGGCTGGTAAAAGTCTGTAATCCCAGCACTTGGGAGGCAGAGGTGGGTGGATCTTTGTGAACTCAAGACTCGAGACCCTCTGAAAAAAAAATAACCAAAAATATAATTAAATTATAATTTAATTCGAAAATAGCGTATGGGGTTGGAGAAATGGCTGAATAGAGCAGTGGTTCTCAACCTGGGGGTCAGGACACCTTGGGGGTCACCTATCGGATACCCTGCATATTAGGTATTTACAGTGCATAACAGTAGCAAAATTATAAAGTAGCAAGGAGGATGATTTTATGGCTGGGGGTCACCACAGCATGAGGACCTGTATTAAAAGGTCGCAGTGTTAGGAAGGTTGAGAACTGCTCAGATTGAGGCTCCTTCAGCTGTCCTAGCTGTGGAAGCATGATGCCCAAAGTTTAGTTCCCAGAACACGTGTAGAACGCTGAGTGTATTCGCACACGTCTGTAATCCCAGCACACTTACAGAGAGACGGGCGGCAGAGACAAGAGGGTCATGGGAAGATGGAGGGCTGGGTAGCCTTGAGCAGACAGCAGCAACAGAAACAAGACAGACCCTGCCTCAGTAAGGAGGAAGGCAAGAACTGATGCCGGAGAGTTAACCTCTGCCCTCTACACATGTGCTGTGGAATGTACACGCCTATCTCATAACCCAATAAATAAATAAGCGCATCAATTAATAAATGAATCAATGTGGGCTAAACATACACCTTCCATCCCAGCAGTCAGGAGAGGACTTCTATAACTTCATGGCCTTTCTGGTCTATACAGCCAGGTCTAGCCCAGCCAAGACAACGCAGTGAGACCTTGCATCAAAGAAACAAGCACAAGCAAATGAGTACACGTTAGATTATAAGCCTTCCCCATCATGTCTAGCTTATGCAGTTCTTACTTGGGATTGAACCCAGGGCTTTCTACCAACCAGGCTACTCTGCAACCCTACTGTGTGGATATTTGAGGGCTAGATTTCCAACAGTGGCCGTTAATGAATGGAGGAGAGAGTTTGTATTTAATTCGATTTATTTATTTGGTGCTGGGGATTGGACTCAGGTCCTTACACATAGTAAGCGTGTGCTTTCCCACCGAGCTATGCCCTCAACTCCGTGGTTTTGGTTGTGATGACCTGGTAACCGACAAAACCGTTCTCTACATATACACAGGCATAGCATCGTTTTCTAGGCCGGAGAGATGACCGAGAGTGCTTGATGCCCTAGCAGAGGATCCAAGTTTGATTCCCAGTACCCATATCAGGCAGCCTTGAACTGCTAGTAACTCCAGCTCAAGGGGCTCCAACGCTGTCTCCTGAAGGTCATGGATTCCTGCACCCACCCAAACACATCCTCCCCCATACACTTAGTTTTTTCCTTTGTTTTTGTTTTGTTTTTTGAGACGGGGTTTCTCAGTTTGAGACAGCCCTGGCTGTCCTGGAACTCACTCTGTAGACCAGGCTGGCCTTGAACACACAGAGATCCTCCTGCCTCTGCCTCCCTAGTCCTGGGATTAAAGGTGTGTGCCACCACCGCCCTACAAAAACCTACCCTTTTCAAATACTTGGGCAGAATGTCATTTGTTCAGGCTTGAGGGATTGTTACGGATGTTTTGGTGACCGAGTAGTAGAATGGTCAGAACCTTTTGTCCTTCTTCCTTCCCGCAGTTTCTGCTCATTTTCCACAAGGCTGCTGCTGGAGAGCTGCAGGAGGACAGTGGGCTGCTGGCACTGGCCAAGTTTTCCGAGATCAATGTTGCCCTGGAGGGTGTCAAAGGTGCCAAGAACTTCTTCGAAGCCAAGGTGAGCGGCTGTTTCTTTCCTACCCAGCCACCACTCTTCCTTTACCCTGCCCTTGTGACAGGCACTTCCTATCCAGGGACCCATTAGCTCCCTCGGGACCAGGAAGTCTGTATAATCTATACAGGTACGGGGGGAGGGTAAGAGGGTGAATCCTCACACCGTCTGGAAAACACAGTATACAAGACACCTGTTCACAGGCCCCAGAGGGCTTATGGGTTCTAGGTTTGTACTCTCCGTCTAGGCTTTGTCTAAAGTTCCTTTCTATCTCCACAACCACGTGAGTTGCTTCTGGAGCACTCCCCAACACACACACACACACACACACACATACACATACACACACACACACACACTTACTTTAAAATGACTATCATTAAAAAAAAAAAGTCTTTTAAAAGGTAATATCTGGATCAGAGACAAGTGGAGAGGAGTTCGGGGAAGAGTTCCCCGGGGCCCCACATCAATGTTTGCTTCACTGAAAGTGCTCCAGAGGTGGGAAGCCCCTCAGCCCTGCAAGTTCACAGTCATTCAACACCGAGGCGCCTCCCCAAGGTTAGCTGCTGCATCCTTGTCTCTGCAGAGCATACGTGTAGACAGACAGACAGAGCATACAGACAGGAGAGCCCTCCACACCTGCTGCCAAGCAGGGCAGGGTCCCCTGAGAGGGTCACATGCTTCCCACCAGGTCGGTCACCCAAGAGCAGATCTGCCTCCTGCACTCACATTGTCACTCTAGCCCTGTTTCCGTTTGTACCACGTAGGTAGCAACAGGATTAAACGAGCTCACATATATAGCGCTAAGCAATTGCCTGGCTTGTGGGGAGCAGCCGGCATGTCGTCCTAGCTTTTGGGACTGCATGCTTCTTCTGTTTCCAGCCTCTGGGGGACTTTGAGTTTCTTCCAGGAGCTTCTCCAAGGCCAGAGTGACCTTGGTGACATCCCGGCCTGCTTAGAGCTCAAAACAGGACTCAATTCTCACTTGTCCGTGATGCTCACTCTGTTGGCAAAGACCAGCCAGTGCATTGACTTCTGAAACCCAGGAAGAGGGGACAAAGCATTTGCCTTCCTCAGGGGGCCCACACAGACAGTACAAGGAGGGAAGCCAATGATTCGTTGACACAGCGTGTAGAGATGAGGAAGGGGTTCCTTCTTTGATGGAGCTTCTTCGGCCATTGGCTTCATCACGTTTGCAATCACTTAAGGCTTCTTGGGAAGGGGCCTAGGATTGAGGCCTGAGAGTAGCAGGACACTTCACTGTTGTGGTGCCCTGGGCCAAGTGCTGTAGGTGACGCGCACCCGAGTCCCTATGCCTGTGTCATCTAGGCGTGCAGGACCAGTCATAACTCGCCTGTGAGCCCCGCTCCAGCCTCATCTAGTCCTTGAGATGTTGCTGGGAATGCTCACAATCAGTTCTCAGAACCGGTAGCTCCTTTCGTCCAGAGCACCACCCCAGGGCCTCTGTTTGGAGAACTCTGCTCCCTTTGGGACCACCTTCTAGGGCAGCTCATTCTTGGCTAACCAGACCTGAAAAGGCCCCTCTCCCGAGTGCCTGCATTCCGTGTGCAAGTGGCACTGTTTTGTGTCTGTTCAGTGCTCTCAGGCACTTGCAGGAAGAGCAGTTAATACTCTGCCTCTGGAATGTCTCCCTTCTGATATGCTTGGGCTCCTGGCAGGGATTTTCCCATAACAGTGCTGGGGTAGACGGAAACTGGATGCAACCTAAGCTTCCATTACCAGAGACAAAGCCATCATGGCCCTGCGTTTGCTCACTCTGCAGCCGTCAAAGATTGAGATGAGGCTGCATGATATGTGTGGGCAGACGTCCAAAAGCAAGCAAGCAAAACAATACGTGTGAACTTGGTTTTAAATACAGAATACAGCCAAGATCGTTACGATCGAAATTATTAGCAATAGTGACGTCAAAGGACTCATTTTATATTTTTAGAGTGTCGTGGTAGAATTGGTGTGCTTTGTTTTTATAAGGAGAAAAGATGAAGTGCCTAAAGAAAAAAACAAAACCACAATAAACCTTTTCCTACTCGCTGTGTTTATATGTCTGCCTCCCCAGCGAGACTCCAAGGCAGAGTGGGCGTGTTATCGTTGTAATTACAGCGCCCAGTGTGTAATGGCTCTCAATAAACGTTCTGCATGAATGACGAATGGAGTGAAACACTGCTTGGACTTGGGAGAGGCCATAAAGGAGATGACACTGGTGACAGATGTTCCAAGATGAATGGGGAATCACCTTGTAATCAAGGAAGGGAGGCGTTCTAGTCATGGGAACTGCTAGCGAAGGCTCCAAGACATGCCAGGCCAGGAGTCCTGGAGGCTGGGGACGACTCGGGAGTGTGTAAGCAGGCAGGGCTGGAGCCATAGCTGGTAAAGCAAGCCAAGACGCAAGTGTGCAGAGCTAGGGACAGGGCCACGCTCCTCCCCCTCCGTCATGAGGTAGCTGAGTCTTGAGATCAGATGGTCCCTGGATGTAACCCCCAGGCTGAGAGGACATCTGTAGACTGGCCTTCCAGGTCCAACCCAAGTCTCTCTCAAACTTTTTTGGGTGTATGTGAGAGGAGGCTGAGTTGTCGGGAAACACGTGGCTGGCCCAGTGCAGCCGGGCTGGGATAGCACAGCTGCAGGGGCTGGAGAGCCCTCAGAGGTGTTTGTCCAGGTCTGACCTAGGACAGATGCACTAGGAGAGGTTCCCACAGGTGCGTGGGGAGGAATATCGGTTGTCAAGCATTGTGACAGTGGGACCAGGGACAATATAATGACACACAACTCTAGAACTCCAGCGCTCGTGACTACTTTATTGGGAAACTTTGGAAGACCAGTAGGCAGTGTGCATTGAGGAGGAGAGCTGAGATTTTCTTTTCCATCAAGAAAGCCCCTCCCCCAAGTGGGAGTGGTTTGAGGAGAGAAAGTGGTAAACTGGGCTTTGGTGTGAAGTCCACGGTAACTTCAGGTACAGTAGAGACATGCATGGATTTGGTAGATATGGTGCTGACTGCAAGTGATCCTCCAGTCATGGCCACATGGAGGCTATAAAAATAGGTCTGTCTTGGACGTCTGTGTGTCTTGCTTTAAGGATGGATCGTGAAGCAATTCTTCCATGCCTTTACCAATGTCTGGATCATAGCTGTCCTCATAGCCCCTGGGGATAGGGGTGGACCCAGATTCCACATGCCAGGTGAACTTCCCATAGGAAGAAAGGAGGAAGAAATAAGATTTGTGGGCACCCAGGAGCACAGAGGATGGGAGCCACCATCCCAGGTACATGTCGAGTCAGCAGGAGAATAGATCTTAGTGGTAACTGGACTATGGGGAAGACTTGTATGTAAGTCCTCAGAGAAGTTGGGTCATCAGAAGTCCAAGAGAATGCTGGAGAAAAGTGCTATTTTGCTGGACAAGAGCTGTTTGGATTTTCGAAATTTCATTTTTATTTTTTGTTAGTTATGTATATGGATATGTCTGGGTTAGGAGTCTGTAACTATGACTGCGGGAGCCCAAAGAAGTAAGAGTTATCAGATGTCTCTGGATTTAGAGTAGCTTTGAGCCTCTTGGTGTGGGTGCTGGGAATTGAACTTAGATCCATCTGGAAGAACAGTGTGTGCTCTGACCTCTAAGTCATCTCTAGACATCCCTAGCAAGTCCCTTCTTCCAACATATGGGTCCTACAGATGGAACTCAGGTTGTCAAATCTGGCACCAGGCTATCTGGCCAGCCCTCAGTAGAAACGCTTAAAGGATCAGATTCATCCTGTTGGACTGATTGCACTGCGATAGGACAAAATTGGACCCGGTAGGAGGAGCTCTGAGAGCCAAGTCTCGATTGCAGGTGCCCAGGCAGGTGAGACCATAGCTTAGGGTCAGGTAAAAACATTCTTGTTTACTTTGTAGCCTCTGAGAGAGGTCAGCATGTGTTCATGTCAGGGGGAAATTGTCCAGGAAATGCAGAAATAAAAAGCAAGATGACTGAGAAGATAGGACATGGGGTTAGGGTCAAGGGCTGGTTCTAGAACCCAGAGGGAGGATGGTCAGGGGTGGGCTATAAGAACCCAGAGGCAAGCTGGACTTTTGTGGTGCCGGAGATGAAAGGTTCCTGGTTGAAGAGATGGCAAATGTCTCCCTCTCCTGTTGTCCTAATTAGGAATGGTGGGGAGAGGAGACTTGGTGCTGGGTCAGACCTCTTCCAGTGCTTTATCTTCACACACCAACACCCTGGAGGGAGGCGTTTATGTCCCGTTTTGGTTGGAGTGTATGTGTGTGTGCGCGGGGGTGCATGTGTGAGCGCGCCTGTGCGTGTACGTATTTGACTTGAGAAGAAATCTCCCATAGTGTGGGCTGACCTTGAACTTTTAATCTTCCTGCTATCACTGCCCCAGTGCTGGGAAAAACAAGGCATTTGCCAACAGACCCAACAATTTTCCCACACAGAAGATAAGGATGTTGAAGCTTGCACAGTGTTTCTTTGGTAAACATTTAGCAACAAACTATCATCTTGTAATCCTAGCATTCAGGAGGCAGAGATAGGAAGTTTAAGAGTTCAAGGCCCAGATCCACAACATACAGAGTTCAGCAGCTGTCTGGACTACAGGAGGCCCTGTGGTATAAACATCAAGTTTTTTTTTTTTTAAGTTTTACTTTATTTATATGAGTACACCGTCACTGTCTTCAGATCTGTACACCAGAAGAGAGCATCAGATCCCATTACAGATGATTGTAAGCTACCATGTGGTTGTTGGGAATTGAACTCAGGACCTCTGGAAGAGCAGTCAGCTGTCTCACCAGCCCCTCAAGTTTGTTTTAAGTTCTATAAATAACATACTTTACATCCTTCGACATGTCATACTCCACATAGCTATTGACTAACAGAGATAGATCCACAGAGAAGGTGCCCCCACCCCCCACCCCCGCCCTGGACTCGCATCTGTTGCCAGATTGTGGTTGCAATGGACAGAAGAAAATAGTTTCTAGGACTAGAGAGATGGCTCAGTGGTTAAGAGCATTGGTTGTTCTTCCAGAGGACCTGAGTTTGATTGCCAGCACCCACATGGCTGTTTACAACTGTCTGTAACTCCAGGTCCAGGGCTTCCAAAGTCCAAACATGCACATGGAGCACAGACTCACGTAAAGGCAAAAATACCTAAACACATTAAAATAGAATTTAAAAAAAATTAGATCCAGTATGATATTAGTTCCTAGTTTGAGATAATTCATAAAGAAAAAAGTGAAAGAATGAATCCTGAAACCTCAGGCTGGGTGTGACAGTGCATGCCTGTAATCCCAACCCTTAAGGAAGCTGAGGCAGGGGGTTTACAGCACGTTTGAGGTTGGCTTGGGCTTCCTAGCAAGTAACAGGACTCAAGGGGGCTGAGTATTACAGCTGTGAGGAGAAAGATCCCCGGATGGTCAGGGAGCCAAGGAGTACCACAAAGTCACACCATACAAGAAACCTCCCGCAAGAGATTTGCTAGGAGACAAAGAGGGTGTCTCAGGCGAGAAGCAACAGGGAAATGAGCAAGACACAGGCTTAATATAGGGTTTCTTGGGGAGGAGTTTTTCAGGGTGGAAATTTCTAGGGTGGGGATTGGTAAGATTTCAAGTCCTGAACCTGGGCAAGCCCAGGGATTGGTGGGTTTTTGAGCTCAGGGATTAGTGGGTTGGAGCTTGGGGATTGATGGGTTTTTTGAGCTCAGGGATTCGTAAATTTTCAAACTGGGAAAGAGGGTAGCTTAAGAGATAACCCAGTGGCGCTTGCCTAGGAAGCGTAAGGCCCTGGGTTGGTTCCCAACTCCAAAAAAAAAAAAAAAAAAAAAAAAAAAAAAAAAAAAACTTGAAAAAGAGATAACCCAGTGGTTGAAGTGTTTGCTGCAGGAAGGCCAGAGTTTAGATGGCCAGAACCCTTTGTGAAGCAGGACATGTTAATCTCAGTTCTCTTGTGGCAAGAAGGGTGGATTGAAGCAGTTCCTGGAAACTAGGAGACCAGCTAGCCTGGATACAGAAACACGAGTAAGAGAGCGACTTTGTCCCAAACAAGGTGAAGACTAACACTTGAGGTTTTCCTCTGACATCTACACACAAGCAAGCAGGCACCATCAACAAAGAGAGAGACGGGGAGGAAAAGCTTCAGCTTCATTGCTTGACATTCTGAGCAATTTCTTGTTGAGGATTTTAAGTTCCAGGAGGTCATCCTCTCACTGTCTCGGGACATTTCATGACGCAAAGGCCACAGACAATTTAAAGTTTCACCTGCATTGTTAACATTTTCCCAGCCCATTATGACAAGATGGTGTAGACACAGACAGTGAAGGCCAACTGTTGGCTGTTTTCCATGATGTAAACATTCACACAGAGATTGAGTTCAAGCTCTCAGTGGAACGTGGATGCAGGTGGAACCAGGAAGCTGTTCACAGTCAAATAAAAAACACCACCCAGCATTCCCACTCTGGAGACACAGCCCGAGCAGATCCTAGTAGTATGTAATATGATGGCCCTTCAGTACTCAACCCTTTTCCCGTTGGTATGATTGATTGTAGATTCGTTCAATCTAAGATTTTGTAATGACTAATTTTATAAATGGGTCACAGACATGCTAGGAATCAAGTTGGTTTTTGAGCAGTCACAAGTCAGTTGCTTGTAGGTCCAACATACCTTGAGGTAGTGGAAAGACTGCATCTGTTTTCTTCCAATTGAAGGAGGCCGAGATGGGATGGATGGGTGACCATTGTGAGGAGAGAGATAAGAAAGAAATCCAATGAAGACCCAGCTCTGGCCAGGAATCCCAAGTCCCAGTGGTTGTAGCCACTCTCTTTATAAGAGGTTTTTATTGTTTTTATGTATAAGAATCTTTTACCTGCCTACATGTATGTGCACCACATGCCTACAGAGGCCAGAAGAAGGTGTCCAGAGTCCTTGGAACTGGAGGTTCAGATGGTTTTGGGCTGTCATATAGACTCTGGGAACTGAACCTTGGTCCTCTGTAACTGCTCTTGATCACTAAGCTTCCTCTCTACATTGAAGAGATTCTTTTTTAAGTGTGTCCTCAGCTTGGAAGCATGCATTCTAAATTGTGGCAGTGAAGGTGGACCTTGGTGAGGCGGGTGGGCAGATGTGATGGTGTGCCAGGCAAAAGTGCAGCTGGGGAATGAGGGTGTAGTTGGCCCTTTGTGTATATGAAGGGATTGGTTCTAGACCTCACAATATAAAGTGGTGTTTAGGGTTGTAGACATAGTGTACTTGACAAAGCACTTATCTTGCAAGCATGGGGACCCAAGTTCAAACCCCTGACCCCACTTGAAAAAAAAAAAAAAAAGCCAGACATGGTGGCATATCTGGATCCTTGGGGCTCCCTAGCCAGCCAGCTAGCCAGCCAGCCAGCCAGCCAGCCAGCCAGCCAGCCAGCCTACTTACTTAGCAAGCTCCAGGCTAAAGCAAGGTGAGCACACGAGGAACTACAGTCAAGGGTCTTCTAGTCTCTGCATGCAGGTGTACACATATGCATGCTCACGTATACACACATGAAGTGACTTATGTTTACATAAACCTATGTACATTCCCCCCAATAGATTGATAATCAGTGTTGTGAAAACATAGACAATAATAAATAAAGATTATAAATAACAGACAATAAAAACAAGTAACAAAAGACAGTGAGCAGATGCACAAAGGGTCATGCATGTTCACTTTCTGAAGACACTGAATTTGAGAACAAAATCAGATGAGAATCACAGCTACCAGTTGCTCTAGCTCCATGGGCACCCAGACACATGCACACTCATCATTTTAAAATAAATAATTAGAAATTAAAAAGAAGTTTAATTAATTAATTAAAACACTTTTGAAATAGAATTTTATATATGCAGCCCAGGTTGGCCTTAAGTCTGTAATCTTCCTGCCTTTGTGTCCAGACAAAATTGAGTTAAAAAGAAATTTATTTAATTAAAAAGAAATTTATACCCATTTTCTGATTCCCAGGTTTGAATTCATGGCCTTGTGCATGCTAAGCACACAGGTAGCCACTGGATTCTACCTCATCTCCCCCAAATAATGCTTAAACATAGCATCGAGTGATATTAAACCCTGGGTGGGGTGTGAGGACAAGTGCAGCCACCATGGAAACAGCATGTTAGGTAAGAGGAATGGATGTCTTCTCTGAAGGAGTCGAGTGACGGGAAATATAGGAACAATAGGGAACTGTCAACAGAAGGTTCTGAGAACAGCTGGTCCCAGTGGAACAGGCTTTTAAGCTTAGCCACTTGGGAAGCTGAGGCAGCAGGGTCACAAGTTGCCAGCCCAACCCTGTCTCAAAAAGTTGAGAGGTCTGAGGATACTAGATGAGGGGAGATGGTCTTTTCTAAAAGGCTCAGTTCCAAAATAGACTGCCAAGATAGGAGATAGATTAGATAGATAGATAGATAGATAGATAGATAGATAGATAGATAGATAGACAGACAGACAGACAGATAAGTAACTAGATAAATAGATTGGAAAGAAATAAAACACACACACAAAGGTAATGTAAAGGACAGTTGGCTAGCTATTTTAAGTAGAAGAATTTAAAATCTCTCCTTTATACCCTCTATTAAAATAGATGAGGGACTGGAGAGAGGGCTTGGTGGTTAAGAGCACTGGCTGCTTTTGAAGAGGATCTGGGTTCACGTCCCAGCACCTCATGGTGGCTCACAAACATCTGTGACTCCAGTTCCAGGGGTACAGTGACATCTCCTGACCTCCATAGAAGCCACACACGTGGTGCATATAACATACATGCAGGCAAAGCACTCATACACATAAAATGAGATTCAAAATATAAAATAAAGGAGCGTGTGTCTGTGTGTCTGTCTGTGTGTGTATGAATATGCGCACCAACCAAATAAAGTCAGGTATATCTCACACCTGTCAAACCAATGTTTATGAGGTGAGGCAGGAGGGTCAAAAATTGAAGGCCAGTTTGGGCTACACAGTGAGTTTGAGGCTAGCCTGGACTACGTGAGCAAAGTACAGAAGATACACATGAAAGTATTAGAAGGGAATATAGAAAAGTGGATTTAGAGCGTTGGAGGCTTTCTTCGATGTGATATAAAAGGCAAGAGCTAATGTTGGTAAATTAAATTACGTGAAGATTTTAAGTACTTTGGAGGCCCAAAGATAGGAAGAGAAGATTTGCAGCAAGGGATTGGTGTTATGTAGAGAGCTGCAGATTGAAAGAGAAAAGCAGTTGGGACGTGAACGTGGGCAAAGGGTCCAGGTGGGTAACTCACCGAGGAGGAACTGAGACGACGACAATATGTTTTTGTCTACAGATTGGCAAGAAAGGGAGACTAATCATGATAAGCTTCAGCCAAGGTGCGTATGAGTGTTTCTGGTCCAGGACGGTGTGGGTGTAAATCGGATGGAACAGCTGTGGTCAAGGGCTGTCTCATGCCTTCATTAAAGTCACCTACACGCTCAGGGAGCCACTGAGAGACGGTACCACATGTATAAACCATGAAAAAAAAAATCAGTTCTAGGAGAGAGGATTTTGAAATAGTTTTATCTGATAAGGGATGAGATAAGTTATGATTATTATTAAGATGTGTCTCATGTGTCCCAGGCTCTCTTCAAACTGGCTATGCAGCCGAGGATGGTCACACACTTGTGTTGCAGTAAATCTTCAACCCCAATAAGCCCATGCAAAGAACACACAACTCAGTTATAATGTTTATAAGCTGCCCACCTAGATTGGGCAGATTCACCACTGCACTACTCTGTTCCCCAGCTATGAGATCGATCTCTTGTTACTTGTGTCTTCTCCAGGCCACATGGTTTTGTTCCTTCTTCCTCCATCTTCCTCTGTCTCTTCCTTTGTCTCCCTCCTCCTTCTCCCTCCTTCCTCTCTCTCCCTCTCTAAAACCTCCAAGAAGGTTCAAATGAAATCACCTGAGTATGGGATCCACTCCTCTTGAGGAAGCAAAATTAGCATCAAAACCCAAACACCAGAGCAATCCACAGCACACTTCTGATTCTCTGTATGTGCCTCCTGAGTTCTGGGATTACAGGGGTTCGCCACCACATCCAGCTTTATGCAGTACTGGGGGGCTAACGTGGTTTCATACATTCTGGGCAAGCACTCTCCCAACTGAGCTCTATCTTCCAGCCTGATACGGTATTATTGAAGATAAATCATTAAGTTAAATAAAAAACAGATATTATGAAATCCCTCTCACAACATGAACATAAACATGTAGTATTTGTTTTTATTTCATTGGTTTTAGAGACTGGATCTCACACACACTAGCTCCCGGTGGCCTAGAACTCTATATATCCACATTGGCCTTGAACTCAACACTCTGCAATCTGAGTGTTAGGATTGCAAGTGTGAGCTAAACTTGTAGTGCTTTTATAATATATGGTGCCAAATCAAACCAAAATGTAATATTCGGTAGTAAATTTAGAAAGACTCACTGAGAGAGACGCTTCAATTTTATTTTTTTGTGGTTACTGATGGTTGAACCCAGGACCTCACACACACCAGGTAAATCCTCAGAGACTGAATTACATTTCAGCCTAGAACTAAAATGTTGAGGGAAACACAAAATCAGCACTGGGGAAACACACACACATACACACACACACACACACACACACACACACACACACACACACACAACCAAAAGACCTGATGCACTGGAGCTGGAGAGATGGTTCAGTGGTTAAGCATGTTATTGCCCTCCCAGAGGACCCAAGTTTACCTCCCAGCAACCACACTGGGCTGGTGAGATGACTCAGCGGTTAAGAGCACTGACTGCTCTTCCAGAGTTCAATTCCCAGCAACCACATGGCGGCTCACAACCATGTGTAATGAGATCTGATGTCCTTCCTCTTCTGGTGTGTCTGAAGAGAGTGACAGTGTACTCATATACATTAAATAAAAAAATATCTTTAAAAAATATTTCCCTTTCAGTCCATGTTAGATACAACCCCAACCAAAGACTCCCAAGGCACTTACTTTTGTTCTTCCACCTAGAATGTAGCAATATTTAAAAAAAATATTTTTATTAATTCTTCGAGAGTTTTACACAATGAATTTTAATCCTATTTGCCCCCAACCTCTCCCCTTAACTCTTCCCCAAATCTATCTCTTCCCTGCCACTCCACAACTTGCATTCTTTAAAAAAAAAAAAAAATGCCTATAGCCCCTGCTTTGTGCTGCCCATGTGTTTCTGGATGTGGGACTGGAGCATGGTTGACCTACCAGGAGTTACACACTTAAAAAAAATTGACTCTCTCCCAGAAGCCATCAACTTCCCATAGATCCTCAAGGGGGCGGGACTCACGAGCCCCTTCCTATCCCATGCTAGAATGCTGACTGGCTTGATGGCGTAAAGGTCATGGGCAAGCAACAGCACCTGCCATGCGTTTATAAGCACAGCTGGTACCACTCCTTCCACTCAGGCACTTCCTGACCTCTGTCTGGCTCTTGTAGCGTTTCCACCCACCCTTCCATGGTTGTCCCTGAGTCTTGGAGTGGGTGTGTGATGTAGGTGTCCCATTTGTGTCTTAGCACTCCAGAGTGGATTTACCTCTGCATCTTGACCACATGAGTTTCTGCATCAATTACCCTCTCTGAGGTACAAAGAACTTCTATGCTGAGGTCTGAGTACCACTCGGCCTGGTTCAAGGACTGCTCCACCAGAATACTGCTGTGAAATCACAGAGACATAAATGTGGGAAACGGTTTGGGGAAGTGGCTTCACGGTAGAGCTTGCCTACCACCAGGAGCTAGTGGTTGCACACTAGCACCCTGAAAAAAGAATCAAGAAAGAACAACTCCCCAAAATAGAAGCAGGTAGAAGCCAGCCAGGTAGAAGCCAGCCACAGATAAAGCAACGGTACCAGCGCTTAACAGCAGATTATGAACCAAAGGAAGAAGTGTCATCGGAGCCCTTTGTCTAAGGTTTGCATGGTTGCCCGCAAGGGTTTGGGGTGCCAGCATCCCCATATCTTTCCCTGACCTCACCGAGCCATCTGTTTGCTATTTCTCTGCAGGCCCAGGCCTTGGCCTGCTCCAGTAAGTTCGAAGCTGAGTTAAAAGCTGAGCAAGATGAGCGGAAACGGGAAGAGGAGGCCAGGAGGCTCCGCCAGGCAGCCTTCCGGGAGCTCAAGGCAGCTTTCAGCGCATAGTCCTGCTGACCTGACCCTTGACCACAGCTGTGCCTTACTGACACCCTGGAGGTGATGACTAGGATTTTCACATTTTAATCCTCGCAGCCTTCTGCGCAAATGACCTCCCCTTCAAGGCCTAGGCCTGTTTCTTAGTGCTTCTGGATAACCAGTGACTGCTTTCATCCTTTCCAGGGTCCTGGCCCCTTTCAAACGGTTCGCCAGCTGGTTTCCCCAGCCTTCACTCCTCTGCCGTTATCTGTAGCCGAGATTTGTTTCTTACTTGTTCCCGAGTAGTCCTATGTCAACAAGTCCTGTTTATCTATGGTTCTCAGAGGACATGTTGCACGTCATCTCGTGTAGTTTTTTTTTTCTTGTGGTCCTTGCATTATTTCCCAGTCAGCGTCTGTCTTCTTGTCATTACTCAGATTCCACTGACTTCTTTTTCACCGTCTTTCACCCTAGTATGATGGCGGGATTTGAAGGAAGACTTGTGAATTAGACCCTCTATCCCCACCCCACTCCGAAACAGGGGACTAACTTGATGCTGTCTTTGCCTGTCTCCTGGCACTTAACAATGTCTACGTTTTCGTTCCCCCTCATTCTTCATTTCACAATCCAGTCATTTTAAGTCCTTTACTGTTAAGAATGAAAGAATCGTCAGAAGTAATTAATATTAGTGAGTAGAAGGATAGCTGTCATCCGACCCCATGCAAATCAGGGTGGACCTGTGAAATTCTCAAGTGACATCCAAGGTCTTTTGAAGTCATGACCATCTTCCGGTGTCTGACATCAGCTCCAAAGAACTGAAAGAAATGTATTCTCACCCATGGGACAGATTTTTTTATCTTGTGAGTTTCTTGGGACTTCTCACAAATACCAGGGGGTTGTATTTTTTAACAAAAACAAAAACAAAAATTCTTAATGTCATATTTATTACTTCTCTTTTGTAACTGCTGTCTCTACAATAAAGAAAACATCTGCCCTTCTATCTTACAACTGTTTACTTTTAAATAAAATGAGCAAATGATCTTTGCCTTCATACCGGTGTGCCTTTGGTCTTCTTTGAATTAGGGGATGGAAGAATATGTTTTCTATGGGGTCTGTTCAGCCTTAGGCTTCTGTTGACACTGAGTCCCTGAAGTATGGGTAGAAATAGGAACAGGATGGGTAGTGTTGGAATTGTAGCTCAGTGGGTAGATCACTTACTTGCCTAGCATGCTTGAGTTCAAGCACCATACTTGCATTTTAGGACATAGATGCAGAATTCAAGCTTATGATTATCCTTTGCTATAGGGTGAGTTTGAGGCCTGGCTAGGTTACATGAAACCTTTTTTAAATTTTTAAATATTTTAAAATATATATATATTAGTTGTCTTCAGACACACCAGAAGAGGGCACCGAATCACATTACAGATGGTTGTGAGCCACCATGTGGTTGCTGGGAATTGAACTCAGGACCTCCGGAAGAGCAGTCAGTGCTCTTAACTACTGAGCTATCCCTCCAGCTCCAGACCTTGTTTTAAGAGAAGCCATTGGCTGGAAACCGGGAAAGGGAATAATAATTGGAATGTAAATAAGAAATACCCAAGTTAATAAAGATGGAGGGGAAAAAAAGCATTAAGTACACACACACACATACGCACAAAAAAAAAAAAAAAAAAAAGCCATTAATGGAACCCTAAAGAAGAGGGTGAGAAAGGATTCAAGGAGCCACAGTATGAGAAACAACCCACAGAATCAACTAAGCAAGGCTTATAGGGGCTCACAGAGTCTGAAGTGACAATCACAGACCCTCTATGGGTCTGAGCTAGGCCCTCTGCATATATCTTATGGTTGCATAGCTTGGTGTTCTTATGGGATCTCTAAGTGGTAGTTGGGGATATCTCTGACTCTTGCTTGTACATGGAACCTTTTTTCTCCTAATGGGTCACCTTGGCCAGCCTTGATTTGAGGGTTTGTGCCTAGTCTTATTGTAATGACACATTCAGGTGATAACCCTGGGAGGCCTGCTCTTTTTTGGGGGGACGGGAGAGGACAAGAGGAGAAGCAGGAGTAAGAGTGGAACTAGGGGAACTAAGAGTGAAGGCAAGGGAGATTGTGTTCAGGATATAAAGTATGTAAAGAATAAAAAGTAAAAAAAATTATGTACCTTGACCAGCATCAAAGAAAAAGAAAGGAGAGAGAGAGAGAGAGAGAGAGAGAGAGAGAGAGAGAGAGAGAGCGAGCAAATAAGCCTGGTGGTGGTGGCACCTTTAATCCCAGCACTCAAGAGGCATAGGAAGGCAGATCTTAGTGAGTTCAAAGGTAGCCTGGACTATAGAGAGATCCAGGATATCCAGGTTATAAAGAGAAACCTTGTCTGGAAAAAAGAAAGAAACAAACATTGACAAAAACAAAAGTAGGATGGGAAGGTGGGTTCCATTGACAATCACCCTAAGGCTGACCTGTTCTCCTCTTCCCTCCAATGAGGATTCTTTCAGCTGCTGGTAAAATCTACAGTTTGTTTCCTTTGCTTTTTGATCCTTGGCTTAATAATATATTGACCTTGGCATATTAACTTTAACAAGTATTTCACAGTAATGAATGAAAGAAAATGATTTGTAGTCAGGGCTGGAGGTGGAGAAGTAGATAAGATCCTGAATTTTTGTTGTTGTTGTTCAGTTTCTCTGTAAATCTTTTTTTTTTCTCTTTTTTTATTGGACATTTTCTTATTTATTTACATTTCAGATGTTATTTCCCATTCATAAACTCCCTATCCTATCCTATCCCCCTCCCCCTTCTTCTATGAGGGTGTTCCCCCACTGACCCATCCACCCACTCCTTCCCGCCTCCCCACCCTCCTAATCTCTCTAAAACATTCTATTAATAATGACCAGCAAGATGGCCCAGCAGGTACAGAGGCTTGCTACCATAGCTGACCACTTGAGTTTGATTCCCAGGTTTAACAGGTAGAGGGAGAGAACCAACTTTGGAAGGTTGTCCTCTGGACTCCATACGTATTCCTTAGCAAATGTATGTTCAGGTCTTAGCCTCACATTTTAAAAAACGTAGGGCCAGTGACGCTCAGCAGATAAAGGTGCTTGCTGCCAAACCTGATGAACCAAGTTTGATCCCCGGGTCCCACATGGTACGAGGAGAGAACCAAATCCCAAAAGTTTTTCTAGACATAACTGAGAGGAAAACATCCTGAGACAAATGCCTCTTTAAGATTGGCCTGGACAGGGCTGGAGAGATGGCTCAGTGGTTAAGAGCCCTGACTGCTCTTCCAGAGGTCCTGAGTTCAATTCCCAGCAACCACATGGTGGCTCACAACCATCTGTAAAGAGATCTGATGCCCTCTTCTGGTGTGTCTGAAGACAGCTACAGTGTACTTATATATAATAAATGAATAAAAAAAAAAAAAAAGATTGGACTGGACAAGTCTGTGGAGCACTTTCTTAATTTGTGTTTGATGTGGGAGAACTCAAGGTGCCACTCACCCCTGGGCAGGTGGTCTTGAGGTGTTTAAGAAATCAGGCTGGGGTTGGGGATTTGGCTCAGTGGAAGAGCGCTTGCCTAATAAGCGCAAGGCCCTGGGTTCGGTCCCCGGCTCCGAAAAAAAAAAAGAAAGAAAAAAGAACCGTTAAAGGCTAGGCTCACAACCAAAAATATAAGAAATCAGGGAGGGGTTGGGGATTTAGCCAGTGGTAGGGCGCTTGCCAAGCAAGGGAAAGGCCTTGGGTTCGGTCCCCAACCACAAAAAAAAAAAAAAAAAAAAGGAAAAAAAAAAAAAAAAAAAAAAAGAAATCAGGCTGAACAAGTGATGTGGAGCAAGTCAGTAAGCAGCACCCCTCCATGGCTTCTGCTTCAGTTCCTGCCGTGACTTCCCTTCATGGCAGCTTTTGGAGCTACAAACTGAAACAAACACTTGGTAGCCAAGTTGCTTTTGACCATGGCATTTTATCTCAACAATAGAAACCTTAAGACAGCGAGTTTGAGGTCTCCTGGGCTAATGGAGACACTGTTTCCAAAAAAAAGAAAAAAGAAAAAAAAATCTGAAAACAAACCGACAACAAAATAACCAAAACAAGATAAAAAACAAAAGCCAAGCAGGAAAAAAATGTCTTTTTGTACAAACAACCAAAGTAAGAGCTAAAACACTCAAGTGATACAAAATGTCCTACAAGAGTTCTTAAGGGGTTGGGGATTTAGCTCAGCGGTAGAGCGCTTGCAAGCACAAGGCCCTGGGTTTGGTCTTCAGCTCCAGAAAAAAAAAAAAAAAAAAAGAAAGAAAAAAAAAAGAGTTCTTAAGACAGATGACATGTCTTGGATCAGGTGACTCCAAAGAGCAGAGGTACCATGTCTTGGTGTCCTGTTGGTCCACACTCCATGTCTTGCAGAAGTTGTTTCCTTTCCTACTACTGTCACCTCAGGTTCCCAGCCTCCAATTCCAGGGCCAAGGCCAAACCCCAGTCCTGGTTCTTCCCTCAGGCTCTGCAGTGACCTGACTGGTTTTTCTACTCTCCTTTTGCCCACTGTTTAGCTGGGACAGTCTCTGAAATGCACATCTGTTCCTAGCATCCTCCTTCAAGCTTTGACCCCTGCTCATCTGGCCTGTGTACTACCCTCCACCCTTCCCCTTGGAACTCCAAGGCCTGGGTCTGAAATGGCGAGCAGTTCCTGAAAGTGCCACATCTCCCCTCTTGCACAAGCTGTTTCCTCTGATGGCTTGCTCTCCCTCCTCCCTCTCCCTCTCACTAGTTAGTGATCTACTTCTCCTTGACTCAGCCCAGAGTAGCTTCAAGAAGCATTCTCAATGCTCCTAGTAAGGCAAGGAACGCCCTGGGGTTCCCTTTTTTACCTCTAGGCATTCTCTGTTGTAATCCTACATTCTGAAGGATTCCTCTCTCCACCCTTCTGTTAGGGCTACAAATCTCCAAACAAACAAAACAAAAAAACACCCACAAGTTTGTTTGTTATGTGTATATGGGGGTGGTGCATGTGTAGAGATCAGAAGACCACACACAAGACTCAATTCTTTTTTCTGCTCATGGTGGCAATTGAACTCAGGTAGTCCGGCTTGAAGACTTTGCTGTGCTATCAAATTGGCACAGGACTATGAACCTTTGCAAGGGCAGGAAGTCTCCCCTGTCTACTGCTCTAGGCCTAACCAGTAACCAACCGGCAGCTTTGTAAGTAAATTTTGAATATAAATGTGTACGCAATGTGAAGCTATGCCAAGTTTGTCGAATAGATGAATAGATAAGGTAAGGTGTTCATCGCTGATGTCAGAGAACATCCAAGCACCTATTGTTATAACAGTGGAATGCCCGAAGCCAAGCATATGGTGCTGGCATCAGTTCACTCTGTTAAGGGCACTCATAGGAGACCATCAATCAGTATAGCAGGATCATGTGTGGCCAGATAGGACTTCCAGAGTAAGGAGAAAGCTATGCTTACTGTCTTTATAACAGTTCTCCTAGGAGAAACAAATTCTTGGGCCTCTGGAGGAAAATGTGAATCCCCTCAGAAGGCTATGCTCACAGTGACCCAAAGTCCTCCTCCTCCTCCTCCTCTTCCTCCTCCTCCTCTTCCTCCTCCTCCTCTTCCTCCTCCTCCTCTTCCTCCTCCTCCTCTTCCTCCTCCTCCTCTTCCTCCTCCTCCTTCTTCTTCTTCTCTCTCTCTCTCTCTCTCTCTGGTAGTTTTGGTTAGCTTTGAACTTTCTTCTTTTTTTTTTTTTCCTTTTCTTTTTTTTCGGAGCTGGGGACTGAACCCAGGGCCTTGCGCTTGCTAGGCAAGCGCTCTACCACTAAGCCAAATCCCCAACACCCGAACTTTCTATGTAGCTAAAGATAACATTGAACTTCTCTTCCTCCTGACTCTTATTTCATAAATTCTTGGATGACAGGCAGGTGGGGCTTTGGCTCCGGGGCCTGGGGCCTGGGGCAGAGACCATGAGGAGGAGAAAGGAGGAAGAAGGCATTGTGGGGGAGGTGGATTGTGAGCACAAGGCCATGAGGGCTGACCTGTTGGAGTAGGAACAGCCCAGACAGAGCAGGGCAAGTGATATCTCAGGGTTACTGACACGGAAGTAGAGAAACTAGCATAGAGGGTTGATGTCTGCCCAGCTCTAGTGCTTTAAGGCTTATTATGGGATATAAACCCCCAAATAAAGTTACCGCAACAACATACATGCAGGAAAAACCATTCATACACGTAGATATAATTGCAGAGCATATGTCTAAGGATATAGGTCAATGGGTAGAGGGCTTGCCTCGAATACTCATTGACCTAGGTTTGACCACAAACATTGCATAAACCAGATGTAGCAGCACATGCCTGTAATCCAAGAACTTATGAAATAAGAGTTGGGAGGAACAGAAGTTCAATTTCATCTCTAGCTACGTAGAAAGTTCAAGATCAACCTGAACTGCCTGGGACTGTGTCTCAAAGAGAGAAAGGGAGGAGGAAGGGAGGGAAAGGGAGGGGGAGGCAGAGGGGGAAGGGGGAAGAAAGGGGGAGAGAGGGAGAGGGAGTGAGGAAGGAAGGGAGGGAAAGAGGGAGGGAGGGTGGGTCCTTAGGACACCAAGAGCACAGTCTTCTGAGAGGATTGCTCAGAAGGTACATTGCTATTGTCTCCTTTGCTCACCTGTTTGAGGTAAGGTCTCCTCAGACAGCCCAGGCTGGCCTGGAACTCACCTTTCCTACTTCAGTCTCCCAAAGACTGGGGTTATCACTCAGTAACCAGAATGCTTGGTCAGCTCTTGTCTTTTTTTTTTTAAAGACTTATTTTTATTTTTTATATTATTCTTTTTATTATTTTGAGACAGAGTCTGTCTATGTAGTCTTGGTTCTCCTGGAACTAGCATGTAGACCAGGCTGGTCCAAACTCCCAGAGATCTGCCTGCCTCTGCCTCTATTTTTATGACTTTTTTTTTTTTGTTCTTTTTCTCGGAGCTGGGGACTGAACCCAGGGCCTTGCGCTTCCTAGGTAAGCGCTCTACCACTGAGCCAAATCCCCAGCCCCTATTTTTATGACTTTTAAATCATGTGTATGTTTGTGTATGAGCACTCGCGAATACCCGTATCCACAGAATCCAGAAGAGGGCATCAGATCCCTTGGAGCTGGAGATGTGATGCAGGTGGTTTGAGTCTCCCAACATGGATGACAGGAACTATCTTCCTCTGGAAGAGCAGCAGCTCCTCTTAGCTGCTCCCTCATCATCTCTCTGGGATTGCTATTGTCTTTTTTGACGGATAACTTAGTGATTTCTTTTTTAACATTGAAATTTCTGTCTGTGTTAGGTACTTATTTCGGCATTAACAAACCACCTGATGACTTAATGGCTTAAAATAATAATTAACATTTATCACCTCACCGAGCATCTGAGAAGGCTAGGATTCAGAAGCAGTTTAATGGGATGAGTCTGACTCAGGGTCTCTCATGTGGCTGCAGTTAAAATGGCAGGTGGCGTGCTGTCATCTAAGGCTGCACTTAGGCTGCAGAAGCTGTTTGTAATGTGACTCACTCCTGTGGTTTAAAGATTGGTGCTGGCTGTTGGCAGGAGGCTTTTTCAGAGTCTTCCCAACATGGAGAAGCACTTGCTGCATCTCTGCCCCCCCCCCGACCCCCCAAGATGTCTTTTGCTTTCAATGCTCATTTGTGTGGATGTGTGTGACCCACCTGTGGACAGACTGGACCTGATTGTGGTCAAGGGTTTTATTGCTAGAAAGAACAGCTGGGGTGGATTTCAACCCAGCACAAGTGCTTCAAGAGAATGAAGTGTGAGTCATGGCCTTTGGCTTCAGAAAGCACACTGTCATTTCCCCCAGTAGCCCACCGAGTACATAGGTTGGCTTTACTGAAAAGAAATGGTGGGCACCATCTTAGAGCTAGCCATTATAGAATCAGAGTTCTTAATCACCAGTTACAGGCTCTAAGCCAAACTGATTGTACTAGGGAAAGAATCAATTGAGAAGATACTGATGAGCTCCCAGAAAGACTAGCAGAGGAAGGGCTTAAAAAATAGGCCCGAGGTGGGGTTGTGGATTTAGCTCAGTGGTAGAGCGCTTGCCTAGCAAGTGCAAGGCCCTGGGTTCGGCCCCCAGCTCCAAAAAATTAATTAATTAATTAATTAATTAAAATAAATAAAAAAATAAATAAAATAAAAAATAGGCCCGAGGCCAAGCAACTGGGACACAGGGCAAAAGTGCAGCCTGAGAATTGGCCAGGGATAGCGCCCTGGCTGCTCAGAACTCTGTGGTGGTGCACTTCCTCGGGTCATTTACTCCAGCTCCAGGCTCCAAAGCTAAGCTCAGTCATGTGCCCACAAGTTCCGGTTGAGGGGTAGCGTTTAGATTTTTTTTTGTTTGTTTCTGTCTTCCGTAAAGGAAAGCTGTGTGCTGCCAAGTCCCGTTTCCCATTAACAATCTTACTTTCCCCAAACATGGTAAAGTATTCCAAGTGCAGAAGTCACTATAAAGTGGCCCGCTGCACAGGCACCGGCGGGTTTCTTGTTTGTTTTTAGACAGGGTCTCACTGTGTAGCCAAGGCTGTCCTGGAACTCACAGTCTTCCTTCCAGAGCCCTCCTGGTGCCAAGAGAAGAGTGCGCATGGCTGCTCCCACCTGTCTTCATGACTTTGGACCTTGCCATATTTCCTGTAAGTAAAAAGGTCAAAGTAGAAAAGAAAATATATTTAAGGGAACTTATACAGTATTCTTGCTTTCTTTAAAAGGAAGTGCATTATTTTTATTTATTCTTTAAAGTCATACACGTATACAATGTATTTCGATCATATCCACTGCCCTACTGCTCATCCCGGACTTCTCCCCAGTCAGTGTTCTTTGTAACGATCAAACCCTTGGCAGCAAGCAGGCAGTCTGTCCACAGGTGGATCACACGTCCACAGAAACGGACATTGAAAACAAAAGACATCTTGTTTGTTGGGGGGAAAGCCAGGGTTACAGGAATGTGCCCGATGACATTACATGTTTGGCTTGTCTGTTTTAGGTGGGATGCATAAAACCATGTCTCTGCCCAAGAAGAATGGATACTTCATGACAGCAGCAACCTCATAGTATCCCCAGAACAGAGTAGTACCAAATATGCAGGAACCCGTTGTCCTTGTTCATATATGCAGAATTCTGTGCACATGAAACTGAGGGGAGGAGACCCCACAGTCCCATAGGCCAGGTTAAGGACATTCAGTTTTTCCCTTTATGTTCTTGATTTCTAAAAAAAAAAAAAAATTTAACTGTAAGATATTGCACTACAATACTATAATAACTACCACCACCACCATCACCACTGTTTTTATTTCTCAAGGTAGAGTTGTTTTATTTGTTTTGTGGGGTTTTTTTTTGTTGTTGTTATATTTCAGGCTAGTCTTGAGTTTGACATGTAGCCAAGGATCTTCAACTTGTGATTCTCCTGCCTCCACATCTCAAATGCTAGGATTACAGACTTGTGCTACCAAGCGTCGTTTATGAGGTACTGGGGATCCCACTATGGAGGCAATCTTAAGGAGCCATTGAGATTCCTTTGTTTTGCAGAGAACATTCCCAGAATGTATCCTCTGACCTCTATGTGCATCATGACATGGACTTCCTCTCCCAGCATGCACAGTAAGTAAATCAATGTGATTAAGAAAAATAATTCTTTCTTCCCAGATAACTTTACCTTTTATCAAGCTGACATAAAACTGGCCAGCCTACCAGCTTACCTAGTGTGTGACAGACTTACACTGAAAGACAACATATACACGTCTACTCACCTCAGATAGGGGCCCCACTATAAAATACAGATATCACTAAAGTGCAACTGAATGAACCAATGAATTTTATTGGTGTTACTTATAGGAGTATGGGTGGAGGTTACTTACAGGAGCAGAAATGACTTAAAGTCAGCAACATCAATAAAGCCTGCCCCAGCGTGGGTGACAGCTCATGAAAGCTGGAAGCCTGCAGGCAGTTCAGCAGGGTTGGAGAGCATCCTTTCCAGGTGCTTGATTGGTCTAATCATCTTCTAGGCAGTTTTGTTAGTATCTGCCTCTTCCAGGCGGCTAGTCTGGTTTGGTCTGGTCTGAGAGTTTTTGTTGCAGCTTGTCTTGTCTGAGACTGATTCTCAGTAGTGCCCAGTGCTTACTCTTGGAAGGGAAGGACCTAGTGAGTGTGGTTAAGTTCCGGAGACTTCCTGAAGTTAGTTTGCACTGTTGACTTCCCTGGGAGACAGAATGTTTCAACATTGGAAGAAACTGCTGCAGAACACATTAGACTACATGAAAGCATATCTCAACCTTTCACCTCCCCCCAAAAGGGAAAAAAGGGCCCATGAGATGATTCTGTAGATGAATTGCCAGATGACCCGAGTTCTCCATGGTAGAAGGGAAGAACCAATTCCTGTTTTAAAGATTTATTTATTTATTATATATAAGTACACTGTAGCTGTCTTCAGACACACCAGAAGAGGGCATCAGATCTCATTACAGGTGGTTGTGAGCCACCATGTGGTTACTGGGATTTGAACTCAGGACCTCTGGAAGAGCGGTCAGTGCTCTTAACGGCTGAGCCATCTCTCCAGCCTTTTTTTTTTTTTTTTTAAAGAAATAAAAAGGGGTTGGATTTAGCTCAGTGGTAGAGTGCTTGCCTAGGAAGCACAAGGGCCTGGGTTCGTTCCCCTGCTCCAGAAAAAAAAAAAAAAAAAAAAAAAAAAAAAAGAAATAAAAAGAACAGAGTCTGGAAGTGGTATAGTTGTAATTCTAGAATTCAGTAGAGATCTTGAGGCAGAGAGATCTTGAGTCAGAGGCCAGGCTGGGTAACATAGTTTTTTTTTTTTTTTTTTTTTTTTTTTTTTTTTGGTTTTTTTTTTCTGGGCTGGGGACCGATCCCAGGGCCTAGCGCTTCCTAGGCAAGCACTCTACCACTGAGCTAAATCCCCAACCCCGGTAACATAGTTTCTAGCCAGTGTAGGTTACACAGAAAGATCCTTTCTCAACTCCCCTCCTAAACAAATACACAGATAAGAAAGGGATGGTGTCTCAGTTTCTTTTTTTCTTGCTGTGATCAAATAGCTCAAGGAAAACAACTTCCAGGGGATTTGGTTTACTTCCACATTCAAAATAGACTGTCATGAGTAGGAAGTCAAGGCAGCAGCAGCTTGAAGCATCCGGTCATGTCCCATCCACAGTGAGAAGACCGGGATGAAGACACACTGCTCCTTAGTTTCCTCTGTCCGTTATACAGCCTAGGATCCTGGTTACTGAATGGTGCCACCCACATTGGGCAGGATGTTGCCCACAGGGGGCAGGTCTTTCTATCTCAACCAGTGTTTTTACAATAATCCCTGATAGGTATCTCCCATAAGAGCCTATCTTCTCTGTGACTCCTAACACTAAATTATCACAGATTGGAATGGACAACCAGAAATAAAATGAGAGAAACATTCCAATAGTGCCCCAGCAGAAATATGAATATGAAAAAGATTGAGAAAGCAGATGTTTTGGGACATACCATAGACCATTAGGTGAAAGAATGCATATTTTTCCAAGATTTTTTTTTTATGGTTTAATTTTCTTAGCCATCCAAAGGTTGGAAAAGAATTGAAGATGTCCAAGAAGTTTTATAGTAAAAGTCTGTTTTGGTAAAATGTAAAAATGGATTTATCTCCATAGTTATCATCCCTATGGCCTCTCCTGAACATGTTTCCTCAACTCTCTGGTTTGGTATATTCCATCTTCCTTGTGGTTTCCCTTTGTTTTCTAGGCCAAGCCTTTTGAGTTCTGTGTTGACCCATTTCTCATTAGTATAATAAAATGCTGAAGCCTGGTAACTTTAAGAAAAGAGGCTCATTTTGGTCACAGTTTTAGAGGTTAGTAATCCAACCAGTTTAGTACAGGCTCTAGTAAGGTCTCTATGGTGTGCCACATAATGGCAATGGCATCATGATGGCAGTATGTGTGAAAGGAAAAATACCCGCCATAAGATAGGCAGTCAGAACATGAGGAGAAGCTCTTTCACAATGCCCTTTCACAGGAACAATCAGAATCTCACAAGAACTACCTTAACGCGTTCCAGGAAAATACCCTTACCACCCCAATGAATTCTCATGAGGACCCAACTCTTGATGACACTACTACTTCTTAAACCTTACTCAGTGGAGACTGACCTTCCAACACATGAGTCTTTAAGGGTATCTTAGGGTTACTTTTACTGTGAAGAGACATCATGATTACAGGAACTCTTATTAAAAAAACATTTAATTGGGGCTGGCTCACAGTTCAGAAGTTCTGGTCCATTATTGTCATGGAGGGAAGCATAGTGGCATGCAGGCAGACACAGTGCTGGAGAGGTATCTGACAGTTCTACAACTGTCAGCAGTCAGCGGAAAGAGATAGCGAGGCACTCTAGGTCTTGTTGGAGCTTCTGAAACCTCAAAGCCCCACCCCTTGTGACATACATCCTGCAATAAAGCCACACTTACTTCAATAAGGCCATACCTTTAATAATACCACTCTCTGAGTCTATGGGGGCCATTTTCTTTCAAATCACCACAAAGGGACAAACTTCATGCAAACTGTAATCCTAGCAGGTCCCAATCTGAGTGGTTACTGGCCTCTGCACCAACAGTTCGTTTCCCTTTGCTTCTACTTTTAAACTTTCCAGACCTCTTCTTTCCTAACTTTCTGTTCCTCCTGCCTGAACATTTCTAGGCACTAAATCCAAGACCATTTCATCAGCCCTATACCTAATTGACCCATATCTAGTTAGAGTACTAACTGGTCCTTTCCCAATTCTGCTTAGATGAGCTCTTCTTCTAGCCTAATGTACCAGACATTTCTATCAACAATACTTTTTCCTCCCAACAGCATGAGCTTCTTCCCTGCTGAATATAGGCAGTTACCTGGGGTTTCAAACACTTAGAACCTTAGCTCACATTACCTCTGATCCTTCATTTCAACAGTCTGTCTCTTCACCCTTATGAGGACTGTATTAGCTTTCCAGGGTGTTATAACCAAAGTGGCTTAAAACAGATATTTTAAATTAATCATGTGTGGGGTTTGAATGAGAATGGCCCCCACAGGCTCCTATGTTTTAATACATGGTTTCTAGTTGGGGGGATGGTTTGGGGGGGTATACTAGTCAGAGTTACCTAGGCAAACAAAAGTGATAGAATAAAAATACACATAAAATGCAACTATTATACACATATATAACATATAATATATTATATAAGTGTAATATATTATATAAAGATAATATATACTATATTACATGTAAAATATAATATATATTTATAATATAAATAAAAAGGGTTTATACAATGGCTTACAGGCTGTGTCCCATAATAGTCCAACAATGTCTGTCTCCCAACAGCAAGTCTGAGAATTCAGTAGCTGTTTAATCCATAAGACTGGATGTCTCAATTGGTCTTCAGTGTATGTGGGAATCCTGAAGAAATAGCCTCTAGTGTCAGTGAAGTGAGCTTGAGAGTAAGCAGGCAAAGAGCAAAAGCTTCTTTCTTTCTTTTCCTTATATAGGCTTCCACAAGAAGGTGTGGCACAGATTTAGGGTGGGCCTTCCTACTTCAAGTAAGCCAAAATTAACCGAGACAGCATGTTAAAGAAGCCAATGAACTAAAAATCTTTTACAATGCCCATCAAGTAGGGTTTCTAGTCAATTCCAGAAGTAGTCAAGTTGACAACCAAGAATAGCCATTACAGCATGGACTAGGAGACGTGGCCTTGTTGGAGGAGGTGTGTTACTGAGAACAGGCTTTGAGGTTTCAAAAGATGTGACCATTCTCATGGTGTCCTTGTGCATAAATGCTTTTTATTTGCCCGAATGATTGTCATCTCTAAGGCTTACTGCTTTTGTCTGCTAACCTAGGCCTAGTCCTGGAAGCTCCTAGCCTCTATACAATCTAATCTAGAGCTAGAATGTTTTCAGCCTCTGAGACTTACTGATGAACAAGCTCACCTTTTCTTGTTCTTTCTGAACTCTAGCTGTCAAGAGTTCTTTCAGCTCAGCTGTTCTGGCTCCAACTCCTCTCCCAGTCAATTTAGTCAATCTGGCTTTTCTCTCAACTCTGAATTGTCCGACTTGGCTTCAGACTAACTCTAGCAATCTTTTCTAATCTTCTAGCTCCTTCTCATTCTTCTTCTGTCTTTACCGGTGTCAGGCTTGTTTTCTCTTCAGTCTGTCTCTGTACAACTGTCCCCATCAAACTTCCTCCTTTAACTCTCCATAAACTCTACTGTATCCTGTACTGCTCTCCATAAACTCTACTGTATCCTGTATCCTCCCTTCTTGTACTGTCTGTCTCTCCCTTAAGGAGCTTCCCTCTCCTCTTTCTTCTTACCAGAGTTGGGCATATCTTACTCTGTCAACTCTTTCTCCGATTTGTCACATTTTCAGCTACTCAACTAGACTTGACTTTCAAACACGTGTGCTTCCTTCTACAAACTCACTTTACCTTCATTGTTTGGGATTAAAGGTGAGTACTAAGGGCGTGTCTGCATTGCAGCCAGAGGGATTGAAGCAGTGTGCTAAGTGCTGAGTCACACCCGGACTAGAAACAGGTTCAAATATCCTGTAACTTCCTCTCTCGACTCCTTGTTTACGGACTGGGATGTGAGCTCTAACTCTTTGTACTGCCTTTGCTCTGCCACCATAGACTCTAACCTCCTGAAACTGTAAGTCCAATTAAATGCTTCCTTTTGTAAGTTGCCTTGGTCATGGTGTTTATTTCACAGCAATGGAAAACGCAACTGAGACATCATGTCTGTTTTGGAAGTTAGATGTCAAATTGTTTGCAGGTTGATTTCGGAGGCTGTGAAAGATACTCTATTCCAGGCCCCTCTCACACTGGTTGATAGCAATTTTTGGCGTTCCCCAGTTTGTAAAAGCATCACCCTCACTTCTGCCTTCATCTTCAAATGATATTCTCCTTGTGTGTATTTTTGTCCAATGCTCCCCTGCACCATGAGTTTTGAAAGAGAGTCTTACTATACAGTTTAGAGTGGCCTTGAACTGTCAGTGATGCCCCTGCTTCATCCCCTTGGCTTTATTTCCCGATTTTCATAAGGGCACCAAGCATATTAGATTAGTTCCTACTCTAACTCGTATCATTTTATCTTTTTTTTTTCTTTTTTCTTTTTTTTGGAGCTGGGGACCGAACCCAGGGCCTTGCGTTTGCTTGGCAAACGCTCTACCACTAAGCTAAATCCCCAACCCTCATATCATTTTATCTTGACTAGCCTTTGAAGACCTGTCTTCAGATAAAGTCATTTTCTGAGGTACTTGGTGGGGGTATTAGGATGTCATCATATCTTTTTTTTGAGAGACACAATTTAATCTATATCATGATGTTCCAGACTCTGTTGCTATAAACAAATTACTCCACGACATAATGGAGTCAAATGTCCATTTTATTATGCTGAAGGAGTGAATGGATCTGGAATTCAGACAAAGTGCCATGAAGGTGCTTGTCTCTCCTTCATGATGTCTTGGGCTTTGATGCCCTGGGATGACCTGACTGGCAGGGCCAGATTCATGTAGTGTTTTTTTCCACTCAGTCTTCTGTCTGTTGATCCTGGCTGTTGCCTGAGGCTTCAGTTGGGGCTGTTGATGAAAAAGCAACATACATGGGCCTCTTCTTGTGACTTAAACTCAAGGCAGTATTCTTTTTTTTTTTTCTGGAGCTGGGGACCGAACCCAGGGCCTTGCGCTTCCTAGGCAAGTGCTCTACCACTGAGCTAAATCCCCAACCCCTTCAAGGCAGTATTTTTTTTTTTTTTTTTTTTTTTTTTTTTTTTTGGTTCTTTTTTTTTTGGAGCTGGGGACCTGAACCAGGGCCTTGCACTTCCTAGCAAAAGCGCTCTACCACTGAGCTAAATCCCAACCCCCCTCAAGGCAGTATTCTAATTAACCCTATTTGTCAATTTGATTTGACACAGCCTAGAGTCATCTGAGAGGAATGGTTTTCCTATTGAGAAACTGCCTAAATTAGACCTGCCTGTGGGTTTGTTGGTGGGGGACTGCCTGGGTTGTTAATTGAGGTAGAGGGGCCTGGTCCACTGTAGGCAACAGAATCTCTGGGCAGGCAGTCCTGGGGTGTCTAAGAACACTAGGCAAGAAGGGGCCTAGGAACAAACCTGTAAGCGACCCTTTCCATGGTTTCTGCTTTGAGTTCCTGCTTGAATTTTCACTGTGAGCCAGGTGATAGTGGTACATGCCTCAGTGCCTATACATGGGAAGCAGAGGCAGGCAGAGCTCTGTAAGTTCAAGGGCAGCCTAGTCTACAGAGCAAGTTCCAGGACAGCCAGAGCTTTGCAGAGAAACCCTGTTGTGAAAAGTCAACCAACCAACCAAATCAACACACACACACACACACACACACACACACACACACGTACACTGTAGCTGTCTTCATACACAAAGGACATTGGATTCCATCACAGATGGTCGTGAACTACTGGGAACTGAACTCAGGACCTCTGGAAGAGCAGTCAGTGCTCTTAACCACTGAGCCATATCTCCAGCCCCCAAAACCATCTTTTTGTGAGAGCATATTCTTGACGGTCAGGGTCAGCCACACCGGAAACTGGCAGTGATACAGCTCTTCAATGGGCCCTTCAGGCTTTCATGCTGTCGAACTTATCCAGCGTCATCCGTATTTCCCCTTTCCTTTATTCTTTCCCCATGTATTAATTCCCTTTTCTGTTGCTGTAATAAAATAACCTGAAGGACTTTGCTTAAGAGGTTAAGGCCTTATTTTGACTCACAGTTCAAGAGTACGGCCCGCCAAGACGGGGAAGTCATGATGGCAGGAGTTTGAGGGGGCGGGCACATTGCGTCCGAGGTCAGGAAGTAGGATATGATGGATGCTTTGAATGCTTCTGTGCAGCTGGTTTTCTCCTTCCTATTCACGCAAGAATCCTAGCTTATGGAATGGCGTTTCCCCTTTTACCCACATAAGTGAACGTAATCTAGATAATCTCTCATAAATTTGCTCAGATATTTGTTTCCGTGGAGAATCCAAACCCCATCAAGTTGACAGTCAAGATTAATGATCACTCTCTAAATTTAATGCTCTTTTGTATAGTTTGACTTTGAAAGGGAATCAAGACTTAGGAAGGGAGGCAGCCAAAGAAGTAGGTGTGTATATATGCTTCTGAGTGTTGAATTCAGGGCTCCCAACATGCTAGGTTGGGAGTCTTCCACTGTGTTCTGAAATTTAAGTTTTCAACATTTCCTTTTAAGATAAAAACATTTGGGTATATTTGAAAAAAAAAAAAGTTGATGGGAAGAACTGTGATAAAAGGGCTGTTTTGCAGTGGTTGTGCGAAACCCTGAGTTGATTCCAAACACTAAAGGTGGTAGAAAGGCAGAAGATGGTTGGGATTTAGCTCAGTGGTAGAGCGCTTGCCTAACAAGCGCAAGGCCCTGGGTTCGGTCCCCAGCTCCGGAAAAAAAAAAAAAAAAAAAAAAAAAAAAAAGGCAGAAGACTAATGGCCCCAGAAAGACCCGACTTGAAATGGTAGGTGGACCAGGGTTAGCAAATTGAAGTATATAGTATGCCCAGCTAAATATGAGTTCCAGAAAGACAGCAGATACTTTGTTTTTTGAATTGCTGGGTTTCCTATTCATTATCTAGCAATCCTAAAACGGGAAGGCAGTATATATAAAGGGGGTTGTAGGTCCGCATGTTGTGGGAGGGAGTGGGAACTTTAAAATCCTTCGCAGATGTCACTCCAGAATGAATTCCCACTTCTAACAGAAAGGACACTGCTTTGAATTTCAGCCTCACCATTTGCCCCTTGATGGACAAACTGTCAGGAAAACGCTAGACCAAAAGCTGTGGAAAAGTTCTAGCTTGGAAAACCAGCTCATAAGTGATGTGGAGATTTTTGTACTGCAAACGGGCACTGGATTGGGTGCCTCGGATAGTGAGTCATAGGGCCTCTGGCCAGGCTCCAATTAGGGACACCAGCTTAACTCTAGGGCCTTAGGAGATGCAGCCAAAGGCTCCACTGTGCGCCTGCGCTACTCCTGCCCCGCCCTCTCCCAGCCCTGCATCCGGGTCTCAGAAAGGGGCGTGTCCGAGTGGAGGGGCGGGCCGTAGAGGAAGGGAAAGATGTCGTGGGAAGCTGGAGGGAGTGAGGCGGGGATGTAGGCGGGCCGAGGGGGGCGGGCCGGCGCGCGGGGTCACGTGACGTGCGTAGCGACGTGTCGGCCATCTTGTGTTGTTGAGGCTGAGGATTGACTTGGGTTCTGAGAGACTCCTGTCCCGGACCGCAGGTAACCAGTGGCTCGGTGTGTCTCCCCTGTCCGCGGCCATCCCGCGCCCAGTCCCCGCCATAGCTCCCGGAGCTGCCGTGGCCTGGCGCCCACCGTCGCTTCCCCGCCGCTCCGGCCCGAGCCGGCCGCATGGACACACTCAGGCTGCCCGGCAGCGGCCGTGGCCGGATGGGGGCGTCAGACATGGGGACAGGGCAGGTGCGGGGTCCGCAGGAACCTCCTCCCTTGCGAGGGCCGTGGCCGGCCCGGGAGCTTCCCAGCCGAGGGCAGCCCCTTGCTTTCGCCCCCGTGGCATCGCGGGGGAAGCTGAGGAGAGGAGGCGGGAGGCGGGGTGGGCAGTGTCAGGCCGGAGGGCTCGCCTTCCGCTGCCCGCTCCTCGGGGCCGGTCGCCCGCGCAGCCTCGGGGTCCTCCGGCTAACAGCTGCTGCGAGCCGACAGCTGCTCTTGCCGGCGTTCCTGCCCGCACCTGCCCCGGGGAGGTGCGCCCTTGCGGTCTCCACCGAGCATCTGGACTGGGGAAGACTGCTACCGCGGCTGGAGGACTGGTCTGGAGCAGGCCCCAGGCGAGGTGGAGTCATGATCTGATCCTGGGACTGAGAGGCTTGGGAAAGTAGAGCCCGGGGCGGCTCCGGGGACCCGAATGTTCACACCGGCTTGAAATGGGCAAGCAGTTTCCCACGAAGCACTCTTCAACACTTGAGTTTTGTAGCTGAAATATCAATCAATCAATCCGGCAAGGAAGGGAAGGGTGTGAAAGAAGCAGGTTGTGTGACCGCGTTTGGGCGGCAGTAAGGTTGCTTTGCGTTTATCTAGTACTGTCTCACCTCACCTCCCGTTTTCTTGAAAGTCAAAGCACTTAAACACACCCAGTGGCTCTATTAGGAAGGTAAGTACTCCAACATAACTTAAGAAATTAAGGGACTCGAATCAGTGATGGCTTCCCACCTAGTACCATATACCTTGGATTATAGGAAGTTATGGTTCAGGTACTGTAGTTTTCCTTATGTAGTTTCTCCTCTTTGGTAACAAATGACTTCCTAGATTATAAAGACATTGTCATACTTTTTGTACATGAGTTTTCATCCTCCTTTGTGACTCTGACTGGCAGAATTTTTCTTTTTTGGTTAGAACACATACTTTGTCCTTATTTAATGATGCTTTCCTAGTGTAGCAGCTTTTGGATTGCTTGAACTGGAATATGTACTTCATTGTCACATTAGAAGATACTAGAAAAACATTTAGAAGTGAGTGACATGTGTCAGGAAAAAATACTAACATTGAGGGGTTAACAAAGATGATGTTAGTGATTTGCTAGAAAGGAAAAGACCATACCTTTTTTAGTACTTGACGAAGGCTTTTCCTGGCTGGGGAAGAAGACACTGTGCACTATCTGCTGCCATTCTTTTATTTTGGACTACAGGTACTACAGTGGTGTATGCTGAGGAACAAACATTTCTGTTTTTGTCGAGCTCACTTAATACTTAAGTAAAAATATACAAATACTTCTTGATGTAATGATGGGCCTATGTCCCTTAAACTGATTGAAAGTTGAAATCTGTAAGCTGAACATGCATTTAAAGATATCAGTCTGTTGCCCATTAATAACAGCAAAGCCTTCTATAGAATCTTGATTCTTTCCCCCTTATAATTGCATGGTTAGATTTTGTGTGATTTTGTGATTCTCTGGTCCTAGCCAGCAATGCCAGGGAGTATTGCACTGCATATTGCCAACTCAGGAAGAAATCATAATTCGAAATGTGAAGAATGATTTCTATGAGTCCATATTGTTTTTACCTCATAGTAATGTGCAAGCTCTTGTTAAGTCAAACATTTCTGTGCAGGGACCATCTGTTTAGGAGTAGTGGGGATGAAAGAGATAGGAAGACAGGAAGGGTTAATTTTTCAATTTAGTCTTGTGAGGAGACTTTACAGGTAAGATAAAATTTGAGGGAACACCTGGTAGGTAGAGGGCAGGGTGCTTCACCAAGAGGCAGAAAAGGGCAAAGATCCTGAGACAAGAAGATAAAACTTAGGTGGGACCAATAAAGGGCTTGCTGGGAAGAGCACTGAGGCTATCTAGTCTGGAGAGACTGCAAGAAACGGATTGAGTGTATCTACACAACTCTTTGGCAGGAAGATGAGGTGGGTCATTCAGTGCACTGGAGTCTTCAGAAGAGTCCATGTGCGTGTAATTCAGGCTGACCCAAACTTGCTCTTCTCTTGCCTCAGCCTCCCAAGCGTCTGAGATCTATGGAAAAGTCTTAGGAAAATCAGATTCTATATAGACTTGAGTCGTGATCCCTCCTTCCCATTCATTTGGGAAACTCAGGATGCTCATCTATATCAGGAATTATAATGAGTTACTTAAAAATAAGTTTGTAGGTGTGATTGCTGTTAGACTGCCTGGAAATACTTTTTAAAAAGGAATGACTGTTTGTTTGTTTGGTTTTGTTTTTTGATTTTTTTCAGACAAGGCTTGATGTAGCCTTGGCTGTCCTGGAACTTGTTCTAGACCAGGCTGGCCTCGAACTCCTGCCTCTGCCTCCTGAGTGCAGTGATTAAAGATGTTTGCCAACACTGCCAAGCAAGAAGTGGCTTTCCCCCCCACCCCCCGGAGTTGGGGACCGAACCCAGGGCCTTGCGCTTGCTAGGCAAGCACTCTACCACTGAGCTAAACCCCCAACCCCAGGAAGTGGCTTTTAAAGAAGGTTATCTATCCCAACTTCTTAACTAAGAAGGAGCATTTTGCAAGCTAGGGACTACCTGGAAACGAAGACTCAGAAGAGGTAGGAATATAGCTTAGGGGTAGATCACTTGGTCTAGCATGCCTGATGTCCAGGTTCAGTCCTCAGTACTGCCTAAACAAAATAGAATGGAAATTTCAGAATATTTAGAAGTGAGGAATTGTTCTTGGACACTGATCAAGGAATATAATCAAATGAATCAGTATATTAACCCAAATTATGCAGTTGATTAGTGAAGAGTTTCTTTTAACTCTATACAGTCCAGCCTAGTTTTAACTGGCTCAGGGACCCTCTCCTAATTTCTGTGCATATCCTTATATCATTTTGCTTGTGTAAAATGTTTTCTATTTTTCCTTTTTTTTTGCCTTTTAAGTTAAATCTCAAATTAATTTGCTGCTTAATAGGCTGGGGACTTTTTTCTGAGGGCCTTCCAGCTTATTTTCATATTCATAATTGGCCAATTTAATAACTTTTTATTTTAACTTACCGGATGAATTTAGTATTTTGACTTTTGGAGCATTTTTTTGCTGATGGGTTGCCTATATGAACAATAATTTATAGTAGACTTGCTTCAAAGTCCTGTGAAGATAGGAATTCTAAGGCAGAGTTTGAATGGGGCTTTGCAGCTAGAGGACATAGTGATGATGGTGCTGAGGTAGTGTCCTAACTCATTACATCTACATCATGTTCCCTTGCTGAGTTTTTGGAATGACATTTTTAAATTATACTCTTTGATGTCATATCAGTTTATTTATTCTCATGACTCTGCATTTTAATACTCTGTATGTGTACTCTTTTTGTTGACCTTCACAGTGGAAGACATATTGGTAGTAATTGCTGTCTGGGAGGACCTTTTTAGGTGGGAACATAAACTGGTTTATTCCTGGCCCTCCTCAAAGTTCTATGATTTGTGCCATTTAAAAAATGATGACTTTAGTTTTCAGTTCTCTTTAGTTTATTAAATTTCCTGTACTTTCAGCTTTATTCTATAGGTGGGCCAGTCTCATAGGTTGAATCTACAATTTATGTTGGTGTTAATCTACGTATTAGATTTTCTTGAACAGTTTGAGAAATGTTTCGCTCTTTTGTTTTTTTGTTGTTGTTGGTTTTCTGTTTTTTGTTTTTTTGGAGACAGGGTTTCTCTGTGTAGCCCTGGCTGTTGTGGGAATCATTCTGTGGACTAGGCTGGTCTTGAACTCAGAGATCCACCTGCCTCTGTCTTCCAAGAGCTGGGATTAAAGGTGTGCAATCACCCCCGCCAGCCTTGAAAAATATGTAGCCAAAGCTGGCCTGGAACTCAGGATCCTTTTGCTGTTACCTCTTTAGCAAATCCTACCACTGTGTGCACCAAAACGGGCTGAATTTTTCTTAAGATTGCTTGTTAATTCTATTTAGGGTGGTATATGTGCATGTATGTATGTATGTGGGTATATGAATGTGTCCATGCCATTGAGTGCCTGGGGAAGTTAGTAGGAGCTTGCGGAAGTTGGTCCTCTCCTACTGTGTGAGCTCCACCAGCTGAACTCAGGTCATGAGGCTTGGCAGCAGGTGCTCTCTGAGCCGTCTTGGCAGCCCCCTTGTTAGTGTAGATGTTGTAGAGTTGCCATTGGATTTTGATGCCCTAAAAGTGTTGTTTAAAAAGAATTTGTGGGTTGTGTCTGTGGAGGTAAGCGGAAACTTTGTGAAACTGGTTCTTCTTTCTAATATACAGGTTCCTGGAGTTGGAACCCAGGCCATCAGGCTTAAGGGACCATACCTTTGAACTGTCTCACGGTTGTGTCCTTCCACTCCCCACCCTGAAAACAGGAGGTGCTGTAGTCCTCACCAGCCTTGAGCTATGCCGCAGAGGATGACCTTGAACCTGTTGAAGCCTACTAGCCTATGCTTCTTGCCTCTCCCCCACGGCCCCTTATGCTTCGGGATAATCAAGCCGAGAACTTCCTTCATGCCATGCAAATACTTTTGGGAGTTAGTTATATACATCTCCAGCCCAGATCTGAGTATTTTTGACTAGATTATTATTTTTTATGTTGTCATGCACTCATATGAATGAAAAATACACTATTTCTTAAGATATAAAATGGTGCCATTAATTTTGTGTGAGGTCAGGAAAAAAGGGAAGAAATTTGAAAAGAAAAGAATATCTCTGTAAGTTACCAAACTTGATTTTATAAAAGTGTTTTTCTAAACAGCCATGGTGTACAGTGACCCAACACTTGGGAGGTAGAGGCTGGAGGATCAGGGGTTCAAGGTCACCTTCTAAGTAGTGAGTTGGAGGCTGGTCTGCCTACAAGAGAGACTGTCTCAGAATACAAGAGCACAGGCCTTTAAGGTTCCTTTCTATAGTAAGGAACACTGAGTTTAGAAAGGTTTTACTAACTGGAGCCTAGGAGGTACTTTGGGTAGATTTTGTAGGAGAGTGTATTGCCTAGTTCTACCCCTTATTCTCTCTCCTTTTAAAAAACGTAGAGTTTATGGGGCTGGAGTAATGGCTTGGCAGCGAAGAGCACTTGCTCTTTTTCAGGAGGACCTGGTTCAGTCAGTACCCACTCCCAGTGGTTCACAGCTGTCAGCTCTAGAGGATACTCTTCTGGCTCCTTAGGTACTCCCTCCTCCCAAAGGTGCACGCACACACCCACCCACCCACCCACACATACACTGATACTAATAAAAACCTTAAATGTAGCTTTTTAAGGCAATCTGATGAATTTTATGATATTGTAATTGCCTTTTTGTTGAATTAAAAGTGAAGTGGGGTTTCTCAAGTTGTTACAGGGTTTACAGTTCATAAAATCATCAACTTATTTTTTAACTAATAATATACTGTTTATTTTATGTGTGTATGGTTGCTTTGCTTGCATGTATTTCTGTATATCATGTGCATGAATGCCTGGTGCCTGTAGAGACTAGAAGAGGGCTTTGAAGACATGTGGGTGCTGGGAATTGTATCTGGGTCCTCTGGAAAGCAGCTGATACTCTCCACTGAGCTAAATTCCCAGCCCGGCAGCTGATACTCTTAACCACTGAGCCTTCTTTCTAACCCTTTGAAACAAGTTCTTGCTGTGTAGTCCAGGCAAGCCTCAATGAATGACCTTTCTGTCTCTCTGCCTTCCCCGTCCTGGGATTGCAGGTGTGTGTCACCATGCTTGATCTTTCTTGGACAGTGTTCTTGTCATCATTTTATTTTAGCCAAGAAACTACTTGATGATGTGCTTCAGAACACTTTTTTTGTAACTGCAGATCCACTTGTGGGTCTTTAAGGTTCTCAGCAGCTATAACCCAGGCCTCAGTGATAGATGCATTTAATGTCAGCATTTGGGAGGCAGAGGCCAGGTGGATTTCTATGAGTTGCCAGGTGTACATAGTTGAGACACTGTCTCAAAAACAAGCAGGTTGTGATTTAGCCCCTGAAGCCACACCTGAAGGCTTTAGCTTTACTTCTTAGACATTTTACACCAGTCAGATTCTCCAGATGGGGTCCCAGGTATGACTTGCATAGGACTCACATTGTTGTGACGGTGCTGTTTTCCCTTCCTGCCATCAGATAGGCTTTAAAGGTTGGTATCAGAGCAAAGGAAACCTTGTCACCACTTTTGAGTTCCTAAGTTGTGTTTATTTGTCATTATCATTAAAACCACTTAGTACTTTAGTTAAATTCTCTACCTTTTCCGTCTTTCTGTAGAAAGATGTGACGGAGACTAGTTTGTTGTTGACTAGTTTTCTGAGACAGTCTTGCTGTACTGTCTGAGAATCCTCTCTTAGTCTCATGAGTACTACAGGCACATACATGCTACTGTGCTGGGTAGAGGTCTGATTCACCAACATACCAGATGTTCCTAGTATTTTAAACAGGCTTGGAAACTATTTTCTGTAAAATACATTCATGAGAAAAACTTTTTCTTGTAAAGTTTACTGAGACTGCTAGATGATTTACATTGATACTTTTTATTATTCACAGTATTAAAAAGACCTGAAGACATTGCTGAAAACCTCTTGCTGTGAGATAGCAGAACTTTGGAACAGGTAAGGTTGAAGGGAAGAACAGAGTTGTGTGGTTATGACAGTAGCCCCCTATCCAGGCCAGGGACTCGTGTGTGCTAAGTATGTGCTCTTCCACTAAATTTTATCTAGCCCCAAATAGTAGGTTCACTTTTGCTTTTAGGGTTCAGGGGGTTTTGTTTGTTTGTTTTTGTTTTTGTTTTCCCCTGAGGTTAGAGATAGTGAAAAGAAACTTCTGGTACCTTTCAGATCCTTTGAATCAGAATAACATACCCTTTCTGGATTGGTTGGAGTGTGACTTTGTGTTTTAAACTGCTGTAATGTTTTTTGATGATGAGTGGGAAGAACAATGTTTTGAGGGCAAATGTGCTGAGAGGCCAAGGTATTTTCAAGAGTTGTTGCTTCATGAGGAACTTGGACCAGGAATTGGGAAGTATTAGGGAGTCATGATGTCTATCTAGCATGTACTTTCCCCCCAGTTGGTTGTAAGTATCCTCCTTTTTTGTTTTGTTTTAGTTGTCTTTCTGTAGTCAGAATTTTCATACTTTTAATAAATGTAGAAGAAATGGCTGCTGCACCCCTGGGGTTACAGATAAACTTGAGCAAACTGATAACTTGCTCAGGGTCCCAGCTTCTGGGAAGGAGACTCGATGGATTGCATTTCATTTGGTTTCCATCTTTGTGTCATCTAGTTGTGGCAAAGGTTGGGTCTAGAAGGACAAGTACAGTGAACTGACAGTCTGCATTTGCCTCTAAGACTAGTGGCAGATTTAGAGAATGTATAGTGGTAGTTCTTCTAAGGTAGATCCAGTAGAAACTTCTAGACATTTTTCTGTTGTAGCATTCTAGAACAATTTCTGTATGTCTTGCTAAATTTAAATGCCTGAAGATGTACTTTATACATCTTATTTTAGAGATCGAGGCCTAGTAATTCTTACCTATCATCTGTGTTGGAACCTCCCAGTTCACTTTCTTTTTTAATTACATTCATTACATCGTATATGTATGTGGGTATGTGTGTGGGAGTAAATGCTATGCCATTTGTGTAGAGGTCAGAGGACAGCTTTCAGGGATTGGTTCTCTCCTTCAACCATACTATGTACAGGAATTATTAAACATAGGCTGTCTGTCAGGCTTGGCAGCAAGTACCGTTTCTGGCTGAGCTGTTTTTGCTAGCCCCAGCTGAGTTCTAGATTTTGGGGGTGGGGAAGCCCAGGCTAGAAATTTAACTAACATAAACAGCTGACTTTGGTTTGTGGAAAAAAAGTGTTGATTTTTTTTTTTTTTCTTTTTTTCGGAGCTGGGGACCGAACCCAGGGCCTTGCGCTTGCTAGGCAAACGCTCTACCACTGAGCTAAATCCCCAACCCCAATTTTTTTTTTTTTTATACATTTAATTGCTGGAATTCCTTATAGTATTAAGCTCATGAAGCTGCACTCAGAATTTCTAGGTGATATTCACATTATTGAAGAGCCAACCAGGAGTATGAAGTGAGACACCCCGTGCCTTCTCCGACTCCCAACCAAAAACAAAAGCAAGAATAAAGAATAGTAGTACTTTGTTGTTGGGTAAGATGAGTGGCATGGTATAGATTTTAGAAAGTACATATATCTACAGATGGCTAGGAAATTTGGAAATAAACTTAGTGTTTTTAGTATGGTGTTAGGAGTCTAACCAAGAGCGTTGGATATGTCTAAGCACATGATTGTTGAACTACATTCTTTGCTCCTTAAGTAAACTGTGTTTACGTCTGCATATGTATATGTGTGAAACAGGGTCTCAACTGTGTAACCTAGGCTAACCTTGCATTTACAATCTTCCCTCTGCCTCCTGACCTGAGTGTTGGAATTATAGGCATGCACTACCACACTTGGCTTTAGACTTTTTTGGGAGATAGGGTCTCATGTAGGCTTGCTTCAGATTTGTTATGTAGCTGAAACTGGCTTTGAACTCCCACTCCTCCTGACTGTACCTCTCAAATGCTGTGGTTACAGATGTGTGCCACTGGAGACTTCATGGTCACTGATCCCTCCCAGCATTGGTTGCCTTTTTTTTTGAAGCTCACATGGTATAGCCGTACTGGCCTTGAATCAACTACCATGTAGAATTGCTGAGTGGCCTGGAGCTCAGGAGTGATATTCTTGCCTTTGCTTCATAACTGCTGGAGTTAAGAAGCATGTGCCACTATGCCCAGTTTATGGCAATTTTTCTCAGTGAAACATTTTTTTTCCAGCATTATATATTCGTTGATTTACAATTTTCTTTTTTTTAAACTATTTACATATGAGTACACTGTAGCTGTCTTCAGACACATCAGAAGAGGGTGTCGGATCTCATTACAGATGGTTGTGAGCCACCATGTGGTTGCTGGGAATTGAACTCAGGACCTCTGGAAGAGTAGTCAGTGCTCTTAACCACTGAACCATCTTTCCAGCCCCTGACTTACAATTTTCAATTAAAATATTTTGTAACCAGGCATAGTGATACTTTGCCTTTAATTCCAGCACTTGGGAGGCAGAAGCTGTCAGATCTCAGAGTTTGAGGCCAGCCTGGTCTACATAGTGAGTTCCGGGACACCAGAGCTGCACAATGAGACACTATCTCAAAAACAAATTTTTATATCCCCCCCCATAGATACATATATTAAACCCTTTTAACATTTAGTCTGTGTTTACGTGTGTGTGTGCTCCAGTGTGTGTGTGGAGAAGGAAATACTTTTCCCACTATGTTTGAACTCAAGATTGTGAATGTGGCAACAGGTGCTTTTACCTGCTGAGCAATCTCTCTAGTCTACATATCTAGATTTTTTTAAATGTAAATCCTAGGAATTATTAATAAAAGTATTACCTTTATGTAAAAGAGCCACAGATTTTACTTCTTACTATACTTTCTTTACTGGCTGAAGATGTTTTGGAATGTACCATGTACATAGGTATGTATACATTTTATGTGTGTTTTATGCATCTGAAGGCCAGAGGTTGACATTAGATAGCTTCCTGACTTGTTTGAGACAGGCTAGAGAATGGTTTGAGACAGAGTATAGATTGGCTAGCTTACAAGTGTATCCATTGTACCTGACATGTGGGTGCTGAAGATCCAGAGTCAGGTCTTAATGCTTGCATAGCAAGTGTGTTACTGCCATGGCCCTCTCCCCAGGCCAGAGTCTCTGTTAGTTAGCAGAGTAGAGCTGAAGACTTGTCTCTGTCTCTTAACCCTGGGCATTGAGGTAAGACATAATCAGATTTTGTGAGTTTACAAAGATTTCCACGTGTTTTGTGTTCAATTTTTAATAGGCCCTGGTTCTTTGCCAGCATGCCTTTACTCTCACAATTAAAAATTGTGTTCAATTTTTTTTTTTTTTTTTTTGTTTCTTTTTTTTTGGAGCTGGGGACCGAACCCAGGGCCTTGGGCTTCCTGGGCAAGCGCCCTACCCCCGGGCTAAATCCCCAACCCATTGTGTTCAATTTTTAATAGGCTTCTTTTGAAAACATGGGCTCAAGAGTAAGGTTATCGTACAACATTGCCACGTTGATGATACCCTAATTTTTCTTAGGATGAGGTGTATTTTTTTGTTTGTTTGTTTGGTTGGTTTTGTTCTGTTTTTTTGAGACAAGGTCTTGCTATATAGCTTTAGCCAGCTTAGAACTTGCTGTGTGTTCCAGACTGACCTCTGCCTCCCTCAGCTGGGATTATAGGTATGTGCTTCACAACCAGCTCTAGAAGGATACATTTCTTTTTCATTAAAAGGAGAGCAAAACGAAATACTTGGCATATTTAAAACATATTTAAGGAAAATTTTGGTAACAATATTACATTTTATTAGAGTCATCTTTAATAGCTAGTATGTTCTTTTGAGACAATTTTTTTTTTTTTTTTGTATTCAAGTTGTTCTAGGCCTGGAGGAAGCCTTAGGAGCTTTAGCTTTAGTCTCTTCAGGACTTAGTTTTTAGGTTGACAGTTAACTGATGGCAGTATTGTCTTGATAATTTCTAATATGTACATCCTGGCATAGCTGTGTTGGAGGTAGCCATATCCTAGGCTCTAGGATCATCTGCTTGGGAGTTGATAGAACGCTGTGCAAACCGTGACCTTTGTGTAACTGGATGAGAAGCTATCCTGTAAGAGCAGTAGCCAGAGAGCCTTAATTTGCGTTTTGGACACTTGACAACTTTTTGGAAAATGTCCAAGCTCCTTACCTGTCTCTGTGTAATAAGAACGTGCTCTTCTTTAAAGGGGGCTTACTATGATGATGGAAAAGGGTGGGAGTTAGTAAGGGAACAGAATGAGGAAGATTGAAGAAAGGAAGAAGCAATTTATTGTGAAAATTTCAGAGTGATAATAGGGGATTTATTAGATGGGGTGACAGATGTGGTCTGCATAGTATAACAATGGCTTTCTCATGCCGGAGAGGCTGAGAACCCAGTAGTTCAGTCCGCCAGGCTGGATGTCTCAGTCTTCATCTGGCCCTGAAGGCTGGGAGGATTCCTGGAGAGCTGCTGATCTTCAGGCTGTACTGGTATCCTGAGGAAGTTGAGTCTTTTATCAGTGAAGGGATGCTGCTGCAGCAGGGTAGAAGAACTCGCCTGTGAGAGTGAAGGCATGCTGGCTAAGAGCAAGCAACCTTTCCATCTTCCTCATGCTTTATGTGAATGGTCACCGAAAGGTGCCATCCTTCGGTGCACATTCAGGGTGGGCCTTCCTGCTCCAAATAGTCTGATCAAGAAAAACCCCTCACAGGTGCGCCCAGCATCTTGGATTTCAGTTGATTCCAGATACAGTTAAGATTAGTCATCATTCTAGCAGCATATAGCAGAGGATTACCTTATCTGGCATCAGTGGGGGAGGGGAGACCCTTGGTTCTGTGGAGGTTCCATGACCTAGGGGAATGCTAGGGCTCTGAGGTGGGAGAGGGTGGGGGTGGGGTGGGGTGAGGGAGTACACTCATAGAAGCAGGGGAGATGGGGAGGGGATGGGGATTTAACTAGGAAGGGCGGTAACATTTGAAATGCAAATAAATAACTAATAAAATAAAAAAGATTAGTCATCATCACAGTATGAGGGCCATATCAGTGTATAGTGAAAAGCAGAGAGATGTGTGTTTAATTTTCTGATGGTAATAATAGTAGTAACAACAACAACAACAGCAGCAACAACAACAACTAAAACAACTTATTATTTGAAGGTTTAGACAAGTTAAACACTTGGAACTTTAATTTCCTAACCTTAAATGTCCTAGGGAAACTCTGAGAATTAATCTAAAGTGTCTAAGCAATTCCTGGCATGGAGTAGTTATTTAATGAATGGTAACTTTTATGAATGTTATTACTGTGTAAATAAGTAAATCTTGAGTCTAAAATTTTACGTATTTTTTTTTTGAAGTTTAGTTTTTTGCTTTTTTGTTAAATGTTTTGCCTGTGTCTGTGTATATACACCAAACATGTGCCTGGTGCCTGAGGAGTTCAGAAGAGGGGATTAGATCCCCTGAGACTGGTTTTAGAGATGTCCTTGAGCCACAGTGATGTTGCTGAGTTCTTGAGCCGTGTCTTCTGCAAGAACTGTAAGTGATCTTAACTTCTAAGACATTTCTCTAGCCCCCTTGACTTTTGTTGTTGTTGTTTTTTTTCTTTTTCTTTTCTTTCTTTTTTTTTTTTAGGATGGTTTTTGATATCCTGTGTTTAAGCTTGTGGAGGTCTTCTGGCTTCTTTTTCCTGAGAGCTCAGATTCCAGACATGTGCCATTTAAAACTTTATTTTAGGGACTGAAGAAGAGGACTCAGTGGTTACGAGCACTGTTGCTCTTGCAGAAAACCTGGGTTTGGTTCCTGGCACCCACATGGTGGTTCAGAACCATTTGTAACTCCAGTTTTAGGGGATCCAAAGGCACCAGGTAGCACACAGTACACAGGCATGAATGCAGGCAAAACACATACAAAATTAAAATAATTAATATTTTTTAAAAAGCCTCTTTTAGATTTGTCTTTATTTTTTTTCCCTTTTTTTCAGAGCTGGGGACCGAACCTAGGGCCTTGCACTTGCTAGGCAAGCGCTCTACCACTGAGCTAAATCCCCAGCCCCTTGTCTTTATTTTTATGTGTATAAGTGTTTGCCTGTATGTGTATTATGTATGTGCGCAGTATGCATGCCTGGTGTCTGAGGAAGCCAGAAGAGGGCATTGGAGCCCTTGGAACAAAATGCAGAGGTTGTTGTAAGCTGCTGTGTAAGTGTTGGGAATAGAACCTGGGTCCTCTACAAGAGCAACAAGTAGTCTTAATCATCGAGCCATTTTTTAATGTACCACCCTTTAAAATATCTTTTCTGTTCTTGTTTTTCAAAAACTAGGTTATACTGTATATCCCACTGCATGTATTTCTGCGTGTAATGCCCAAAGAGGCCAGAAGAGGCTGTTGGAAATCCTCTGGAATTGGATGGTTTTGAGCAGCTGTGTGGGGGCTGGGAATTAAATCTTTTGGAAGAAAGCCAGTAGTACTCTTAACTGCTGAGGCAATTTTTCCAGCCTGAGAAAAATATAATTTTTAAACTGCATTGTCACATTTTAGATCTTGGTGATGGCTATGGTGATCTTTTCTGCCCCTTGATAAACTTTCCAGGGTGTATTTTAATTAGATATTTTGTGGCAGGATCATGCTGGCCTGGAACTCACAGTGTGCACCAGATTGTCCTTGAACCTTCTGAGCTGCTCCTGCTTCTTGAGTACTGATATTACAGATGTGTCATCATACCTGGCTGTTTGTTTTATTATGTGTCTCTTTTATTATATTTTCTTCTTTATCTGAGATACATGCTGATTTGCAGTTGCTGGAGATTTAACTCAGGGCTTTGGACATGCTGGGCAGACACTTCATTGCTTTCTTCCTTCCATTCCATTTGGATCTTAGGACTGACCGGCATTAGTGGGTTTGTGCTGCAGTACCAGAGTACACAGGTGTGTACCACAGTGGAAGCATGGTAGCAGCATCTGCATAGGCTTATGCTTAGGGAATATCATCCCATGGTGGAAGGCAGGACGTGAGAGAGAGCAAGGAGAACGAGGAGGGGCCTGAACTTGCTTTTATAATGACTCATATTAGTGATGACAAACCACATCCCATCCCTGATTAATATCATTAATCCATTCATGAGAGCAGAGCCTTTTTTACTTAATCATCTCTTGTGACTGTTGTGTTGGAGAAGTTTCCAGCACATGAACTTTGGGGGATGCATTCAAATTGTAGCAGGATCTGTTTACCTCTAAAAAGTTACTGAAGACCCATAAAATCAGTTTTTTTGTTGTTTTGTTTGTTTTTTGTTTTTTTGTTTTTGTGGTAATAGTCTCTTCGTCTTGTTGGAAAAAAGGACCTAACTCTGATAACCATTTGTCTGTCACCTGCTTTTTTGTTTAAATTTTTTCCCCTTAGGAAAAACAAAACAAAACATCTTAGTTGATCTAAAACTAATTGTGCCTTTTGTGATGCTGTTGGTATCCAGGAGGAGTTAGTGCTTTAGCTTATTTCCTGTTTCCTCAAATGGATTATTAAAACACAGGGGCAGTAGTTTTTACCTTACTTGTCAAGCAAGGCATTCTTTTAAAACGGTGATGTGTGCTGCAAGCAGTGAAGAATAGACTGGCTGCTAGTGTTTGTTCCCAATAACTTGAATGCTGTTTTAGTATCAGTAATAGTACCCCTCATTGCATGGTTAGCACAATGCTGACTCAGACAGAGTAAAGGCAAATAATATTTTAACAGTACCATGGTCAAAATAGTTTTGATATTACAAATATTCAATGTTAAAATGTACGTATTTACACTGAATTTTGATTTTGTTGGCCCCCTCTTTTTGAGACAGGGCCATATGTATTCCAGGTTGGTCTTGAACTTCAGAACCTTGTTTCCACCTTCTGAGTACCAGGTTTACATTTATGTGTTAGTTCTTTGTAGTGCTTGGGATTCAACCCAGGGTTTCATACATGAAACCTACCATTTAAACTACATCTCTTGTTCATACATTGAGTTCTTAAAATCAATTTAAAGTTTGTTTGAGTTGTAATCACATATCGTTGAGGTTTAAAATTGTTGCTAGGGATTGAATCCAGGGCCTTGTGTAAGAACATGTTTTTTCCACAGTTTTCAACCTAGAGCCTTCGTTGAAGGTTTTTAGGGCTGAGTAGGTACAGATTTGTGAAAGTTACAATCAGTCATAGTTCCTTTAAAAGTGATCTCTAGCACTGTTCATCAGGATTCATGCTATGATGGACTGACTGCTCTGTCAGGCACCCGTGACCAGTACAGTAGCTACACACTGAACTGTGGGTACTGTGATGATGAGGGACTTTTGTTTATTTACTTAATAATAGTAAGTAGTTCAGGTCAGTTTGGAACTCTATGTGTAGTCTAGCCTGGCCTGAAATTCATAGCAATCTTCTTCTGTCTATCTTGAGTGTTAAGAGTATTGAAGGGAATGTGTTAATCACACTTTATTTTTATATGTTACAAAATGGCTGGAGATGTAGTTCAGTAGTAGAATCTGGCATGCACAAAATTCTGGATTCCATTCCAAGCACCACCAAAAAATAGCACCAAACAAACAAATAAAAAAAAAAAAAAGAATTAAAATGCCAAAAAGTTAACTTTGCAGTTATAGTCTTAGTTTCTTTTTTATGATAGGCTTTATTTTTCTTTTTCTTTTTTCTTTTTTCTTTTTTCTTTTTTTTGGAGCTGGGGACCGAACCCAGGGCCTTGCGCTTGCTAGGTAAGCGCTCTACCACTGAGCTAAATCCCCAACCCCTAGTTTTATTTTTATTTATTTATTTATTTATTTATTTATTTATTTATTGGAGCTGGGGACCGAACCCAGGGCCTTGCGCTTATTAGGCAAGCGCTCTACCACTGAGCTAAATACAGTTGTAGATATATAGAAAATTGAGAGGATACTATAGAGATTGCTTTTATGTTGATGACATTGTTTCTTTTTTTTTTTTTTATTAACTTGAGTATTTCTTATTTACATTTCTAATGTTATTCCCTTTCCCGGTTTCCGGGCAAACGTCCCCCTAATCCCTCCCCCTCCCCTTCTTTATGGGTGTTCCCCTCCCCATCCTCCCCTCCATTACCCCCTCCCCCCAACAATCACGTTCACTGGGGGTTCAGGATGACATTGTTTCTGTGATACATTATTAGAGTTAGTAAGCCAAAATTGACACCTTGTTAAAATGTATCATTTGTCCTTCCCCTGTTTGTTTAATTTTACCTGGTGCTTTTTGTTGGCAGCTAACATTCAGGACACCATATGACATTTAGTCTGTATCTTTATCCTTTGTCTCTGGCTGCTTCCTTTGTTTTAACATCCTGGATGAGTTTAGTACTTGTCCACTGTTTCTGAAGAACTTTATTAGAGTTTGTCTGGTGTTTTTTCCCTCATGATTTGATGAGTTCTGTAGGTTTTTAGGAGACTACAGGGTAGAAGGTGCCATGTATATCATACTAAGAGGACATTTAGGTAGAAGAGGCAGATCGATCTCTTGAATTCTATGCTAGCCTGGTCTAGTCAGTTACAGGCTAGTTGAGGCAAAGTGAGGCCCTGTCTCAAAAAAAAAGGGGTGAGGGGAACACACTGATAGTGTGGTTTATCATATTACTCTTGATAGTCGCCTTGTCCATTGTAGTTATTTCTTCTATTTTAAATTAAGCTATAATTAAGTTTGTTTTCCCTTTCCCCCCCTCCTTCCTCCAACCCTTCCCATTTACTTCTCCCTGGTTTCTCAAATGTGTGGCCTCTTAATTCTCTTTTTAAAGATTTATTTATATACATGAGTATACTGTAGCTGTCTTCAGACACACCAGAAGAGGACATCAGATCCCATTACAGATGGTTGTGAGCCACCATGAGGTGGTTGCTGAGAATTGAACTCAGGACCTCTGGAAGAGCAGTTAGTGCTCTTAATCTCTGAGCCATCTCTCCAGCTCGGCCTCTTACTTCTTTAATTGTTTTACAACACACACACAAACACACACACACCCAGCCCCCCCCCCCAATGTCACTTGTATTTCTTCTTGAGGAACTGATTTTTAAATTAATCTTTCTGGGGGGCATTTAACTCTTACATTTAGTTTTTTAAAGAAAATCAACTTTTTTTGGGCTGTTGAGATAGCTTAACAGGTGAAGGTGCCCATTGCCAAGCCTGCTGACCCCTGTGCCTGGGACCTACATGGTGGGAGGAGAAAACCAATTCCTGCAGATTGGTCTCTGATCTCTATAAATGTACCCAAGGTGTGCATGTATCTACACATATACATATAATAACACAAAACAAATAAAACTAATGAAATTTAACCTTTTTGAAGGTTGGGGTGATAACTTCTGCTGATAAGTAATGAGGTTGATTTCCAGAACCCATGTAGAAAAGGCCAGGAGTATAATCCTCTCATGCTGGCCAGCCAGTCTAGTAATTTCCATAAGCTTCAGGCCAGTGAGAGATCTCAGTTCAAAAGATGGATGGTGCCTCAAGAGCAACACCTAAGGCTACATGCATCTCCTGTCCCAAATCAAAATTTTTGGTAAAGAAATGCTTATTTTTATTATTTTTAGTTATATATATTTGTGTATTTATGCTCCTGATCCTTTTGTTTCCATTTTCTGAGTACCGGGATTATTCAGTTTTTCTCTTTTTTCACACTCGAGCTGTGATATGGGTGTACACACACACACACACACACACACACACACACACACACACTCACACACTCTGTTTAAAAACAAACCATATCTAAAACTCATGGGCTGGCCATAGGGCTTAACAGGTAAAGGTGATTGCCACCAAGCCTGATAACCTGAATTCAGTTCCTGACACTGGTGTGCTATCCCTCTTCCCCCAACAGGTAAACAGATAAAATTTCAAAACAAAGTTAACGTTGTTTTGGATACACACATGAGTGTTGAGTGTAGTCTCTAACTTCCCCTATGGTCCTTATGCCTGCTTTTATTCAGTTGCCTTTACTAGGCTGGTCTCTTTACTAGATATTGTCATTGTATTCCTTATTTTTATTTAATATGGTCAGGTAATCTAGTTATGTGTTAACAAATAGTGTTATCTGAATCTGTTAGATTTTTATATTGGGCCAAAGGAGATATTATACATTCCTTTTAGAAAACTTACCCTTAAATACTTATTACCTGAAGTATAGAAGTTGGGCCTACTGGGAAAGAGGTTAAGAGAGTAGAAGAGCTTGGGAGAAGACTGTCCTGTCCTGTCAGTGAGTAAGAAGAATGGCTTTTGCCTTTTTGCAGTTTAAAAAAAAAAATCAGTCACAATGTTCTTTTCTCTCTTTTCTCCCAAAATAGACACTTTTTTTTTTTTTATTGGAAATCAGAAGTGCAAGGTAAAAGAAAAACAAGGAGGTCCCGTAAACCTTGAAGATTTGGTATCTTTTAAGGATTGCTCATCAGGAACATTTAAATTTCATAAACTTTTAGAGCAGGAAAACACTTAAGAGTATTTGTGTTTGCTTTTTATTAGTGACTAGATGGGGTTTCATAAGTTTAAGATTCACTTGAAACTATTTGTGACAAGATAGCACAAGAGACTAATAGCAAACACTATGTTTAATTTTTTGAAACAAGGTTTCGTTGTTACTCCAGGCTGGCCCAAAACTCAGGCTCCTCCTTCATTGGCCTCTGAGCTGGAGAAGGAAAAAGTTGTTGGGTATTTCCTATAACCAGTCATTCTCTGAGAACTAGTGTGTATGTTTCATGTGCAGTCTCACATTTTCATGTGTATACGTTTGTTTTACTTGCTTGTTTTTGTATATTTAAGAACATGTGTGTAGTGCTTTTCAGAAAAACTAATATTTTTAAGTTAAAATTGATCTGTAAGATTAGCCTTTTAATTAATGATTTATTTTTATCTTATGTGTATTGGTGTTTTGTCTGAATGTAGGACTGTGTGTCAGATCCCCTGGAAGTGGACTTATAATCGTGAGCTGCTGTGTAGGTGTTGGGACCTGAAGCTTGGTCCTCTGAAAGAGCAGCCGGTGTTCCTAACCACTGAGCTCTCTCCAGCTCCCCCTAGTCTTCTGTTTTTACAAGTTTTTAGTCATAATACGTTGATTCTGATTTACAAGACTTACAGTGCCTCATGTATATTCAGGTTTAAATCTCTTTAATACAAAGTCAGACATTTGGTAATGAACATCTCATTATAAATTGTCAACTTAGATAATGTCAGTAACAGTTCAAGCTGTCACCATCACAGCTCTGTTGCTTGTCCTTTAAGTAGCAGCTGCAGGATGAGCTGCATATATTGCTTAGTGTCTGAGCAAGGCTGCTCTCTTGTTGCTGGGACTTAGTTCCTGTTTCTTTTGTCACCTAGACCATTTAAGTCTTCTTCCCAGGACTCTCATCCATTCAGTCTTAGATTCTGTTAAAATCTTGCTTTCTTCTTGAGAGCTTTGGAGGTTCTTTTAAAAAATATTTTTGTTTGGTTTGTGTTAGTGTGTATTGCCCATGTTCTATGTACTATGCACATGTATATATGTATGTATGTATTTGGTGCACATGGAGGCTGAAGTCAGCATTAGATTTCTTGGCACTAGAGTTCTAGATGGTTGTGAGCCACCATGTGGGTGTTGGGAGTCCAACCCAGGTTTTCTAGAAGAGCAGTCAGTACTCTTTACTCTTGAGCCATCCCCAGCTCCTTTAGTTTTTTGAATGCTCCTCCATAGTCCAGAACCCAGCTGGGCTGGTGGACTGGTGTTTGGTAGGCATTTGCTAAGGAGTCTTGAACACTGTTGTAATAGAGGTGCCTTTGCTTTAGACTTGACAAAGTGTCCACCATTAGCCCACCTAAGACTTAGGACACTCTTGCAGATGAGCAGCACTGGCAGTCTTACTTTTTGGAAACTGATTTGTTCATGGTGACTTAGTAGTCGTTTAGCTAGTTTTTGGGATGTCATAGTAATTTTGATCAATAATGGGCCTCACCTTGGGTTTTGCTCTTTTTTTTTTTTTTTTTCCTTTTTTTTTTTTCAGAGCTGGGGACCGAACCCAGGGCCTTGCGCTTGCTAGGCAAGCGCTCTACCCCTGAGCTAAATCCCCAACCCCGGGTTTTGCTCTTTTGATTTTTGTATTTTTTGTACTGGGAATTAACTTACACCTAACACATGCTAAACACTCTTACAAGTTATACAATCCTCTTTTCCTTTAATATATTTGATATATTTAATATATTTATATAATCTAAGTTTGAGCTTATGTTTTTGTGTGGATTTTAGAGAGACAGCGAGAGAGCAAGAGTGAGGGTACACATACTAGAGATTAATATTTAGTGTTCCAACCTTAACTGATTTCCACCTTATTTTATAAGACAGGTTCTCATTGAGCTTAAAGCTCAATTTCAGTTCAGTTGGCTACTAGGCACCCCAAATTCTTCTTTCTCAGCCTTTATTTCCCCCAGGGATGCTGTTACAGCCAGATGCTGCTATGACCAGCTTTCATGTGGATGCTAGCAGTCTGATTCTCATGTTTGTTGCTTAACAAGCATTTTACCCAAAGTTACCTTCCTGTACCTTAATATATGTTTTAATGTTTGCTATGTATAATTGCTGTTATGAGTCTAAATATAGAATGGAGTCCCTGTCTTAGTGTCTGTGTGGGCATGTACATATTTCTGTGCCAGATGTGTTTGTGTATGTACACTTACATGACAACTTGAGCTGTTGCTTCTTAGGAGCCAATCACATCATCTTTAAATTTATTTATTTATTTGTACCTCTGTGTGTGCATGTACTCATGTGTATATGTGTTATAGTACACATATCGAAGTTATAGGATACCTGAGTTCATTGATTAGGTTAGATTGGCTGACCATTGAGCCTCAGAGATCCATTTACCTATTACCAATGTACGCCACTATGCCTGGTTTTAAAATGTGGATTCTAAGGTTTGAAATGAGGTCCTACTGCATATAAGGCATTTTACTGACTGAGTCATCTCCTTTACCCTTGTCTTTTACAAACTTGATCTAACTCAAGTAACCGTGTGAGACTGGGAGTGAGCACCTGCCAGAATGGACCATGCCTTTTGGGCTTTGCTGAACACGATCCCATGGAACCTTTATAGATAATATATTGAGTGCACAGAGTTAAACTTACTGGAATGAACTTGAAATGCATCTCTCTAAAGTCACTGTACTTGCTGATCTTGGTGGTACACTCCTGTAATTCTAGTACTGGACAGAAGATAGAGGATAATGAGTTCTGGACCAGCTTTGTATACTTGATAAGATCTAGTCTTAAAAACAGGGAAATCATTGTGTTACATCATTTTAAGAAACAACTGATTTTTGGGAATCTGTTCAGTATTAAAAACATTGGTTGTTTAAAATAGTGTTCATTTACAGTGGCAAAAAACTTGAAAGTACCTGTTTTTATAAATATCATATGATTTTTAAAGACTGATTACGGGCTTGAGAGATGGCTCAGTGCTAAGAGTACTTGTTGCTTTTGCAAAGGACCCAGATTCAGTCCCCAAGACCTATATAGTGACTTACAAACATCTGTAACTCTAGTTCCAGGTGATCTGACTCACTTTTCTGCCTTTCTTGGGCATCAGGAATACCTGTGGTACACATATATACAAGCAGACAAAACATTCATACACTAAAAATAAAATAATTGAATCTAATTTTTTAAAGGATTAGAAACAAAATTATGATTTAATTGTATACATGTTAGAACTCTGTTCGTTCAGCTATACTGAGAATGCATGTTTCAGAAGAGGACATATGGGATTTTCTTTGGGTACAGGGTCTCATGTATGTATCCCAGGGTATCTTCTTCCGTCTTGCTGTGTAGCTGAGGATTACCGTGAACTTCCGATCTCCCTCCTCCTCTCCAGTTGTAGGGATTACAGGCATATCCTATCATGCCCTGTTATGAGTCCTTGAGGACAGAACCCAGGGCATTTTCCATGTTAGGTATCCTCAATTTATACTGTAGTTTTAGTTTGTGGAAATCAATAGCTAATTCCCCTTTCCACTGTGTATACGTGAACATATAAAGAGGTATGGAGAGACACTTTGTAAGTTTTTAACATGTTCACGTTCAAAGTTAGAACTTAAGGGGAGGCATGAGTAATCATTGATTTATGAAAATTTTTATGTCATGAATATGATAAATATGGTGACAGTTGTGTTTGCAGAGGAGAAAGCTTGGGATGAAATTTAGTTAAGTAGAAGTTGTGAGCTGCAGGTGTATAACCAACCGTATGACCTTCCTCTACCTGTAACCTGTAGCACAGAGACATTGCATGTGTCTCCTGTGCTTACCCCTCACCTAGGTAGGGTTTTTTCCCCCCTCCTTTTTTTAAAAGATGGAGCTTATGTAGCTTAAGCCAGTTCACTCACTGTTAGCTGAGGTTGACTGACCTAATCCTTCCACCTCCATCTCCCTGGGAGTACATAAGAGAGTGCCCAATTTCCTAGAACTAGAGTTACAGGCTGTGGTGTGCTGTTCTCTAGGTGCTGGGCATTAAACTTTGGTCCAATGCAAGAGCAGTATGTCTCATAATGGCTGTTCCATCCCTTTATCTTTGTAAATTGGGTTTCTAAGACAATTAATAATTTTGGAGATAGGATCTGGCTACATAGCACAAACTAACTATCCTTGAACACATTTCTTCCTTTGCCTTTGTAGTGTTCACAAATTACCATATCTAACTTAGGAATTTTGTTGTAATTAGATAAGAGTTAAAAGAATTCAGGCTATTGAAATGATATAAGAAGACTTTAAGAGTTAGCAGTGGTTGAGAGAAAGTGACTAAGTAAAGGATTGAGAAGTAGGAGGAGTTTCACATGATTGGCTTTTTCAGTGTGATTGATTAGTAAAAATTTGAAAAACTGTAGTACCTTATCAGTTGCTGCTTACTTTGAGGTAGGCTAATTTAATTGATTTAGAATGGTACACAAAGAGTGGGCCAGTCCTTCTACCCCACATTCTTTTTCCCGGGCCATTTAGAGACTTGTCCTCATTTCCTGTGTGCCCTTTTGCACTTTAAGTGAACAGAGTTCTATCCACAGGAACTTAGTAGAGAGAGCATTTGAGCTCACAGTTAAATAAATAAGCCATGGATATTCTGGGGAAAATTAGGGACAGAGAAACAGAAAAGTTTGAGTCAAAAATATCCAGTCATAGGTGGAAAAATGAACCATTTTTGTTTGTTTGTTTGTTTGTTTGTTGAGACAGGGTTTCTCTGCATAATTGCCCTGGCTATCCTAGAATGATTTGTAGAACAGGTTGGTCTCACAGAGATCTGACTACCTTTGCCTCCTGAGTGTTGGGAATATTAAAGGTGTGTTCTGGCTTGAAGAACTGGTTTTAAGAGAAGGCCATCTAGAGAGGCAGAGGACCTTGGCAGAGCAGAGTCTAGAGTCAGCTTCACATCCCAAGTTTTACAAATTCAGGGCTATTTCCCAATGGTCAGGGGGCTTGTAGAGGTTTGCGTTGAACTCATTTGGCTAGGTGGGGTTTGAAGTGATGCCCTTGGGTGTAGTGGTGCAGATTCGAGGGTAGCCTAATCTACAACTTCTACAAGTTCCTCAGGGTAGCCAAGGCTACACTATTCTCACTTCACTTAGCTATAGCTTTAGAAAATACTCTTCAGAGATAGGTGTAAGTTTTATTTCATCTAATTTATAATTCAAAGGAACTATGTAAGACAGTCCCTTCAGAACATAGAAATCTATAAACTCGCTGTATTAAATTGATTGAGATGAAGAATCTAGGGTATGGAGCTCAGGATTGAGTATAGTCCTTAAGGGGTAAGTTAGAGACTCTCCTTTAATTTATAAAGGAAAAGGATTGGACCACTTCTATTTGCTCTCCTGAGAATTAATTGCTTTGATTGTTCTTAGCGTTCTCCAGAAGTGTTTACACCAGGAAGTAATTCTAGGGAACCATGTTATAATTGATAGCTAGGTTCAAGTTTTAGGGCATTTGATGTTTATGAGGTTTTGCAGGTTTATAGTCAGGATGATCAAGTGTGCTAGAACAGGATTTCTGTGCTCAATCATTTTTGTTCCCTAGATGCTTCCTGTGTCTAGGGGCTTCTCTTACAGTTTAAGACTTATGTCAAGAGTTGAGTCTATACCTGGCCTCAGAGGTGTTCTTTTTGTATCTTTGTTATTAGCACTAGTGGGGTTTGGTGCTTGTGTGATCATATGTGCCTTGTAGTAAGTAAAATAGGAATATAAATAAATAGGTAAGTGATTTTTTTTTTAAAACAGTATTTTCATAAATTCTAAGTAATTTCATTTTGGTCAGAATCTGCTTGCTCTTTAAATCCAGTCTAGTTCAAACTAGTTCTGACTTGCTTTAGAAATTTAGATCCATTTTGCAATAGTCAGAAGTCCCCTCAAAGTTCATTTGAAAAAAATTAGCTTGAAATAGTGGTTTTAAAAAAACCTTAAGATATGGGGTTGGGGATTTAGCTCAGTGGTAGAGCGCTTGCCTAAAAGCGCAAGGCCCTGGGTTTGGTCCCCAGCTCGAAAGAAATAGAAAAAAAAAAAAAAAAAACCTTAAGATTAAAAAACAAAACAGCATGCATGCCTTCAATGCAAGTGCTTGGGTGATAGACACATGTGAATCTCTGCAAGTTCGAGAACAGCCAGAGCTGCATGGTGAGGGCTACATAGAAAACAGCAATAAACAACAGCAGCATTTTAAACACCGTGAAGCTCTTAACCTTATATAATATTTAGAAGAAAATACGCTCACTGGATGTATTGGCACACATTTGTAATCTCAGTACTCACGAGGCAGAATTTGAGTGTAGCTGGACTATGAGGTCAGTCCTTTTCTCAAACAAAAGAAATGGTATTCTTAGGAACTCTGGCACAATATTTTCAACTTTTAAAAATTTATTTTTATTTTATGTGCATTGGTGTTTTTACCTGCATGTATGTCTGTATGAAGGTGTCAGATTCCTTGGAACTGGAGTTGTAGACCATTGTGAGCTGCCATGCGGATATTGGGAATTGAACTTAGGTCCTCTGGAAGAGCAGCCAGTGTTTTTAAACCACTGAGCCATCTCTCTAGCATCCACATTTTAAAAAAGAGCTCTTTTTGAGGACTATGATCTAAGTGTTTGCCGTGCAAGCCTGAGGACTACTAGAGTTTGGGTCCCTAGAACCCATATAAGTGCCAGGTGGGGGCTGGAGAGATGGCTCAGTGGTTAAGAGCACTGACTGCTCTTCCAGAGGTCCTGAGTTCAAATCCCAGCAACCACATGGTGGCTCACAACCATCTGTAATGAGATCCGATGCCCTCGATGCCCTCCTCTGGTGTGTCTGAAGACAGAGATAGTGTACTCATATACATTAAATAAATAAATTTAAAAAAAAAAAATAAGTGCCAGGTGGGGATGGCAGATTGCCAGTAATTCTAGCCCACCAGATGAGTGCCTACGAAGACTTAGTGATTGATGCTGGTGAGCTCTGGGTTTGATTGAGAGGCTCTGCCTCAAGGATGCCATCAAGGATGATTCCTAAAACCAACTTTGGACCTCTACATGCTCAGGCACCAATGCCCCTGATACATGCAAACATGCAAGCTCAAGGCATAAACTACAGGAAAATTGAAAAAGGAAAAAAAAACTTTTAATTAAGGGAGTTTTAGTAGATTTTAATTATATAGTTTATTATTTTTGTGTACCTGTTAGAAGGAAAAAAGGCTAGAGAGTTGACTATGTTGGTAAAGTGCCATGCAAGCATTGGGCCCAGGTTTGATCCTCTAGAACCATCATCCAAAACCTGGGTACAGTGGTATGTGCCTATGATTTGAGCACTAGGAAGGCAAAACCACGAGGGTCCATGAGCTGTGTTGGTCAGCTAATCTAACCAAATTGGCCAGCTTCAGAAAGAAACCTCGTGTGCAGTAGTAGTAATGTGTCACTCAAAGTGATGATGAAGTAGTTTCATTTAGGTTCACTGTAATCCAGGTTGACCTTAAACTCAGATCCTTCTGTTTTAGTCCCCAAGTGTTGGGATTATATGTGTGCTGGGATTACAAATGACCTGGAATCATAGATATGTGCATGACTGGCTCCAGTATTATCAGTGTAAAAGTCAGTGATTTGGTATTTGTGACAACTTTAGAAACAATATAAGCAGTTTAGTTTTAAAATTTTTGATATTTTGCAGTATACTGTATACCATGTGTGTGTGTATTTATGTCTTCTACGTGCATGTGTGCGCATATGAGTATGAAGGCTAGCGGAGGATATTTGGTGTTTTCCTTAGTTGATTTCTCCTCCTCCATCACCATCACCATCACAATCACCATCACCATCACCATCATCATCCACAGGGTCTCACTGAACCTGAACCTGGTTTGGATGGACTGCCTGTCTAGCAAGTCCTAGGAATCTCTGTCTCTGCATTTTTATAATGTCCATTTACAAAACAATAGTAGTAGATTCCTCTCTGGGGCTTATGACATTCTGAGAGCCATGGGCTTCTGTCCCAAGTTCAGTACTAGGCATAGATTCCCTTCTTTGGAGAAGGCCTCTAGTCAGAAAGTGTCTGGTTTACCTCCATCACTTTCACGGCACTATTGCTCTAGGGAACACATTATACCGAGCACTGGAATTACAGGATTCAGGATCCACTGCTGTAGAATAACACCTTTGATGGCTTTTCTCCTCCTGCGTAGCACCTACTGGCACTATGAAAACTAGCCATCAGGAAGGAAAATTTCAGGTTGGTTCCACCTTGATTTCTTTTGTGTCCTACAACTAAAGTGTTGTGACATCAGTAATAGGGTCTTACCATGCTGTTCTAGTAGGTAGCCAAGAACAATGACAATTGCCTATGTTATTTTTGGCATCCCTGACCACTGATGGTTTCATTTAATAACCCATGTCTTCTGAGGGAAACATTGTCTACTCACTCAGGGTATTTGTGTTTAAAGCCCCTGCCCGTAAAAAACCAGAACCCCCCCCCATTTTAGCTTTCCAAGTAGTGAGTTTCAATAAGCATTTCCAACATATACTTTGTTTTCCTCTTCACCATCCACTCCCGTGTTTTTGTTTTTATTTTTTTAAATCAGATCCTATTACAGGTGGTTGTGAGCCACCATGTAGTTGCTAGGAATTGCTTTTAACTACTGAGGCATCTCTCTAGCCCTCTACACCCATCTTCGTCCCATTAAACTTACTGTTTTATTGTGTCTGTCCATCCATCCATCCATCTGTCCGTCCTTCCTTCCCTTCCTTCCTTTTTTTTGAGACTTTTTTTTTTTTTTTAAACATAGTCCTGGTTGTTCTGGAACTCATTATCTGACCAGGCTGGCCTAGAACTCTCAGAGATCAGCCCTTCTCTGCCTCCCCAGTGCTGGGTTTAAAGGTGTGTGCCATCCCTATCCCCAGCAGTTTTTTTTTTTTAAAACTTGGGTTTTGTTTTGTTTTGACTGGGAATTAAACTCAGGTCCTTGTGCATGCAAGGCAAGTGTGTACTGACTGAGCTATCTTTTTAGCCTCTGCAGTTTTTTTTTTTTTGAAAGATTTATTTATTTTATGTTATGTGGGTACACTGTCGCTGTCTTCAGACAGACCAGAAGAGGGCTTCATCCGATCCCATTACACATGGTTGTGAGCCACCGTGTGGTTGCTGGGATTTGAACTCAGGACCTCTGGAAGAGCTGTCAGTGCTCTTAGCCACTGAGCCATCTTTCCAGCCCAACAATTTTTTTTAAGAGACTTTTTTTCCTTCTTTCTGTCACGGAACTCAGTTGATATCTTTGCCACAGTATCACAAGTGTCTGGGTAAAAGGCTAGATACAAACTCCTATTAAATACTTTTTAAGGCTGCTGTGTGTGACCATTTGGATTATGCAGTTTCATATGTGAGCAGCAAACCATAATAACCTTCTTTAGCTTGGGTTTGCTTTTTCTCTTTTCTACTTTCTACCTCCTCCCTTCATCTCTGACCTCCTTCCCTCTTTATCTTTACTCCCTCCTCAGCTTCTTCCCTTTTTTCATTTTTACATTTCTGTCCTTTGTATTTCCTATAAAGCACTCGTTCTTATTTTCCCAATAATAGTTACTTCATTATTGTTCCCTTGTTTTGCTTCCTTTGTATTATATTAAAATCAGCTTGAAGACATTTTTAGTGGTAGTTAAGACCAAAATTGGGCCATGTTGGGATAGTAGATACAGTTACATCCCAGATGTTTTTTAATTTTAGTGTATTTTATTATTTTAAGATATATTTTAATTTTAAAGAAATTAAAAACAGAAAAGATGACTGGGACTATTCAGTGGTAGAATGCTTATGTAGCATGTGTGAGAGCCTGGGTTCAACCCCCAAACACCACATGGTGACTGATGGTGGACCGACTGCAAGAGAATGTCAGAAACTGGAATGTAAGTGTTGCTACCATTTAATTACTCTTCCTTGCTCTGAGACTAATCCATGCTCCTTTCCCAGACACATGCAGCAGTAAGTTGAGAGAGAGAGAGGGGTGGATGCCCTCATTTCACTGGTCAGCCACATTGCCACCAACAGTCCTTAAACAGCCTCGTTCTTAGGATTATGAGCAGATCACATATTATCTGGCTACATATTCTGACCTGGTATTCTTCACTTTGTCTTGACATTGTTTGACCAAGATTATGTTTCTACTTAACAGGTTTCTCCACACATAAAAGATCTTTTTAAAAATACGGAGAAGAATGGCAGCAGAAACACAGACACTAAACTTTGGGCCTGAATGGTGAGTTTTCAGTCTCGTCCTGTTTGGTATCGGATGACATGTTTACTAGTGTGACACATCCAGGTGTTGGGTGGCATGTAAATACACATATTTCTGAGACTTGGTTTCATGTGTATAGCTAAAAAATGTGACTAGATTATAGTAACTTAAATTTGGTAAAGGACTGCATTTTTCTAATTGAATTTTTTCATGGTTTGGTTAGGTATTGATAATGAAATTAAAACTATAATTTACTACCCTAGAACATTAGTTTTGAGCCTTTGTATATATCTAAATAATTTTGCATATTTATAAGCTATAATAGTAATATTTGATATCTATGTTTTCTGCTACAATGTTTTCTGCTATAAATATACCTATTAAAAAGTTTTAATAAAGCATTTGAAATTTTTTATTGATGGGCTAGGTAGGTGGTCCAGAATTAGTACTGGCTATTAGCAGTAGCCCATCTAGAGCTGAGTTAGCATTTGCCATAATAACAATTAATTGACCTTTGAGTCTCTTACAGATATGTTTGGACCCCGAATATGGAATTCTCATGGAATTTTGAGATCCATCACATTATAGTGTGGCTTTCCCCCCCTCTTCTTCTTTTCCCCCCAATGTTGGTGATTGAAGATCCTCTCTTCAGTGGCGTGAATAATGATAGTTTATTTTCCATTCATACTTGGAACAAACCCCTTTGGTAATGTCAAAGGCAGTACCTAAACCAAGAATTGGAGTAGTAGTAGTAACATTCTTTATGTTTAAGTAGTAGTTTTTAAGATTTCTGTAAGAGGTCCTTGTTAGAGCAGTCTTACAAACTACCTGCTCATACATACTTCTTTTGATATGTAATTCCTAGACAGTCTTAACCTTCATAGTTAGCATTCAGAAACTGAAGGAGAAAGCATTTGAAGGTCTGAGAACCAACTGCCTATAGTTTGAGTTTATTTTCAAATGTTGATCTAAACAATGCTGCACCTGTTTCAGTTATTTTATATTTAAAAAATAATTTTCTTATTATTAAATCATTTTGTTTCTATAAAAATCAGGAATTATAAGTAAGCAAGGAAAAGATATAATTACCTTAATTTGATCCTTAGTACACACTGTACATATCTTCATGTACCTTTCCAAGTGGTTTTATGTATCTTGTTTGTATATATGTATATTTTATTTTCACAAAACCGGATCATATTGTGCATTCAATCTTGTAACCTTTAAAAAGCTAAGTAAAAAAAAAAAACTTTTAATAAATGTTTTTTGGTTCTATTTAATAGTTTCATTGTATGGATGTACTATCATTTAACCAATTCTCCAGATGGAGCATGTAGAGGCTGTTCTCAGCCATTAGTATTATAGAAACTTTTTACCATTCTTATAGCGAAATCTTTATTCATATCATAGTAACTTTTTAAACCAGGTGGATTTAAATGCTTATAGTTCACTTTGTAAACAGTGGTTTGGGCAGCTGTTCTGCCATTATTATTACTTTTCTTTTGTATTTATACATCCTATACATTTTTCTTTGTAAAACCATGATTAAAATTGTTAAGTAATTTAAAGTTTTCTTAAAGCACTTGATAATAATATGTAGTGGAAATGCAACACCAGAAAATTTAGCCAAAACTAAAGAATTAAAACCAAAACAACCAGACTGGTGATATTCCTGAGTTTGTTTAACACCTTCTATCTCTGGTTGGCATGTGGAATCCTGTTAGAGTGTAAGTAAAGTTTTTGTAAATAAAGTTTTATTGGAAGACAGCATGTTCTTTTTTGTTTCCATGTTACCTTGATGCTTTTGTGCTACTCTGGCAAGGATGAGTAGTTAGTTCTATCAGAGGTTGTCTAATTCTCAGAGCTTGTACATTTCTGTTTTGGTCCTTTGCAGAAAGTTTGCTGTCCTACAACATGTGCTACCAAACATTAAATCATTTCCAGGTGTCTCTTTGCCATTGGTTCAATCTGTCAGTAGTGCCTTACATGTCCTCCTTATTGTTACCCTGACGTATTGTATAGTGCTTAATTTTAACTGAGATAACTTGAGCAGAGGATAGTTATTAATTCCATTCCTAAATCGAGTTGTTACCTAGGCTAATTGTGTAAGCATTAGTAGCGAGGAGCTTTTACTGAATCAACTGATATGCAGATAATCTGAGGCGTGGGGAGCTGCGTAGGCACAGCCTTCTGCGTGTCATCCATGAATTCTATCCAGCCAAGACAGTTTATGAGGTCCTTAAACCACTGAGTACTCCTGAGCTAGAAAGCTGCCATGTGATTGGAGACAGTTGGCATGTTTCCATGTAACATGTTCATTATAGATATTGGTATGAGGAATTGTGTTCATGATAGTTGAGAATCAACAAATAGAGTGATTATGTTGAGTCACTTTGTAACTCTGAACCATATTAAAACATTTAATGAAATTTTTTATATTGAAGTTATCAATGCTTAATAAGCAATGCATAAAATAAAATTTTATGTTTTATTTTTAAAAATTTACTGATAATTGAAAACTTAATCTTCCCATTTCTCCCTCTAGTCCTATCTGGGGCAGTTGTGTTAATAGAAGAACCTTGAAAATTGTGGGGAAGGACCATACCTATGTAGCCTTCCTAAAGCCAACAGAATCATTAGGTTGTAGATTGTTTATTTAGGATAAGGAAACACATTACAGATTCACCAAAATAGTTTAAAAGGATATGACAGATTTAATGAAGAAAATCATTTCTAGGTATTAAAGCAATACTCAACTTTTAAATGCCTTTCTTCAAATATTGCTTTAGAATTTCTGACTGTACAGTTTGCCCCCTCTCTTACTCCCTAAGTCCTTTAGTGTTCTATATCAAAATGTGATCTGCTAAGTACTTTTTGCTCATAACACAACCTCTAGTTCCCACTAGACTGTGAGCTCCATCGTGAGCAGGCATTTGGTCTGGATTATTGTATGGCTTGTTACTGCTGTAGTTCCAGTGCCTGGCTCATAGGCACTCAATAAATGCTTATTAAATGAATGAGTGAACTGATGGAAAGTAAAGTTGTTTTCAGTGTTTTGTTATTGTAAATGATATATGTATACTTATGAATGATTTTGTTTATATTCTGATCATTTTCCTTGGGTTAGTTTCCTTGAAGTAGAACTGTTAAATCAAAAGTTGGATTTTTAATTTAAGGTTTGGATAACACTTCACAGATTAACCACCAGAAGGATAGTGTATAAACTTAATTCACTTTCTTCGGTGTTTATGTTGCCTTTGACAAACCTTTTTGTTTGTTTATTTGAGATAGGATTTCTCTTTGTAGCCCTGGCTGTCCTGGAACCTCTGTTCACCAGGCTGGCCTTGAACTCAAAGAGTTCCACCTGCCATTGCCTACTGAGTGCCTAAGTTTTGTTGTTAAATATTTTTGATTTAGATTATGTCTTCTAGATTTTGTGTGTGTGTGTGTGTGTGTGTGTGTGTGTGTGTGTGTGTTGATTGTAGTAACCTGAAAATCAGGAGGAAATAGTAGTACAGAAAAAAAGTCCTGCCTCTCAGAGAGTCTTTGCTGACATGTGAGTTTATATCCTGTGATATTTTCTTTGCAAATGTGTATTTCAAAACACCTCAAAATCAAATTTTACTTGAGAAAGATTTAAGGATCAGATATCTATTTAGATAATTCCAGATAACTTTTTTTTTTCTATCCAGATGACTTTATTATAGGGAGAAAAATTACAGACACCTTGCTTCTGGGGAAGAAGCATAGGAAACTCCCTTGGAGTTTCTCGAATCGCCCCCATCGCCCTCAAAGAAGTCTCAGGTCTTTGCTTACAAAAGAGAGGGAGCAACCCCCTCCCACCCACCCAACACTTCATTTATATTTTTGTTAAAATAGTTAACATCTGTTTTTTTTTTCTTCCCCAATTTGACTGTCTTAGGAAAGAATCAATTTTACTATTAACAACAGTTCTTTCTCAGTTTTGGTCAGTACACCAGAGTTACTAGGCACTCCACAAGCTTCCATAGGAAGAAGACATTCAAGCTTTATTGGCAAAGGTGGATAGGGGCAAGAGAATGTAACTGAGGCTGCTAGATGTTCATACTCAGCGAGAAAAAGAGAAGTTCTGTCAGATGGCCCTCTTAGAAAGGGCTAAAGGGACAGAGAGTGAGCTGCTAGCCAAAGGAGCTGTGTTTTAGAAGAAAATATTAAGATTTGTTTAAAAGACAAAATCCAATTGACAAGTGCCTGAGGTGCCTGCTACGGCCCCAGCCCCATCCCTCCCCAGCGTTTCTAGCATTGAGTCACATTCTGCTTCTCTTTCCTATACGCGGTCCTTAGTGTCTTTCTTTTTACTCTGTTCCTGATAAAGGTTCAGAAAAGTATTTAAGTAATTCTGACTGAAGAAGGGGCGTGTTGAAAGACAAGGATGCAGGAGATTGCAGGTTTAAGACATAAACTTCAAGACATTTGCCTTTTCTGTAATATGAAGTGTGGGAGAGGTGAGCTTGGAGGCACAACTTTCATGTGACTTGTTGGAGTTTATATGGCCATTGTGTACCAACAGAGAATCAGAGAGTTTTAGTCACATTTGTATTTGAAATGAGAAATGTAGAAGATAGAATAAGAACAATTGTATCGCTCAAGATGTTTACAAAAATAAAGGTGTGAATAACTGGAGATAGTGTGAGAGATTTAGTCGAGATACCGTGAGTGGGTTTAGAAGATGGGAGAAGGTAAAGTGTGAGCCCTGAGGATGGAGTGATGGAGAGATGTGGATAAAAAGCTGACAATGAGTAAGGGGTTGGGCATATCGGACCCTATAGACTATGTATGGTTGTATGTAAAGAACTGCCTCTAATGGAGAGATCATAGCATGACTAGAAAATCAAAAGCTTACGTAGAAGTGGTGTTTGGTTCCCAGGCTGCCACACAAATGGTGGACATTCCAAACTGTTTTATAAGTTGAAATGAATTTTGAATAGCATTTAGCAAAAGTTTGGAGAACATTGTAGGGTTTTGGAAAGTCTTATGTCTGGTCCCTATCTCTTATTACATATGGTAGGACAGACTTTTGTAGGCTGGAAGGTCACAGGATTAGAATCTTTGTCTTGTTGTGTTTTATTTATTTATTTATTTATTTATTTATTTATTTATTTATTTATTTATTTGCAGTGTTAAAGCACTTTATAGAGTAATGCAGTGATGAGAGAAGCCAGGTTGTATTGGGATTGAAATTATATGGAGATAAGGAATCTGGGACATCTCTAGAATGAAAGATGAACGGTTCAGAGCTACACGTATGGTGCTATGCTATTAAGTCACCACTATACATGTGTTATATTTAAAGACTAGGGAAGATCATGGAGATCAGACTCTAGAAAAGAAGATTGTATGTATGGAAGTGGTTAAAGGTCACTGGTGTGCTTTGGGGAGGGATATTCCTTCATGCCGTATCTGGTGAGGGGGGTCTTGGAATGACTTTTGAGTCAGATCACAGTGCTTATTCCAGCTCACTAAACGATTGCTTCAACTTTTCACAGATACTAGAGAGGGAGCTTGGAGAGTGTCACTGTTAGTGAATATGGTGCCTGTAAGAAGTTCTTGGTCCTTTTTGGGAAGTCATTGAGGTTCATAGGAAGGGACAGGGTAGTAAATGAATTCCCAATTCATTTTGGGAAACTTGATATGAGGAGCTGTTTTAGAATTAGGACTCGTAGGTTATGAGGGAGTTTCTGGTAAAACATGGTGACTTCGGAGTCACCAGGATTTTCACACGAACTAGCTTAGGTGTGCCCTCTGGTGTTGGGAAGAATATTGGCTTAGTATCATATGGAAGATATCAAAACTAATTTCTAATATTTTGAAGTTAATGCCTGGCAAATAAATTGGCTATTCAAAATAAAAATTGGAATCTCATAAGTATAACATAGTCATTTAAATCCTAGAAATCCTAGGCTTGAATCTCAGTTCTTTGTGACTGCTCAAATGCATTAACCTCCCCACCTCCCTTTTTCTTTTTCTTTTCAGTGCTAGGGACAGAACCCAAGGTATTCTGTATGCTTAGCCAATGCCCTGTCACTGTGCTTCATACTTCTTTTGTATTGCAGTTCTTATAAAGTTCTTATAAGTTAGAGCAAATAAGCAACATGGATACATCATTTCCCAGCCTTTGTTCTTAGATGCAAACTGCCTACTTTTTCAGGGCAGTCCAATCCACCATTGTTTATCATGTGCATGAGCACGTTTATGGAGATTGAGGGGTGAACATGGAGACCAGAGGTCAACATCGAAGTTCTTTGTACTTTAGCTAGCTAGCTTGCTTTCTTGCCTATCTGTCCGTCCGTCCGTCCGTCTGTCCATCCATCCATCCTATGACAGGTTATTATTGAACTTAGGATTTGATTGAATAGATAGGCTGCCCAATAAGACAGCTTCTACTTCCTCCACCCTTCTGTGTTCACCTCTTCTGAGCTGTGAATTGTAAGCATTAAAAAATGGGTGTGTGGGAATCTGAACTCATGGCCTAGCAAGTGCTTTAGCTACTGAGTTATATCTCTAGCAGACAGTACAACTCTTGAGATTCGGATGGGAAGCAATTTCTTGAAGGTCTTTATCAGTGGTTGCCTTACTATTTATTTATTTATTTATTTATTTATTTATTTATTTATTTATTTATTGTATATGAGTACACTGTAGCTGTCTTCAAATACAACTGAAGAGGGCATCTGATCCCAATACAGATGGTTGTGAGCCACCATGTTGTTGCTGGGAGTTGAACTCAGGACCTCTGGAAGAGCAGTCAGTGCTCTTAACCACTGAGCCATCTCTCCAGCCTCGGTTGGTTTACTCTTTTGTGGAGTGTTTTTCTGTCTCTAATGTCTTCTGGACACTGAACCACACCTCTCTCAAGATTAATTTGAAAGTAAACAAAAGACCAAGACCAATTCAGTAGTAGTGAGTGAGTGCTCCTAGTTCTTCCTTTGGAGAAATGGGGGATTCTTAGACTGATGCAAGAAATGAAAAAAGATGACCTGGAACACATGGTACTAGATAGAAAATAAACTGTTAAAAAGACTTAATAGGGTCATGTCCAAAGGGCCCACCAGGAGCCATTCGAAGAGTTTTTTACTAATTAGTAATGAGATAGTGGGAGCATTGTAAAGAGTAGTTTCAGTGAATCTAAATATATTAAGAAGTAATATGTTAGTTAATGTTGGATTTTTTTTTTTTGAAAATAAGAGACAGGGTTTTTTTTCCTTCCTTTCCTGTGTAAGCTATAACATTGAATCACTGTGCCAAATGGTGTAAGAGATAAGTTTCTCTTTGCAGAAATGCTATAAGAGAAAAAATGGTGCAATAGAATAGAACCACTTGGCAATAGCTGTAGTGAAGTTAGGGATCCAGGGGTAGATTATCAGTACATGCTAGCTGTAGAGAGCACCAACCAGGCAAGCTGTGCCTTGTGATGGATAATATACTACCACAGGCAAGGAGGGATTGCTAAAATAACAACACATCTTACTAGTCTTTACACACTTGTCAGTTTAAATGAAGAAGAGAGAAGCTTTAAAAACCTCGTCATAGAAGACCAGCATATTCAGACTTTAAATTAAACTGAGATAATTTACATATAAAATGAAAGGACAAGAATTTTCCTCAAAATAGCTTCTAAGGCATAGTGGACTGATACAGAGAGCCAAGTTGGCCATGGATTGCTGATTTTGAATGTGAGTGATTGGTACATTTGAGTGTGTTAATGTGCTTTGTGATACTTTCTTATGTTTTCAGAATTGTCTGTTTTAAAACAGGATAAGAAGCTAGAAGCAGTCTCTGTACTTTACTAGTGTCTATTCTTTCAGTATTCTCTATGTAAACCTATTTACTGTGCATGTATCATTTTTGAATAATGGGCAGATATTTACTCCACTTTAGTCTTCATGTTGATTTTAAATACTTAGCACTTTAGAGGATCTATTTTAGAATATCTGTTGGATTTTCCTTTAGGATATAACCTCTGAATTAAAGCAACTAAGTCTATTTCAGATATCTGGTGTCTGATACTAAACAGAACTGTGGGTAGCCTCAATCAATCAGTTGTTTCTAGTGTAGTACAAACCATTCACCTCATGCCATTCATTCATTCATTCATTCATTCATTCATTCATTCATTCATTTATTTTGTTTTTGAGACAAGAGTCTCTCTGGGTAGTCCTGTCTTGGCAGTAGACCCTCCTGGCCATGAACTTACAGAGATTCTCCTACCTTGACCTCGAAGAACTGGGAATAAATGTGCTACCATGGCTGGCTAGTAGTAGCTTTCTTTTGCTAGTTTTGCTGACTAACCCTTTCCTGTCCCAGGTTGATTTTCATAACATTACTTTGGGTTGGGTAGGTTATTACCACTACTATAGTACTACTAAGTAGGTTCTCCAACAGCTTAGTTAAAGGAACTACCTAGCTGCTGGTGTGAATACAGCTCTGGGTTTGACCCAGGCATTGCCTAAAACTGGGCTTGCATTGAGGGCTTTATGTAGGAGGCAATGACAGGAGGATTAGAAGTTTATGGTTGTCCTTGGCTACATAGTGGTGAGTGCAAGTCACCCTAAGCTGTGTGAGACCTTGTCTCAAAAACAACCAGCTCCAAAATCCAAATCCCAAATTATTATTGTTACTTATTTTAGTAGTACTGAGATCAAACCTAGGAGCTATGCTGATCACTCAAGAGACTTTTAAAATTACTTTTGATTGTAAGTTTCTGTATTTAGCTTTCTCTTTTATGTTCCATACCTTACTAAATATTTTAGCTCTTGTCAGAAGCTAAAGAACTTTTAAAGTCTCAAAGTCTTTCTTGGAAGTGGCTATTGCAGTTTATAATCCTAATCACCTTCTGTATTTCTCTTTTTAGTCTTGGCTGTCAGTCAGAAAGTCCAAGGACACTTTCATGCATTCATACTCCTTTAAAATATTTTTAATTTTGTGTGTATGCACGTGCGTACAGGCTTTGGCTCTTCTGGATCTAGTTACAGGCCCTTGTGAGATGCCTGATGTAGGTGCTGGGAACCAAACTCAGCTACTATGCAGGAGCAGTATGCACTCTCAATTGCCAAGCCATCTCTCTAGTCTTGATCTTTTAAAAGATTAAAAATTATTGTTTTTGTGTGTATGTGTGAATGGGTTTATGTGTATGTAGGTATATATATATGCACATGGCTTTAGCCCATGTGGAGGTCAGAGGACAGGTTCAGAGTTGGTTTTCTTCTCACCTTTTTGTTGCCTTCCAGGGACTGCATTCTTGCCTGTAGGTTTTTGAGCAAGTGCCCTTACCTGCTGAGTTTCTATTGCTTCACATCCTCACCAATATTTAATAAACTTACTCTGAGTCTAATGCTCTCCCTGGTTTTGTAGTTTGGTAAAAAACAAACACACACCACCAACAAAAAGTGTCTTATTTCCAAACTTGAAGCTTCTTAGAGACAACTGTGACATCCTGTAGGCATTAGAACTGCTCAGTTACCTCTTTCCGTCTAGTTAGCACTTAGTGAACTTCTCATGTGCCGTGGCAGTCACCTCTTACCGTCTAGTTAGCCCTTAGTGAACCTCTCATGTGCCGTGGCAGAGATTTGTGTGAAAGGTAAAAATCTTTGCTGCTTAAGATAACAGAGTTTTTGGTTTTTTAAAAGAACTGCAAAAAACCTATAGTGTCAGAATATCTGTCACTTCATTTTATATTCTCTGTTTTTCCTATTTTAGGCTCCGTGCTCTGTCCAGTGGTGGGAGTATCACATCCCCTCCTCTTTCTCCAGCCCTGCCAAAGTATAAATTAGCAGATTATCGATATGGCCGAGAAGAAATGTTAGCACTTTTCCTTAAAGACTACAAGGTAAGGAAATACAAAACGAGTTGAGAATTGCAGCTGAGACGGGGTGAACCTAGTCTGTCTGGCCTCCTCCTTTTCCACATTGGAGTACACAGTGGGTAATAGTGACTGAGGGGTGAGCTGGCCATAGAGAAGACCCATGATGCATTCTGGGAACAGGTGACTGTGGTAGCAGAACAGTCAGCACTGTTGATAATCTCCTCCTTCTCTTCTCCGTCGTATCTCCTCCCCCTGTTGTATCTCTTACCTTTCTTCTCAGTTGGGGTCTATGAGTGAGGAAGGAGCAGCTTTCCTCTTCTGCCTTCCTTAAGTAAAATTAAAGGTTTAGTGGGGAGATGTCCTGAAATCTAACATTTGCTTTACTTAAAAAAAGACCAAGCTAAAATGATATAAAATACTTTTCTTATCTGACTAGGGCAGATAATATCTTCTGTTTTTGTCAGTTAATACTTTTTAAAAAAATTTATTAATGGGTAGGGAATCTCATATTTAGGACAGATAAAATCGCTTTAACATTTCCTTAATATCCGCTTTAAGTTAAATGTGGAGATTTTATCCTCTGTCCTGTACTTTGGAATACCAGACTCAATGTCAAATCCAAAGGAAGTGGATTCATGGGAGGAGAAGGGTAGGCAGGTGGCTGGAGTATTTTATTATTTTGAAATGGGGTCTTCAAAAGATTCTGCTGGTCTAAAAGTCCCTGTAGATCAGGCTGACCTAAAAAGAGATCCACTCTGCTTCTGCCTCCCTCTGCTGAGAATAAAGACACGTGCTGCCATGCCTGGCTATGTCTAGAGCTTTTTAATGTAAGTACTGCATAATTAACAGAAATTAATTGTAATCAAATTAGCTCATTGCTAAAAAAGGGTGCCTTTTTTTGGGTTTATCTTCTTGCAATTGGAGAAATAGCAATCTCTGGCCTTGTGTTTATCACACAGATACCTTTTGACCTTCTGGAGAAAGAATTTCTGCCTATCCTACAGGAGGAGCCCTTGCCGCCATTGGCTCTAGTACCCTTTACAGAAGAAGAGCAGGTTTGTACTTAGCTCTGAGCCTCAGGCCCAACTCTTAGTGCTTTTGATATGGTAAGGATATAGAGAGCTATCATTAAGGTCCTGGGGATAGCCCCTCATTGGCACAGGTTGCCATCTTTACTGATGCTTGCCGGATGAATGGCTCTGTCTTGTCAAGGTTTTGCTTTCTATTCTGAAGCTGTTGAGTGTAATGCAGAGATCAGAAAATCTTTCTACATTTTTTTAATTTAAATTTTTTAACTTTTATACGTATATGGGTGTTTTGCTTTTTCTATATATCTGCACCACGTAGGTGCCTGGACCCCAAAGAGACCAGAAGGGTGCACCAGACTTACAGGTGCTTGTGAGCCACCATGTGGGTGCTGGGAATTGGACCTTTGTCCTGGAAGAGCAGCCAGTGCTCTTAACTGCCAACCTGTCTCTGAAGACTTGTCTCTAGATCTTTTAAGGACATTGGGAATTATCCCTTATGAAATATTCAAGGTGAGGGGAGCTTTTTTCATAGGTAATTGACTACCTGAATTTTCAACAGTGAATTCATTTAACTACTATTTTATTATTTTTCAATTGCACATATTAATTAATTAAGTCTTAAGCTTAGAACATACCTGAACCTCTCTGCCACACTGTGCTTGTTGGTTCCTTTTTTATAGGTGTGGTGGGAATGTAAGGAAGTAAGATTTTGGTCTAGAAAATGGCAGTTTTACGTAGTGACTTGAATTGTTTATAGATGAAAGACTGAGTTCAAGGAGGTTATAGACACTACAGTGGAGGAAGCAAGATTCTTTTGGAATTCTGTATTCCATGTTAAATGAAGAATCCTCTCAACTTTGCTATTTTTTTGAGGTATAGTGTCTCTTGTAGCACAGACTGGCCTTGAATTCGAAATGTATCCAAGGATGACCTTGAACTCCTGATCCTCCCATCTGTACCACCAAGTGCTGAGGTTATACATACTGATCAGTATGTCTGATTTTATGCATTACTGAGGATCATACCCAGGGCTTTGTGCATGATGGGCAAGTGCTGTAGCCATTTGACTCTTTTTTTAAAAAATAGCTTTGATATAAAATCTCCATCATAAAGTTGACCTTTTTAAATTTTGAGACTGCCTTGAACTTACTGCATAACTGAGGATAACCTTGAACTTTTGATCCTACTTTCACTCATCTCTTAAATGTTGGAATTACAGATATGCATCACCACTCTGTAAAGCCCACCATTTTGTGTGTACAAATATACGTGCATTTTTAGGTATATGAGGAGGCCAGAGGACAAGCTCAGCATTCTTTGGGTGCTGTGCACCTTCTTTTTGTTTATTTTTAATTTTTATTGTGATTTCCCAATTGCTCATATTAACGAGTGCTTTGCATATTGACCATTCTGACCTCCCGTCTCCCCTCACCTCACCTACTCTACCCCATCTCATACATTACTCTTGACTCATCATGTTCGTGACTAACTAGGGACAGCTGTGTGACCATAGGTCTCGAGCTATCCATTGGCACTGGGTGGGTTAGAGACACAACTGAAGACAGTGATTTCAAAGCCCTCTCCCCAATGTTATTAAAGATAGTGGTTGAGAGGTAAAGGATAGACCCTATAAGCCACTTCCCTTTACTTGTCTGTTGATTGATCAAGCCTTGTGTGGGCCTAGTGCAGGACTACAGTTGATACGAGGTAATGATTACAGTAGTTTTACTAGTCTGGGGGATAGCAATGCTTGACCCTTCAGGCTCTTTTTGTACTGGATAACTCCTCTTCTTCAGGGTTTATGAGTCTTAGAGAGGCTAATAGTAATGGCTTGATTAGTGCTAGCCTATGTCTGTGACTTAATTTGAGTTTTGGGCAAACTCTCACCCCGTTTTTTGTTTTTTGTTGTTTGTCTTTTGAGACAAGGTCTCTGAATTGGAACTGACCAAGTAGGTGTGCTAGCTGGCTAGCTGGCCAGTGAGTCCCAGAAGTCTTTCTCTTCCTTCATAGCTCTGAGAGTCAAGTGTGTGCCAGTACAACTGGTTGGCAGGTTTATTCTTTTAACTTTAAGATGTATTTTAATTATTTTTTAAAAAATGATGTATCTGTGTCTGCATGCAGGCCTGTGTGCTCATATCTTATGGTGCTTGTACCTCTAGAGGCCAAAGGTCAGATCCCTGGGAGTTGGAGTTATAGGTAGTTGTGGACTGCCTAACATGGGTGCTGGGAAACAAGCTGAGTTTCTCCAGAAGATCAGTACATACTCTCAACCACTGAGCCACCTTTCCAGCCCCAGTTTGACAATTTTTATGTAGGTTTTGGGGAACCGAACTTAGATTCTAGTGCTTGGGCAAGCACTTTACCCACTGAGCTATTTCTCAGCCCCAAATTTACTATTTTAATGAGTATACACTTGTATTAGTCAGGGTTCTCTAGAGTCCCAGCACTTATGGGATGTCTCTCTACATTGAGGGAGTTTGTTGTGAGGACTTGCAGTCTGCAGTCCAGCTAACCCGACAGTGGGCGGCTGTGGATGGGAAGTCTGAGAGTCTGTAGTTGCTCAGTCCCACTGGGCTCCTTGTTTCAGCTGGGCTTCAGTAGATTCCAACAGATGTGCTGCAAAGTAAACACAAGCAGGTGAGGAAGAGTGAGTCTTCCTTCTTCCAATGTCCTTACGTTAGGTCTACAGCAGATGAGGCCCAGAGTAAAGGTGCATACGACCACGCTTTGCTTTGTCCCAGGCTGATCTTGAACTCATGGATCTCCTTGCCTCAGTCTCCTGGGATTAAAGGCGCTTACTACCTTGCCTGGGCCTAAGCTTTTCATGGCTACTGTGCCTCAAGATCTCCATGCCAAGATCCAGGTCAGAAACTTATGTCTTCCAGCCTTAGGATCTGGATCACAGGTGAGCCCTCCAATTCTGGATTGTAGTTCATTCCAGATATAACCAAGTCATCAACCAGGAATAACTATTACAACACGTTATTGGCATTTAGTATATTCACTAGAGTTCTGTAGCTAACACTGGTGTCTAATTGAAGAGCATTTTCATGGCTCTGTCCTCCCTTACTCTTGCTTCTGCTCTCCTTCCATCCCCCTCATAGTTTTCCCAGTGTGTGCTGGGATGCTTGGGTGTTGTGATCGTTTTTTCATTGTAGATTATGCTCTAGTGATACTTTTGTGCTCTGTGGTGATGTTGCTGGAGTTAACCTAGGGCCTTGTGTATGCTGAGCAAGCACTTGTCATGTTCCTCCTGCTGTGTCATTCTTGTAGTAAGTGGGGTGTCCTATAATAGTGGAACTGTTGAGTTTTAGTTCTTTGCAGGTTTTTAAAGCTCTTTTGGATATTGTCAAATCAGCTTTCATAGCTGTCGGGAACACTGCACTCCCTACCAGTAGTCTGTGATAGATTCCATTTGAGTATAGGTTTTCTAGTTCTTGGTTTTTAAGTTTTGTCCAAAATGAGTAGTTGCAGTGGTCCCCCCCCCGTGTGTGTGTGTGTGTGTGTGTGTGTGTGTGTGTGTGTGTGTGTGTGCGCGCGTGTGCATGCAGGCATGTGTGCATTTGTCAGTTTTTTTCCCATGTAGTTTAAGGTTGGCTGTAGGTTTGTTATACATACATAGCCTTGTATTTTGAGATAATGCCCTATCTGTTGTTAAGGTCGCTAGGATTTTTATTGTGAAGGTATGTTGGACTTTGTTAATTATCCTTTCTACATCGATTGAGATTATGTGATTGCTGTTCTTAAGTTTATTTATATGATATATTACACTTATTAGTTTGAGTATGTTGAACCAACCTTGCATCTCTGGGATGAAGCCCACCTGATCATGATGTATGGTCTTAATATGTTTCTGAATTCAGTTTCAGATATTTTGCTGAGAACTTTTGCATCATTTAAAAATTTACATATTTTATTAATGAGCGAGAAATCAAGTGGCTTTAATAGAAAAATGTACAGGGCTGGGGAGATAGCTGAGTGGGAAAATGATTTTCCAGCACCCACATAAAAGTTATGTGAAATGGCAATGCCTGCAGTCTCAGCTTTTGGATGTATAAACAAGAGGATCTTGGGGACTCGCTGGCCAGCCAGTTTAGCCTAAATAAAAATATCTATGTTCAGTGCGAGATTTTTGTCTCAAAAAATAAGGTTAGGGAGATAGGAAAGGGAACTGGCTCTGTGATTTAAACATGCTTGCACAGCAAGCATTTTGGATCTGAATTTGAATCCTATTAGCCATGCAAAAATTGGCTCTGCATGCCTATAATTTCAGTGATTTTTTTTTTTTTTTTTTTTTGAGGATAGAGACAGGGGGTTCTCTAGAGCTTGCTGACTAACAGCTCCAGTTTTAGCGAGAGACTCTGTCTCAAGGAGTAAGTAGAAATGTTAGGGCATGATGTCCTTGTCCGGCCTCCATACAAGTGTGTACCTGAACATACATGTGTGCATATATGACACATGTAGCACTTGTTTGCTTATATGTGTGCACTCACTTCTTCTCTGACTCTCTCTCCCTCTCTGTCTGTCCCTCCTCCAAACTCCCCCACACCCTAGTAATAAAAAGAGCAAAGGAAATTAAAAAAAGAAAAGAAAATTTAAAAAAGTTGCTCCATGTTGACTTGGCTTCTGTCTGGGTACACATACTTCACCCACATACATACATACATACATACATACATACATACATACATACATACATACACACACACACATATACACACATATATATTCGAATGTTTACATATGCATGTCTACTCATGCAATAATAGTGAACCAGGATGATGGCTCATCGAGTGAACACCCTTGCCTTACAAGCTTGTGACCTGCGTTTGATTCCTGGAGCCTTTGTTTAAAAAAGCAAAAAGATGTGTGCAATGACTCATATCTATAATCTGAGCTTTCCTAAGCAGAATAGGGGGATTAGAAAGGAGAGCAGTCTGGAGGCTCTGAGGCCAGCTACTCTGGAGTATGAAGCACAACAGCAAAAACAAGAGGGACAGAGACATGGTAAAGGGACCTGCTGTCAAACCTGACAGCCTAGGCCTGATCCCTGAGGTCCACATGGTGGAAGGAAAGAATTGAATTCTTGAGTTATTTTCTGCCCTCTATGTGTGGGCAGTGGCACGGATGTGGCTCATGCATACACACACACAGACATAGCTAAAAACAATAGGAATATATTATCAAAATACATCTTAACAAGTTAGAATACAAGAATTGATTTCCTAAAGTTGTCCTTTGACCTCTACACATGCACTGTGACGCATGCTTTCTCTGCCCCGTCAAATAATAAATAATAAAAATCTGTAAGAGCTGCTTAAAAATGGAATAATGTAGAAAACATATATACTAAAATAATAATAGTAGAGAAGTCTTCAGTCTTGTCCCCTGTATGTTCCTTTTTCTTCACAGATGGTAGTGTTAGCAGTATATATACAGATAATGTGTGTATTTATTGAGACTAGGTCCATATTGCTTAAGTTGGCTTCAAACTTGTAGACTCGTGAGTTTTCTTCTGAGCATAGATTACTTGTGGGCATCACTGTGTCCAGTTCTTGTGTGTTTTTCTAAGTAATTATGTATTTTCTTTTTTATGCAAATGGTACTACTATACATCAGTCATTATTTTGCCTTTTTGGCAAAAGCTGGTTTTATTGAAAGAATTCTTTGCTCCTTGGGGAAAAAAGGTTTCTATTGTTTTGAGTTTGCTTTCTGTTCATGTTGATGAAGTTGCAGACCCTTACTGTTCATAAATCTCTTACTGTTCTTGTCTCTGAATTTTTCTTTCATAGACATAGTCTATACTGACTTTTATTATTTATATGAATTACTTATATTTTCAGGTTTTCTGCATAGCATCTTTGAGAGATTTTTGAAAGTTCTTTCTTCATTTGTGGTTTTTAAATATACCTAAAGGGGGCTGGAGAGATGGCTCAGTGGTTAAGAGCACTGGCTACTCTTCCAAAAGACCTGGGTTCAATTCCCAGCAACCACATGGCAAACTCAGACCTGTGACTCCAGTTCCAGTGGATCTGATAGTCTCACATACATAAGCAGGAAGAACCCATGAAATAAAGATGTAAATAAACCATAAAGAAAAAATAAATATGTAGCCTAAGGCAGTGAGCCTAGGGCCTGCAGTGTGCTAGCCAAGCCCTTGATGCTAAGCTGGGATCTAACCTGGTGCACTAATTTTATATTCATTATGGCATTATCTTGTGAACTTTCATGTTGGGGGAGGTGTTTGTACACAAATTAATGAAATTACAATTTTTTTTTTTCTTAGAACATTTTTTAGGTTTCTAGGGGTAACAGTGGCCAGAAAAGCCAGATTGGGAGGATGTTTTACTCCTTGTTAAAAAAAAAAAAAATTACTGGATTTTGAATCAGAAGAATGAGTTGGAAAATCTCCCATGCCATTTCTTTTTTTTTTTTTTTTTCCAAGACAGAGTTTCTCTGTCTAGGTCTGACTGTACTGCCTTTTGTTTTTCTAGAGCAAGGTGGGCTTGAACTCACAGAGATCTGCCTACCTCTGCCTCCTGAGTGCTAGGATTAAAGGGGGCCACCATTCCTGTCCCATAATATTTCTTAAGAATGTTGTAATTGTGAATCATTGGGAAGATTGAAAAGCTTTTTTAACCATAGGCGTGAAAACTGCTGTTTTACAGCCGTGCTCAGTAAACTGGGAACGATTGAATGCCGACTTTGTTTTGAGATGTGGTTTAGATGGGTGCCTCATCATCCTTTAGGAAATATTAGAGAAGACTTCCAAGCCTGTGCTATTTAAGGTAGCCATTAAAGTTAATATTCAGGCAGTTTCCAGGTTTCACCTTTATAAACAGTATTGCATTTAGCAATCTATTGACTTACCTTTTAGGTGTATATGTAGTAGCAATTTTGCATTAAAAATGTATGAGCATTTAAAAAAATACATGAGCATTTAAATAGATGTTTAATTTGCCTTTTAAAGAGATTAAACTGTAGTTGGTACCTTAGTAACATATGAAAATGCATGTGTTTCTCTATTTTTATGCATGATACAGTTGGCTTTTATACATAGTGTTGTGCAGGATTCTGGGATACAAAATGCTGTTAGTATTTATCTTTCTTTTTAAAAAAAATTTTTATGTGTATGTATGTATGTGTTTTGGATTGCATGTATGACTGTACATGATGTGTATGCCTACTATCCACAGAGGTCAGAAGAGGGTACCTGATCCTCTGAAACTCGTGAGCTGCCATTTGATTTCTGGGAACCGAATGCAGGTTCTCTGTCAAGAGCAGCATGTGCTCTTAACCACTGAGCCACCTCTGAACCTCAACACCACCCCCACCCCCGCCCTTAAGTATTGCAATATATTGATTGAGATTTTGGGACTTTATTGTCTTGCTTAATCTTTATAAGGCCAAGACACATATTTAGTAGTCCACTGATTACTCTTAAACAAAAGGTAAGTTAATATGTGTATTTTCAACCACTTTTATTAAATTTTACTAAAATACAGCTTGAAATTGATGATTTTTGAGTTAGGTATTTCCTGTTAGCTTTTAGTTTTCAATTTTATTGTATATTTTTTGAAGTTACCTGACTGTATGATAAAGAAAACAACTTTATTTACATTGATAGTTTCTAAAAATTACTTGAACAAATTACAGTTAACAAAATTGAGAGAAAGAGAAGCAGTAAGGAGAAAAATGATCCACATACTAAAAATTCAATAATGAAAACAGTTTTAATCAGTTGCATGTTCTTTAGAAGAGTGTAGTATAGATAACATTTTAATTAATTTGGAATTTAAGAACACCAAAGATTAAAGTAGAATTGAGTTTTACAACCTTGGATAGTATTGGGAGTTGAACCCAGGGGCCTTCCTTATGCATGGTGGCCACACATTGTACCACTGACCCACATCCCAGCCTTTTTTTTTTTTTTTTCCCATTAAAGCTTGAGAGAGGATTTTACCAAGCTGATCAAGCTGACCTGGAACTTAAGGCTGCCTGTGCAGGCCTCAGCCTTGGAATCCTCCTGAGTTCTGGGATTACTTGCATGTACTTCCTCACTCTTTCTAAAGTTTACTTCTTACTCCCTTGTCTGGCGGGCTGGTTACTGCAGCCATATCCAAGGTTCCTTTCTTCATTGTATCATACCCGTGCACATCTGTGCAAATGGGTACTAGATTCTAGGTGTACAAGGTTCAGTTAATCTGTTACAACATTTTTGTTTAAATCTTCTTGCAGAATTCTCTATTACATATCCAGAATTTTATATTTTATGGTTCATCTTGTTTAATACTTGTTACCTTTTCCTAAGCCTCTTAATTTATTCAGGTGTATTAACAGGCATATTTTAAACCCTGCCCTTCCCCTTTCCCATGTGGTTACCCACTTCCTATTCTAACTGTGCTTGATTATATTCCAGATTGGCTCTGTGTGTTAATGCAGGTTTGTACTAAATGATTGTGATCATATACACATGAGCACACACCCAAGCACACATTAATCACGAGTCTCTCACACGCACACAGACACACACAATTGTGTGCGTGTGATTTCAGGTGATTGACCTCATAGAGATTTTTACTTGATATTTTTCCATTCTAGCAAATACTTCTTGGGGTTATTAATCTACATTGTTGAGTACAATCAGGCAAAAAGGGCATCTTTCCTTTTTATATTACTTTGCTTCAGACCATTTAATGACAGTCTTTTCTCCTCTCATAAGTTAGAGACTTTAAGTGCCATTCAAAAATGAAATGTAATCACATTATTATAATGAACTCACAAAAACCTCCCACAGCTAGATTATGATAGCCACCCAAAGTTATCCAGTCCTAAATTCCAGAGATCTCTATACAGTTAGAATGGATACTCTTAAAAAATGCCAATTTAACCTAGCCCCCTTTACAAAATTTTCTCTGCTCTGTTTATTTCGCCTCCATCTAGATATACAGAGTACATTTAGTTTGTTTTCTTGTGTAGTATCTCTCCAACAAGTCTAGCTTTGTGTAACACATTGCTATCAACTTGGCCAATCTGAAAGGTCAACTTGAAATCGTCTTAAGGCCGGCCTGGTCCAGGGCAGGCAGTACTACATAGTGAGACTCTTTTAAAGATAGAAAGGAATTGTCAGGTAACTAGATTTGAATGATCTTTATATGTTGTAAAGTTACAGTTTCCCATTGCTTATAGTAGTTAGATACCATTACATTTTATAGGTGCAGTGGGAGGTGGGGAGAAACAATATATAGTTTTGTGTGTTTTATCCATTTTTCTTTTGTTTCCTTTATTTTTATTTTTATTTTTATTTTTTGGCAGAGAAACTTTTCCATGTCTGTAAATAGTGCCGCTGTCCTGCGATTGACAGGACGAGGAGGAGGAGGAGGAACAGTGGTGGGGGCTCCTAGAGGTCGAAGTTCTTCAAGAGGGCGAGGTGAGCTATGTGAAAAAATAACCCCGGAAGAGGAACAGGAGGCTAGGGAGTCAGTAAATACTTCAATGCCTAATTGAAACACGAAACCAACTGCTCTTTGATGTTGACTGCAAATGCCTGAACGTTTATTTTCTGCAACATTTCTGAGATGTCTTCTCTGCTGCCTGTGCTTTGAAGAGGAATTTGTTTCTAGCTGTATAGGCTGAAGCACGAAGGAGTGAGATAGCCCCAGTTAAATTCTAATGAGTAATTCTTCATGTTCTTCATTTGTCAAGTTTTACACGTTGGGGCTAGAGCATCCTGAGGTTGTGGTTGCTTGAGCCATCAGTGTCCCTGTGGAGCTCTCAGCAGTATAGCATTTCTTTACAAGGGCCGTGAGTACAAATCACCATAACTAGGAGGAATTTCATGAGAAATACCGCGAGGACTAGGTCTCTTAGCAGGCAGAGCAAAATATAAGCAGAGAGCATCTGCTGGTGTATGAATTTATCCTTTTCTTAGAGTTTCTGATTTGCTTGTTCTTTGTCATTCCCTATTTTGCATTCATTGGCTTTCTGTTAAAACCATTCTTGATGTTTATAATAGATATCCTTCCTTCAGCATGAAACTATATGTGGGTTGAATTATGATGTTAGTCCAAACGTGCTGTAGTTTTTCTCTAAGAGGTGTCTCAGAAGTAGAATTGGCTGTCAGGAGTGGCCAGCAACGTTACCTCCATGTTATGTCTGGTCATGAATATGGATGTGGGAGACCTATGCTTTTTTCGACTTTATTTATTAAAAAAACCTCGAAAGCCTAGGGAATAATTTATATACATTTTTTTTTTAAATATGGAGAATATATTGCTTTTCTTTGAATGTGACTTCTGCAGGTTTGTGAACAGTGAAGAAGCTAACTACAACCCCCCCAGTCTTTTTTTTTTCCTTTTCTTTGCAATTTCTTTCCCTTTTTAAAAAACATTTTAAAAAATATTTATTTTATGTAGGTGAGTACACTGTAGCTCTCTTCAGACACACCAGAAGAGGGCATCGGATCCCATTACAGATGGTTGTGAGCCACCATGTGGTTGCTGGGAATTGAATGGGACCTCTGGAAGAGCAGTCAGTGCTCTTAACTGCTGAGCCATCTCTCCAGCCCCTAGAGCAGTAGTTTTAGCTTGAATATTGTAGACTTCAAAGAAGCAGCATTGCTGCAGACACTGAGTTGGTGAGAGCTGGGCATGTTTGCATCATAGGCACTCCCCACATGCTCGTTGTCTGGGGTCTGTGCATATCGGTGTATGGCACTGCTTTGGAGATGGCTGATCATGGTTCTGGTCTCCCTGTGGATATTTCCCGTGCTTTCCTCCTGTGGGAGGCAGTGAGAAGAGGTTTAATTCTGAAAGCTTTGCTTCCTGTGCTCTTCAGGTCAAGCCAGAGAAAAGTTTCCATAATCAAGAGTGCAGACCACACACATCCTCCACCTGCTCTCTGTAGGCCTTAGAAAAACCTTACGTATTAAGAAGGGAGCAGATGTGGGTGTGGTAACGTACGCCTGCAATCCCAGCACTTGGGGGGTGCTGTCAGGAGGGTCAGGAGTTCAGGCTATATTTGAGCTAATTTCAGTTATATTGGACAGTTTAAGGCTAGCCTGAGCTACATTAGGTACCCCCTAGAGCAACAACAACTAAGCTGTGGCCCCCCTACCTAACAAACCTACATTACTCCAGAGCAACAGCAGATAGAAACAAGTGAGGGATCCATGAGGTGCTCTCCTTCCCCCCTCCCCCGTTTCTTTGAAGTAAGAGTTTTCGTAATCAGAGCTTACATAAAGCCCATATAAATGGACATAGCTGTGACACACAAGAAAATTAGTGTGCTAATGTGGAAGGGTACAGAACTAGTCAGATGGATACCCTTGGCTTTGAGAAATACTTGGAATGCTATGGTCACAATGGCCTGTAATGCTTGTGTCTCTGGATTTTCACTTACTTTTATCTCACTGGTTAAATAATGATTACTGTGACCTTTCTTTTGATTACAGAATCTCTTTCCAACTCAAGGAAAAACTCATATGCAAATCTATTGGTTTCTAGACTTAAAGATATCCCAACCTAGTAATGCTTAAGAGAACAAGGGGCTATGTAATACTGTGTTATCTTTCTTTTTTATCTGGTCTGGATGTTAAAATAAAAATCTATATACTGTCAATTGCACCAGTAGCATTGTGAAAAGGAAGCATATTTTAATCCTTAAGAACAGGGTGAACTCTCAGGTAATAGGACAGTCCTTCAAGTTTTCTTGCTTGTTTCTGTGCATGGGAACCACATTTATAGGTGACTTAAATGTAGAAGGATCTAGAATCTGGTTTCTCTAATGCTGCCTTACCATCAAGCATCCACCACACAGCAGGACTGGAGCCAGTCAGAGTTGCAAAACCATTATGTGTGTTTTTCTTGATTTTTTTTTTTCTAGTCACCCAAGATTATTATTTTTTTTTTTTTTTAAATTTATTTATTTATTTATTTATTATGTAATTATGTAGAAGTATACTGTAGCTGTCTTTAGACACACCAGAAGAGGGCATCAGATCTCATTACAGATGGTTGTGAGCCACCATATGGTTGCTGGGATTTGAACTCAGGACCCCTGGAAGAGCAGTCAGTGCTCTTAACCACTGAGCCATCTCTCCAGCCCCAGAGCTATTCTTTATATTCATCCAGACTAAAATGGTTTTCTCAAAGTGGTTCTGCAGAATAGGTTTTCCTGGGAATGTTTGTTTGTTTTTGTTTTTTCTAGGCAGGGTTTCTCTGTGTAGCCCTGGCTGTCCTGGAACTTACTCTGTAGACTGGGATGGCTGGACCCCAAGAGGTTCACCTGTCTCTGCCTCCCAAGTGCTGGAATAAATGCTATTTTTAAAAATTGCATTTCTGTGATTTTGTTGATGTGCGGGAATGTGTATTTGAGTGCAGTTGCTGTTGGAGGCCAGGAGAGGGTACTGGACCCTCTGCAGTTGGAATTAAACAGTCATAGCCTTGCCGAGTGGGTATTGGGTGCCGAACTCAGTTCACTCACGTGCTGTTAGTTGCTGGGCCATCTATCCAGTCTGGACAAAATTAATCTTGAAAATGTCACTGTTGTGGTGGGATGTTCTCATGTTAGAGTAGTTACTATTAAATTATTTTAGGATTTTAAATAAAAGGATTTTAAATAAAACGTATACATATTCTGAATGTAGGTCAGAGGGGAAGCTATTTTAACTATAAGTTGACTTTAGGTTGACTTTTAAAGTGGTGAACCTGGAAGACAACTTTGTTATTAGTATAGTTGAGCTATAGTTTTTACTTTTATTTTATAGACAAAGTGGATACTTAGTCTAGTCCAGAGAATATCCTAAGATTACTCCTATTCTGTGTGTGTGTGTATATACACACACACATATATATGTATATACATACATATTTTCTTTCAGTATTTTGTAGAGTCATAGAAGAAGTCATACCTGTAATCTGAGTCAGTTCCTGATAGATTATGATGAACATGTAGAAGAAATACATGGACGTTTGAAGTTACTTGCTTCATTGGATGCCTCATTCAGAATCTATTATTTTTGGGCTGGAGATGTATTTTTGTGGCAGAGCTTTTGCCCAGCATTTATAATGTGCTTGATTTGGTACCCATCACCATACACAAAATAAAGCTCTATCATTTTCTTCTGCTCGTGTGGATTTACGTGAGAGTTAAGTTTGGGACAGCTGCTAAGGTATTTTTTTGTTATAAATGCACCCCAGACTCCCATGCTTCCTCCAGTTTCACATCTGTGTCAGTATAGTTCATATGTTCATGGAGAAAACTCTACAGAATATCCAAAGCTGAAAGTGCATACTGTCTACATATCTACATGTGTATACATATGTGTATACATACTGTATACATATCTGCATGTCTACCCATTGCTCTTAGCTGCGTAGCAATGAGGACAAAACAATCAATCTCTACACACACACACACACACACACACACACTCTTCTTTGGTCATTCAGTAGCACAGGACTGAGTTAAAATCAGTGCCTTATTTCTGTGGATTGGTATTGTTCTAGGATGTTTTATCAGAATTTATTTAACCAACCATTATTAGGTTGTTTCTAGGGTTTTGAAATTCAAGTGTTCATTTCCATACACATATGTAGTCATGCCTTATTTAACAAGATACAAGCCTCATTAGGTATCTTTATTTTCATTGATATGTGGACATTATAATTTAAACAGGCTTGCTTATATGGTATAGGTTATTGACTTGACTTGGCCTCTTCATACAGTTAAGAGAATGATTACAAGATATATGCTGCTGCTTGTGGTATAAATGGCATATTATTTTATAGTAAATTTGAAATAAGTACACTTGAAAATGTAATATATAGTATATCCTCAAATAAATAACTGTTCATTGTCACAATCACATACTGTGTACTATATGTTGTCAAATATGCCATATTTTTATGTGACTGGCAGTTCAGTGGATTTTTTAGACCAGCACCACCACAAATAAGAAGCCTCTAGTTACTACGGAGTTTTCAGCTCCATTATAATCTGGTTGAACAGTGGTTAATCGTAAGTCTTATCACTCCTCTCTCTCCTTCCCTGTTGTTCTATTTTCTTCTTTTCCTTTCTGTCCTTTTCATCTTTCTCAGGCTTTTTGTGTCATTCTTGAGTCAAACCACAGGCCGGCTTCTTCAGCTCCAAATGCGGAGAGATTATAGGCATGTTCCACCCCACTTGACTTTGTAAAGGCATTTCTACTGGGATAATCCAATTCTGTGCAGTCACAGGTTGATAGTTAACCAGATGGCCTTCATTAGAAGCATGCTTACATTTAATTTGCAAAGCCTCTAAGTCCCTATACTCCAAGCATTCTATGGTTTGACTTTTAGTGTTGCTAATTTTCCTTACCTCAATGAAGGATTCCTTTTATCCTGTAAGAATGCAGTTCACAATCCTACAGTTGTTCAGTTCACTTCTGCTATTTTTTTTTTTTTCTGGAATTGGATAAAGGAATTTTATTGTGCTTGACACTTTTACTGCTATTTTTTTTTCTGGAATTGGATAAAGGAATTTTATTGTGCTTGACACTTTGTACTATAGTTTCTTTTTAGAGACTCCCCATATTAAGACTTCCCCAGTAGTTATTGAAAATGATCCATTAAAACATTCAATTTATAATGGTTTATTGGACTTTTTAGAATTCCACTGTCGACCTTGTCACTGATGAGCTTCCTGTTGATTCTGTTTATTGCTTAGGACTGGGATTCCTTCAGGAGTGGTTGGTTGGTTGTTCATCCCACAGTTCAGCTCTATCAGAGCCATTATAGGCCTTGCTAAATACTTAAATGTGGCCATCTTGCTGTGTACAGAGAGACAGAACTTCATAGAGATTAACCTTCAGTGTTGAGCATATTTGTTGGATATTGGTTTCTAACTATTTCCCCTCCCCCTGTTTTCTTATTTTCAGGCAGAGGTAGAGGTGAATGTGGTTTCTACCAAAGAAGTTTTGATGAAGTAGAGGGTGTGTTTGGGCGAGGAGGTGGCAGGGAAATGCATAGATCACAGAGCTGGGAAGAAAGGTAACTAAAGTGTTGAGATTGTAATGTAAGCATTTGTTGGTATAAAACTCACCCCAGTGGTATTCCGTAGGACTTGCCTGCAGTGCCAGTTACTTGGCAGGCTGAGGAAGGAGTACTGGCTATCTTGCACAATTTAGCAAACTCCTGAACTCAAAATAAAAATGGAAAAAACGGCTAGGATTCTAACCCATTGGTAGCTCTCTGGGGAGGTTCAGCCCTCAGTACTCCAAACAAAACAGAGCACACTGCGTTCCTTTCATGAGCCGTACAGGGTTGCATGCTCCTGTGATCCTAACACTTGGGAGGCCAGGACCTTCTCAAGAATCATGAGTTCCAGACTAAAGTGGGCTGCATAATGTGGCCTAGAGAATCACAGAGATTGGGTGGGAGTACTGTCTCCTCTCTAGCTCCCATCCTTGCCCCAAGAAAGACCATTTTGAAAACATAGAACTTAGTCCTTTTCTGCTGTTTCTGAAATTTCTGTACAATAAAATATAATACATAAAATTACAGTTGAGGGTGAGCCCTGATCTCAGAATAAGGGTAGAAGGGTTAAGGTTGTAACAGTGGTCCTGCTGTCCTGCTCAGCACCCTGAGCTTTAGTACTCAGGACCACAAATGGGAAACAACAATGTGGGAAAAATTGCCAAAGTCCTATATATAACACAGTCTATCATGTTTCCAGCTAAAATAATAATATTCTAGTCATTAGAAGCTAAGTTTTTGTAAGTGGCTTGGTAGCATTTTTGTTTTCATCATTGCTTTCCTGTATTTTCTGAATAACTGGCAGAACTGCTGCTAAAAGGACTACAGGAGAAAGAGTATCATGATAGGAGATCTATGTTGCTTTTAAGGCGTTTTTGAAATTTATTTTGTCTTTTTAGGGGTGACAGGCGCTTTGAAAAACCAGGAAGAAAAGATGTAGGTAAGGATCTTCCTGTTTTGAAATACCTCCTGCACTCTCCTTATTAGTAGTGCTAACAAGGCCCATTCAGAAGGATAAACTTAGAACAGATTAACTGTTACCTGCATGGATCCAGTAGATGGAGCTGTAACACTGCTTTAGAGTCCTGTGGGTGAGACCCAGGAGTGATGGATACAACCGTTAAGACATACTTGACTCAATGTTTTAGGGTTGTGTGTTTCTGCAAGGCTTATGTCTTTTCACAGTAAGGCTTTTTGTGAAACTGAAATTCTAAATCAGGAACTAATTTGGTTACTCGTTTATTATCATGGAGAGTATCTCCCAGGTAAGAATAGTGAAGGTATGGCTTTTGTTTGAGGAGGCAGAGGCTAAGACTGAATATTCTTACTTTAGTCAATGGTTGGACTATTTCTTTTACTGTGTATGTATGCAGAATATGTATATGGAGCTGGGGACACACACACTATGCCATGCATGTGAAGGCTGTGGAATTGGCTCCATCACACCTTCATGTGGGTTCTGGGGCTCAAACTCAATAGCACCTTTATTTGCAAGCCATCTCACCAGCCTAGCTTTCTTCTTTCTGTAAATATTTATTTTTTCTGGTGAGTGTTTATGATAATTTAGTCAGTTTGTAATGTTAAGATAGGCTTTTTGACTGATAAATTAGTGGTTTACATTAATATTTGTTGGGGAAAAAAAGCGCCAGTTCACAGTATTGGTACAGATTCGTAATTTTTCAGTTTCTATATTCCTTCAAATACCAAAAATGTCCTGCAGAGTATGGCTATATCTGATAGTCATGAAGGTTTCTTATAAACATGTTAACTCTACAAACACTGATCACAAACTAAATTAAATGTACATGGTTTTGAAAACAAGGAAGTTAGAAAGATCAGTTTGATTTCACTGTTGCACATGTTAACCTCACTGAAACATATTTGTGATTTAAAGTCTTTATTCTTTAACATATCACTGGAAATTCTCTGCTCTCATTATTGAGATGACATTAAATGAGGGTTGCATGAAGAAATGTGAAATTGACTAGGTAATTTATTGACATATTTCACCCATTTTTGTGAGGGCTGCGTGGAATTTGTTAGGACCTTTCTTACCATCCTAATCTGATTCGGTACTTTGAAAACATTTTTATGTGTATGTGTGTATATTGTGCACGTTCACACGCGCCCACTGAGGCCAAAAGAAGCTGTTAGATCCCTTGGACCTTGAATTAGAGGTGTCTGTGAGCCATTCTATATGGGTGCTGGGAACGGAACTCAGGAAGGACCCTTGGAAGAGCAGCAAGCAGTCCTAACTGCTGAGCCATCTCTTCAAGACCCTGCTTTAGCACTTTTGCTCTTGATTGTGGAGAGGTGATAAAGGGTAGTTAGTACAGGAATCAAAATCAGAAGGTCATGTTTACTCTAATCTCGCATATTCCATAGTCTCCAAATAAAATGAGAAGATAATATCTTACAGAGTCTTTGAACTCACTTATTCATTCAACAAATATTGAGGCCTTAATTATGTCATAGGCCTTGTGCAGGTGCTAATGTTTTCTTTGAAGGATATTGCTAGCTGCTGATCAAATTTTTAATTTTTTTTTTTAATTTTTGGAGCTGGGGACCGAACCCAGGGCCTTGCGCTTGCTAGGCAAGTGCTCTACCACTGAGCTAAATCCCCAACCCTGGATCAAATTTTTAAATCACTCAGTGCTCAGAGAAAATTGTCTGTGTAGTAGGAAAATTTTAACTTGAGATTAGAATTAAGGTATAACAGAAAGCCAAATCTAATCAAATGAAAACTTTACAGTAGAAAATGCAGCCTTATATAAATATATTAAGTATGGAGTAGTCTCTTGAAGCAAGACTAAGGCTTCTTTCAGATGACCTCAACTTCATGTTAATCATCAATTACCTTACAGCTCAGGACAATAATTACTAGAACTAAATTACCCCAGTGAGCCAAAAGATACTGCCTTTTATTTAAGATTTTTTTTATTTGTGTGTGTATGTGTGAGTGTAGTATGGAATACTGTAGAGGCCAGAAGAGGTTGTCAGATCCCATAGAGCTGAAGTTGTAGGCAGCTTTAAGCAGTGTGATGTGGGTACTGGGAAAACTGGCATGCTGCAAGAGTAGCAAGCGAGTCATGTCTCCAACAAATACCCAACCCCCATTACTCTTAGTGCTATTACATAGCCTGAGCTTTGGGCTCGCTTTTGGGGTCACGTCTTGAGTGAAAGAAAGGGTCATGGTTCACAGTTGGAGACTTTGGCATATGAAGCCTTTGTGCTGGTGGTGATTGCATTAAAAGGCGTGGGTCTTCAGATAGACAAAACTGTGGGCAGGGCAGAACTAGGAGAAGGATTTGCATGGTCACTACAAATATTGGCTTACAAATTTGACCAAGAAATAAGACTTGACCTGCTGAGTTTCAAAATCTGAACAGTGGGTTCAAGTATGTGTTAAACACATTCTTTTTAATTAATTAACTAATGCCATTGGTTCTGAAGACAGGATTTCTCTATGTAGCCCTGACTGTCCTGGAACTAACTCTGTAGACCAGGCTGGCTTTGAATTTACAGAGATCGGCCTGCTTATGCCTCCCAAGCACTGGGATTAAAGGTGGGCACACCACTGCCTGGCATTCTTAAGATGATGTAACAGTTTCTGAGATTGTTGGGAGGCTTGGGGAAGTGATGTGTTCTCTTGGTGAGATTAGCTTTGTTGTTTGTGCAGAGTCTCACTGTTTTCTCTGGCATTATCATATTGAATCTAATTAGTTTTCCTCACTTGCCTTTATTTTAAACAGTAAAGATATTTTGTAGTACTCTATGTGCATGTCTTTGATATGGTGAGTCCCAAGTAGGTGTGGTGTTAATGCATTTAATCATAGCATTTGGGGAAAAAGAGGCTGACAGATCACCTTTAAGTCCAGGTCTAGCCTGGTCTTCCCCCAACACAACAACAAAAAAGAAAAGGTGAATCCATAAGAACTCTGAGACAGAGTTCGTCCCTGAGCCTGCAGTTGTTGTGGTTAGGCTGGCTAGCAGACAATTTCCTAGAATCTTCTTGTCCTGTTCTTTGTCATGCCTACAGGTAGGTACATGGAGATATTGCTTGCTTTTTCACATAGATTGTAGGATTTGAACTCAGGTCCCTGTGCTCATGTAGCAGGTGCTCATACCCTCTGAGTCATCTTCCCAGCCTCAATTTGTTCCTTTAGAAAGGTCATGCTATTTATTTCTTAAAAATGTTTATTTATTTATTTTGATGTGGTGGTTGGGTGGGAAGTGGGATGAAATCAGACCTTAAGATCTTGTGAAGACTAGGATAGTGCTCTAGGTCTGAGCTGCAGACCTAGCACATGTGCTGGCTTTCTTTGTGAAGATAAATGGGTAAAAGTACAAACATCTGGGTAAGAGTTACTCCTGTGAACATCAGTGGGAAAAGCCCTGTGTCTTTAAATTTATAAGTCCTATTCAGAAGTAATTGATTGCTGTAGAGGAGAGATAGTTCCTGTGATCACCTTGTAGTATGCTCTGTGAGAGAGTGCAGTGAAAATGATCATTAAACAGTAATGCTCATGACATGAGTAGGCTCAGCCAACCCAGTATGACACACTGTGGATCTCTGTGTGAGGTCTCTGGAAGTAGCACAGCACTCCCTGAGAATCCACCACATGGATGCCTCTCGGGCTGAACTGCAAGGTACAGTATGCATTTGGTGAGCAGCACTTGGAGATAGACACTCATTTTGTTGTTACAGGTTTTTTTCCTGGCGTCTAGTAGTGTATACTTTTCAAGCATAAATCTAAGCTGAAGATTTTTGGTAACTGCCTGTTTTCAGTTTGTTAAAACTGTCATGCGTTGCTAATGGCTTCCAAGAGTAACTTTGGTTGTTGAGTGGTCTTCCGTGTTGAGTATATTAGTTCTTAATGATTTCTTCCTTTCTTCCATTTATATTTTATATTCCTGAGGGGTTAATGGTCTCTCTGCAGTAAACTTAATCCTAGGAACTATGATTCTTTGAAATAAATGAAAGAATTACAGACAATACTCCCAGAATCTTTTTGGTTTTGAACAATGATCTTCAATTATATTTCTTGTAAAAATTTTTATTTCATGTATATGAATGTTTTGCCTGCATGAATTTCTGTGCAACATATATGTGCCTAGTGCCTGCAGAGGCCAGAGAGGACATCAGATCTCCTGAAACTGGAATTAAAGAACCAGTTGTGAACTGCCATTTGGATACTGGGAATCAAATTAGGGCCCTCTGAAAGAGCAGCTCTTAACCACAGCACCATCTCTCCAGCCCCTACCAACTAGAAAGTTGTTTTTGGTGTGTGGTGAGGAAGTTGTACTTAATTTTCAGATGTCACATTTTGTCTAACTAGTAACTGTCGAAGCATATTTATCTGACTTAATTGCATTTCAAGACTCTTAATGTATTTGTTCACTGTCTCCTCAAGACAGCTTTTAAATTTGAAAGCTGTGTAAGTGTTCTTTAGGAAGGAGCATTCAGAGGAGTCTCACATACAGTTTATTTTCACAGTTCGGGTTAATCTTATTCATAGGAATCTCTGCTCTTTATCAGCAGTCTTAAGTTGGTCTGCCTGTCATGGAAGAGTGTATGCTTCATTTATATACAGTCACACTTTATAGTAAATAGGTTCTCTGTTTTTTTGTTTTTTTTCCGGAGCTGGGGAAGGTTCTCTGTTCTTAATAGTCTTCTGCCATTACCATTCGTAGGGCACTCCAATGTTGTTGTTGTTGTTGTTGTCGTCAGTCGTCGTTGTTTTCTTTCTGTCTAGATTTGTTTGCTTTTTTTGAGTAGAAAAATGTGACTCCCTGTTATATATGATTTTTTATATTTACTGTTATATAGTCTATATTTCAAGATGATTGTGACCGGCTCATCTACTGCAGTGAAAGTTAATCTGTTACTTTTCCCATTTAATTCCAAATAAGGGAAATGGAAGAGAAACCATGCAGATCTCTTTGAAACTTGATAGTATAATTTTTTTGTTTTGTTTTTGTTTTGCTAAAGGACAGATCGGCTCAGAGTTTTAATTCAAATGAAAATTATTTAGAGAAGTATTTTAAGCTGGATATAAAAAGGGGTTCATCTTAGTATATATAAAATAAAAGCAGGCAGAGAAAGCATAGTTTTCATGGAATATTAGACTTGGAATGAAATAATAGAGATCCTCCAGTCCAGCCTCCCACTGGTGAATAAACACGCATTTGTGTTTATAGAAAGAGCTATTTGATGTTGGAAACAGGAATTTGGGTTTGAAAATACTTTGTTACCTAATTTTTTGCTTTATCTATTGGAGATTTTTCCCAGTTGAGTTATATATTTAATTAAGCCCTTGATTTATAAAAACGTAAATACATATTTGTATTTAGAAAGTTTGTAGGACTTCTATGCCATTGAATGGGTCACGAGTATGAAGACAATCTTTTACTCAGGGTGGAAGCAGTTCAAATGACGAAGGGATGAGCTTTTGGATTACTACTTGAGTGTTCTGCAAGTCAGACTTTAACATATTAGAAACATACAGTTTTGCATCTCCTTACCAGAAATACTACCCTACAAGTTCTATCTGGGCCAGAGCTTTTCTTATTTGTTCTGAATATTTACCACAAATACATAACTGCACATACATGTGTGTTTGGGTGTTGTATTCAAATGCTTTGGGGATTATCTAAACATCGATATTGTTACTTTTCTTTTGTACTTTTATTTCTAGCTGTTAGAAATTGAGGAGATAATACTTACCCTAGTTTTGTAGTTTAAAGAATTAAAGGAATGATGTTTGTTGTCTTGAAAAAATAAAAGTTGTACAAGGATGTTCACTAAATATTGTGAAATCAGCTTTTCCACCCAGGGAGCTAGGTTTGAAAGTAGACTGAGTTTACAGATGAAAATGAGAGGTGATTTTTCTTAGAGTCCAACTGTATGCCATCACTGTCCATTTTATCTTCCCTTCTGTTACCATGCCTACATCTTTGCAGATTTGCTAGCATGGATACTTATCAGATTGACAAGAACAGATTACCTCTGATATAAATTAGGTAACTAGACTGTTTTGTTTTTTGGGGATGTATATAGTTAGCTTTGCCTTTTTTTTCTTTTTCTTTTTCTTTTGTGGGCATCGACATGATTACTATGATATAATCAGCATTGAGAACCAGGAAACATGAAATACAGTAAAGGAAAATAGCTGCATAGCTGGCTGCATATATTTAATACATTAAGAAGTAGGATGATGTAGATGAGTCTTATTCTGTCAGCCCTGTTTCAGCAATCTGAAAATTGTCAATGCTTTGTCCATTGATATGAATATCTAGGTCAGTCCTATGTGGACTCTTAGAGACCACAGGAGTTGGATGTTCAGGAACAGTCTTGTCAAAATTCTCCATCTTGACTTGATACTCACCTTTGGAACCTCGAGTCATTAGAGCTGCAAATCGGTGATGTAACATGATCTCAGAGGGTAGGTAGGATGTCCTCCTTTGGCAGATTTCCCCAGTGCCTTCTTGCATTGCTGAGAGGAACACAACTAATTCAAAGTGTGAAGGAGTCTCATGCTGGAGCAGGGTAGCTAGAGGACTTGATGGTGTGATAGTATGATAATAGGTTAGCGGGAAGATGAAGAATGGACATTCCTCAGAACTGATGCCATCAAGGTGGAAGTCCACACTGGTCTGGTAGAGTTCACCATTTTCTCTTTCCTGATAGAGTACAGCAGAGACTCGAACGCTGGTCAGAGGGCTGGGCCGGGTGTTGGCCACTTGGAAGATAAGATTAGGTTTGCCATCTTTGTGAGCTACAACTGCTAAGTCTGTGAATCGGATTGAGAAAGCTCTATTTTTTGGCCGTGCAATCTTCGCCACAAAGGCACCTAAATTAAAAACCATTGAAATTTGTTTTTGTTTTTGTTTTTTTGAACAGAATACTTTAAATCTCAATACATTTTCTGAATGAGAAGAGTCTGTCAAGTAGTTAAATATTTCTCACATCCACTGAGTAAGAAATTTATCCTATTGTAATTTAGGGTACTTTAAAAGTGTGTGTGTTCATTCTGTTAAGAACCAAGAAACAAACAAAAAAAAAACCCCCATGATTTCAAAATGGGTAAGAAAAATTTGATTTGTTATGAAGAAATGTAAAACATTATCTTGTAAGTTACAAAGTTCAAGAACTGAGCGTGACTCCTGCTGTGAAACTCAGGTTGGAATGAAGAGTACATTGAGAGGAGGGTGGTTATAAGAGCAGAGGATGCAAAAAGGAGTGAGGCAGGAAAGAATTGTTAACTCTGAAACTTCTAGAAGGCTAGTTTTTGGGGAAAGTGGCTGTAAGTTGATTCAGTGTATCTTTTAAGTATACACTGGTGTCCCACCCCAAGATGTAGATGAGGGTTTCCTAGCCATTCTTGTGGCACAGAGCCTGTTGGCAGGCTGGTGAGGCATATGGCAATCGTTATAACAATCATAGTCTTTTAAAATTACTTTATGTGTATGATGTTTTGCTTGAATGTATATGTGTGTGTGTGTATGTGTGTCCAGTGCCTGAGGAGGCCAGAAAAAGGTGTTATTGTAAGCTGCCACATGTGTTTTGGGAGATAAGATTAGGTTTGCCATCTTTGTGAGCTACAGCTGCTAAGTCTGTGAATCGGATTAAGAAAACTATTTTTTGGCTGTGCAATCTTTGCCACAAAGGCACCTAAATTAAAAACCATTGAAATTTGTTTTTGTTTTTGTTTTTTTGAACAGAATACTTTAAACTCAATACATATAGGGCCAGGTCCACTATAAAAGAGCAGCAAGTGCTCTTAATCACTGAATTGTTTGTACAAATCCCATACTTACATTGTAAGTGCTTATGGTACAGGCAATGTGAGGATATCAATCTATCCTCTCAGTTTATTTGTCATTTGTTCATCAGTAAATCCATTTATCTAATCTATAAAATTTAATATGCATATCATATATATATTTATGTATAACTTCATAATTGAAATAAATGGCAAATTTAGTTAGGTGTTAGCACACAAATTTAAACATGTTCCCATCTAAATATATAGGTTATCTTAAATTTAAGAACAGAGCCAATGTGGACATTCTTATGAAGTTAAGTGATTTGTTACAGGATGCAGAGCCATTTGGTAGCGCCTTGGGTCATCTTTTATGATGCTCAGTGCTTATCTTCAATTAGTCGATTAGTATGTATTTTTTTAATTGTGTGTGTTACATAAAAACCAATCCTATGGAGTACTATATGTTACCAGAAATATAAATAAATATTTATGTCCATATTCACATTATGTGTGTGTCTGTAACTTTAAAAGATGGCGCTGAATGTGTTGCTATGGGTTTCCTTGTATTGAGTACATGTTGAATAGATGATCTCCAAGTAGAAGGTTTTACCATAAGAAGAAAGATAAAAAGTGAGCTAGTGAAATGGCTCAGCAGTTGGGATCACTGACTGATTTTCCAGAGGACCTGAGTTCATTCCCAGTACCCACATGCCAGCTCACACCCTCACCCAGACATATGTGTAGGCAGAACACCAATTCACATAAAATAAATTATAAACAAAAAGCCAGATGTATATCAGGTAACGTGGCTTAAAATTTGCATTTAATTTCCTTACTCACATATTCAGCAAAATAACTTCTGTGTGAACTGACTTTTATGGTTTTTGTTACTATTTTCGCAAAGTATATTCCTGTAAGTTAATGGCATATGATCTTTTTTCTTATGTAGTTCCAAAATTCTTTATATTTCTATTGTTTGTCCCTAGATTGTTTCATTTCTTTCTTTGGCATCACCTGCTTATAATAATACAAATAAATTACTTATAACAATATAAACAGTTTTGTCTTAGCCAACTAAATACTTTATAAAAGGTTTGTAGTATTTAAAAACAAATAATTACCTGTGATAAAGGCCTCTAGCATGAGGCCTAGGAGCATTTGTATGGCAAGTAAGGCGATTGCACTTGGACAGTCCCCACTGGGGAACATGGTGCCATAGCCGATTGTAAGTTGTGTCTCCAGAGAGAAGGAGAACGCAGCTGTGAAACTGGTGATGTGCTTCACACAGATAGTGTGGTTTTCAGGCGGGACGTCGTGGTCTATTTCCAGATCACCATTCATCTCAGCTACAGCATACCAGAGGATTGCAAAAACAAGCCAGTGGACAACGAAAGAAGCAGAAAAGACCAGCATCATCCAGCGCCAGCGCATGTCCATTAGGATTCCCCATGCATCCCGAAGATACACAAGACCTCTTTGAGCACCATCCATTTGAAGTGTGCTGTGGCCATCTTTTGTGACCATCCTCCGGTATCTTTGACTTAGGAGAGGAGCATTAACTTTACAATTCCTGCTGTCCATCTCAGGCTGTGTTTCTCTGAAACAAGAGTGAAATAGTTAATCCTTAACTAATTGAGAGTTAGCTAGCATTCATGAGTTATGAAGCTTTCTTACAGTGTTTACATGAGAGGGCAATTACTGGTCAAGTCATTTGTTTACTAGTTATGTATTACTTTAGGATATTTTTTACACTTTCATTGATTGACTGTAAAAACACCATTTAATACTTTGTTTTCTAAATATATTTTAGAATTCCAGAGGGTGAGGTTTATAATTTGTGCTTTTAAAAACAACCTACATGTTGTTTTTGTACAAATTTAGGCCTTAAGTATTTATTGAGTTGACTATATTATTTCTAAATAACAAATTTTAAAAATTTGCTAATATCCATGAATGATGATAATTAAAAAGACTAGTTTTAAAAACATTAGTATTTTACTTTATAAATAAGTAAAAATCATTTGGAAAGTTAGCATTAACTATCTACAAATACTTTGTTTTCCTGCAGTTGTTGGTGTTTGAACCCAGAGCTCTGGGCCTTGAGCATGCTAGGCAAGCACCTACATTGATCCAGGTCCCCAGATCTGCGTGTGTTTTCAAGTTAGACTTTATAGTGGAAACTCCAGTCATCAGAGTTAATAACAATCACCTCTACCCACTAAGCCACATCTCAGTGGCCCAAGAATAATGTATTCCTTAGAATTAGCCTATTTAAAACCTTGTGAAAATGTTGTATTATTTTGCCATCATGGATATATTCTATATTATTTCTATCCTGGCTGATGAATGGACAGCTGTGGAGCACACACCTTTGTTCATATCAAATCTTGGCAATGCAAGGAATTCCTGGTAAAGTTCTTCCCTAACATATATAAGGCCGTTGCTTCAACCCTAGTATAACCCTTGCACACCAATAAAAGACATTCCAGCTACGTGTATCTAGATAATACCACTTGCCCCTGGTGCTAGGAATGGACCCTGGGTCCTTGTGCATGCTAGGTGAATGCTCTTGTACTGAGCCCTCCTTCCAGCTTTGAAAGACAGTAGCTTTGAGAATAAGTAAACCAAAAGAAGTAATTTTAAGAACTTAAAAGGCAAAAATAAACATTAAGAGATCAGATGACAAATTTGAAAAGATATTAGTTTAATCAGTTTCTTGTGAACAGTTTTCATGAAGGGTTAGGCTTTCTCTATGTTATCAATATGTACTGTATGACCAACCTTGGACATGATAATATATATATATATATATATATATATATATATATCAAGACTTTTGTATCATGACTCTCAGGAACAAGTTACTTATTACCTGTGATAAAGGTAATAAAAAAAGGTAATAAAAACCATGGCCTTGTTTTTATTAAGGGTGCTTCTTCCAAAGTAGATTACCTTGAGAATGTCGCATACCCACTTGTGCTCCCCTCTTGCAACCCCACTCCCCTATTTTTGTTTCCTTTCATGTTTAGGCTGGTGAACTCTGGATTCTCCTGCCTCAGTCCTCTCTAAAGACAATTACAACTAATTGCTATCATATCTTGCTGCTTTCTTCATGTTGCATGATACCTAAGAAGGTTGTGTGAGGTTGCTCCGTTTGATGGGTTAGTCCGTCTGAGACTCTGGGATTTTGTAGACTGTTTTTCTGTGTTAGGGGATTTGGTATGTATGGCTTTCCCTTTTGTCCTGAGACTGTTGCAATCCTTGGTGATGGTACCCGGGACATTCTTTCATATTTTCCTCAGATTTGAGCTAGAGCTGATTGAATACTGGATAGTTCTCCAATTTAGATCAGATGGGCATTTCAGTTTCATGTGATAGACTTTAAAAAACAAAACTGTTCATGTTGTATTACTTACTGCCCTACTGAGTTGTCATAGTCATTGGGTGTATTTTTTTGTTTGGCGAGTGCTGACAAGTGAGCCACACCTCAGCCCATATTTAATGCTCCTTATTTTGTTAGATTCTTAAAATATTTTAAAAGATCTCTTTCCTCTTAGAAACAATCACAGAACCTTTGTAGACTCGGTGCAAGATACTTTGATACTGTTCACCTATCTTTCCCTGTGCACAGAGATTCCATTTTTCATATGGAACCACTGAAGTGTATAGAAGGCAAGGTGCTGTGCATATGACATGAGGGCTTGGGAGCTGTGGATTATTATGGTCTGGCTAACCACAGCAAAATCAGTTAGTATACTTTTAATTTTTTCTACAAGAAGCTGTATATTCAGCATTCACAGTGTACTGTACTCTAAAGCTAGTCTTTGCTAGTTTCTAGCACTTTTAGTAGATGCTCTTTTTACTCCTGTCACTCAGGTAATTAACTTAAACCATGCCAGTTTATGCATGGTCGTTGTGGTGGGAATGATTTGTAATAGTAGCTGATAGATGTTATTTATCTTGTGCTAGGCATCATTCCAAATTCAAGGGAGGCTAAAAGTCAATACCTTGAATAGGGTAAACAGTATTACTTGCTTTGTTTTGCTGATAATGCTTAACTTACAGTAATACCTATTTATGCCATTCCCATTTCAAAATGAAAGTGAGACAAATTTTCTGAGATAAAATTAGCAGTTTCTGAGTATTATTCCCAAGCATACCCAAGTCTAGAATTAGTGCTAAAACCCAAAGCATTTGATTCTGGTTAGCCTTTGTGAGCAATGCTGTGTTCAAGAACTACAACAGAGGCTAGGGGTGGCAGCACCTGCCTTTAATTCCTGAACTCCGGAGGCAGGGGCAGGAGGATCTCCCAGTCTCATCTGCTCAGTAAACTCTAGGCCAGGCAAGGCTACATGGTGAGAGCAGGTCTCAGAAAGCAAAAGCAAAACAGCCAGAGAAGCAGGACTGCCTAGGGAGTATTGGTTCTTCAGGAATACTTATTAGGTGCAGACTTTGGAGCCAATGTCCTAGTGGAATACAGTAAGTGTTCCCCACTCACAGAAGCAAAAGCAAGCTCCCCCTTGCTTCAGTCTCACTGCTGTTTAACCCCACACTAGAAGGAGAGCCTTTCTACACACACACTGTGCCTTCAACGCTAATTATTTTCACTTGGGTCTTTTTATGACTGCTGTTGGTTATCTATGGGTTTTGTAGCAGTGTTTGTCCAGGCTCTCTACAATTTCGTTTTTTCCTCCCTCCAGCAACTAAATAACATGGAAAAAGCCATTGGCAGGGAAGTCAAAAGGCCAGTATCAAAACAGTGAAACATTTTTGGTTTTGTTTTTCCCCCATGAAACATTGTTGACTTTCGATGGGATCATTTTGGCAAGAGGTTGAGAGAAGTAAAATGTTGCTTCTTAGTGGATTGCCCTGTACATTCATGTAGTCAGTCACTGTTGTGTAGTGCATAAGGATAGGAGCCTGGCCTGGCCTGGCCTGAGGACACTGACTGTGTGTACATAGCTCTCTCATTTTGGACAAGCTCCCATGTCCCCTTGGCCAGGTATTTAAAACAAAGAATGTGGTTTAAAGGGAGGTCAAATAATACGGTTCCAGAAACACTACCTGCCACTTTGTAAGTTTATGCCTAATTTCTCAACTGTGTTCTATAGGATGGTTTCAGTATAATTTTATGTCTGCTTATCTGGCCTTAATTTTTTTTTATTGTTGTTGCCTAATGTTTATAGGATTTTTTTTCCCTTCCTCTTCAGATGTGTCTAATGGGTACACATATTTTCAAGTAACTTTACATTATCACAAGCACATGAATGCATAACCACTTCCTTCCCTCCTCCCTTTCCTCACCCCTCTCTTTCTTAGTTTGGTCTCATACAGTCCAGGTTGGTCTCAAAGTCAGCATTTATAGCTAGATGTCTTTGAACAAATGTTGCTGCTTGTATCTCCCAAGTCCTAGGGTTACAGGTATGCGCTATATTTAACTATGAGTGCATTTGGAATGGATTTGTCTAGATTTAGATTTTTGTGTGATTTTCATGAACTGGTCATAGCAGGAAGTAGAATAGACAAGTGGAAAATTTATGTGTGTATCTATGTGGGGGCTGTAAAATATTTATAAATTTATAGATTGTTTGATGGGAAAGGTACTTATTTTAAAAATGGTAGTTTGATAGCTTCATTAATCATCAAAATAACAATGTTGCTCTGTTCATTAGATGGTAGCCCTTAAAGTTAGTTTTCTGTTGCTGTGCTTCTAGAGGAGTGCTGTAATTCATGTTCCCACAGTTAAGATAGAGGCTGCACTTAGAAATGCTAAATGAATACAGTGTTTGTTCATGCCTTATGCAAACATTTTAAAGGCTGTGTTGAAAGTCTCATAAGCACCTTTCCTGGCCTCTATAATTAGGGCAAACAATGTGAGTATTAACCCCATTATGTAAGCTCAGAGAGTAGTTCATATTTTATTTTCTTATATACAGAATCTATGCTAGTAATAACCCCCTGCTTAAAAAGAAAATTTAAATTAGGATACATATCTCTTGAAGATTAAGAAAATTAAAACATAATAATTTTCTTTTGGCATTTATTTCCATATGCTTATTTCGAGGTTTTTCTAGTTCCATACAAACAACAACAACAAACCCCACACATTCTTTTTTAAAGCCACTGAATTTTTATTTAAGGTCTTCTCCTACATTTACACATTATAACAAAGAATTGGTATGTATTTACTAAAACAAATGAGAGCCAACCTTTCACTAATGTTTTCAGCATGGCTGTTGGCCAATTCTAAAATTTAAGGAAAAGAACAAACCTTAGCTCTGACTATCTAGGTAATGTCTGTTGTAAAGCTCTCTTGGAAACAATCTAGCTCTGTTCCTATCAGCTGTCAGCTTCCTTGCTTGTTCCCCTAAAGGAAAGAGTAAGAGTGAAAGTTACTTAAGTACTCACCAGTTCTTTTGTGGGATCAGCCTACCAAGGAAGGTCTTAAGGAAGCTAGCAGACTCTTGTCTTTTTGGCCAGGTAGTTTTAACCTGCAGTGTCGTTTGTAGGTTCTCGTCTTGGACTGGCTTTGCAGCTTACATTCCTGTGTTTATAATGTCCGTGAGGGCTGGTTTCAGCTGAAGCTGATGTGATTGGTCACTTAGTCTGCAGGGGGGCCAATTAGCTCTGATCATGTGGAAAAGAATGCTGGTTTGTTAGGAGGTCTTTCTTTACCCAACACAAACCTTAACAACTCTGGAGAAAGCCTCTAGAACTGACGTGGAGAAGGGGTGCATTTTTTCCCTCTAATCAGGACCGGTTTTTAGTAAGTTTGCATAATCTTATTTAAGAGTTTATTTGAAAGTTCAAAGGGATAAAATTCCCTGCAAGATTTCCTTTCAGCCCTCTCTCCTTATATTGCGTGTTAAAGTGTGAGATATCTCTTTCACTAATCTTTTTTCCACCATTTCTTGAAGGGGGGATTTAGTTGGATAAGGATGTTTAGGCATAATTGATGAGTTGATTTTTCTGGTTTTCTTATCAGATTCCCACCTCATCAGTATGACTACGATAGTAGGTATAGGTCATTTAGTTACCTGAAACAGTACCTCCCCCCCTTCTTAATTGCAAAGGAAGAACTTTGGTCTTTGTTCGGTATCAAAGTTGTGTAGTAGGCTTGACTAGGAATATGTTTGCTTGATGCTTTGTAATTCTCTTTAAGGTGAATCCTGGTGAAAAAAGCAAAGGATTTTCTTAAGGCTTGCTTTAGTGATCCTTAGGGGTCTCGTCTTGGTATGTGTGATGAAGTAGAATAAAACAGTATTCAGGGTACATGATCTGTAACTCAGTACTGAAATTGTATTTACCTAGAAAATGTCAGCAGTCCAGCTTGTAGCAGCCTCCACATGAGCTGAAAAGTATGGCCTTGTGTAATGCCTAGTGAGCAGTATTTCCATCTCTTCTGTTAGCTGCCAGTTTTAAAACTTTGATCAAATGTTACACATAAGAGGATCTGGAAAACAAAGACACTGTTTGTTTGAAGTAAAAGCTTGGAAAGGCCTGCTGGGAAAGTTATGAATGTAGACCAATCTAATGCTACTTAGGAAGGGAAATCCGACTTTGTGGATTCCTTTCCTTCCCTTCACAAGTTAAAAAATACATTAATTCCTTCTTTCTTTGTTTTATTAATGCCAGACATTTCAATACAAGTTTAGACACAGCACTAGTAACTTTGACCTTTAGAACCAGGGATGGAGGGTAATCAAGGTGAGATTGGTGTGTAAGACTTATTCTGTGTGTGCAAGTAGGAATTTGTGTCATTTTCTAGCTGGCTGATGGAGGAAAACACCTAAGTGAAATAGCAAAGGCACTAGAGCAAGTAGAGGAATATTTCTTCCCCAAAAGCAGAAGCATGTTAGTGTATCTTCTTCCACTGTTATGCATAGTAGGTCAAACAAAAGCTTGTCATTCAACTTAGGACACTGCCCCATCCCCACTGCCACCTTACAAAGAGGCATTTCTACTGTATAGTTTACTGTGGCTTTGAGTGTAAATCCCCCTGCATCAGCCTCCCTAATACTGAGCCTGTAGACTAGACTTTTTCAATAATGTACTCTATTTTAAACTGTTTGGACACAAAAATGATACAGTAAGTTAAGGATACTGTTAAGTTTACCTACACATACCCAGCCATGCACCCACACAGTGGCTTTGTGTGGTATTCCTGATTCTGGAATGCTTCCAACTTGAAGGCCTGTCATGGACAGTGATGATCACTGATGGCTGGCTGTGGATGTTATACTTTGACTCTGGAGCACAGCATCCTACGGCAGTCTTTTAAGTTGGCGCTATCAGCTTGGCTGAGGTGACATTGATAATGGCATAGAGGATACAGCACCGTCATCCTGAAACACACAGTAGGTATGTCATAGTGAGGAGTTGGAGTTGGATCTGAAGCATCTTCTGTGTATGACATAAATGCTACTGTCCCATTGATGATTTGCTTTTTATTAAAAATCATAATGATTACACCAGGTGCCATATACAAGTAAATTAGTCTTTATTAGATCCAAATCTCTGTCCCTAAAGGTATTAATTCCTATTTTAGCTGAAGTATTTCAGTATACAATCTAGAAATACACTATAGTTTTCTTTAAAATGACAAAGGATTTGTTGACCTTATAGTGTAGTGTCTTGCCTATTCTCCCATCAAGTCTGCCTGACTGGCCGCCACAGTATTCTTAACTGTGTTAAAGATACCTAGACTCTTTCTAGTTCTGACAGCTTCTGGGTGTGCTGTCAGTACATTGTGAGTATAAGGGCTGTGGGGACAAGGACATGTGCCCATTGCTTGAGGTACTTTTTCAGAGACATTCTTACATGCTGCAGCTTCCCTAGTTGTTGTCCAGCCAGAAGCGGCTGTGTTTTCAGGACTGCTCACCAGCTGAGCAGAGGTTAGGCTGCAGAAGTTTAGAGACTCCTAAGGGTAGACTTTCAACTCCTCTTTCCACCACTCTGGAATTGTATTTACAAGTAACTATTGAGAGCAAGGGTAAGTAAGTGGCCACACTTGGATGGGGTTCCCTTTCACTATTTAATAGAGAAATATAAAGTTACTTGCTACAAAAATTTGCACATAAACAAGCTTCAAAGTCTGTCCCATAATTCCGCTTTTGCTTTTGGAGATTGGGTCCTTGTAAGCTCCAAGTTTCACAGCTGTAGATTTTGTTGGCTGAGTGCCTCTGGGCTCCATCTGAAGTTTTCCATAAACACCATTTTTGGCTGTGAGTCAAACATGCACACAGGTGCCCTTCTCCTTCTCCTTAGGAAGTCCACCCAGTCAGACTAGGCAGAAGCTAGCACTCAGTTTTAATCTCATTTGTAGAAGACTCCTATTCTGTGTTAATACATTAAGGGAGAAACAAGTATATTCTGTCATTGGGGATACTACTTGTACACAATATGCTACAAATGTATTTTAACAGCTTTATATGCCTTAGGCAACTAAGACATAGAGTGTAAAATATTCTGTAGCTAATACAGTTTTCTGATAAAATGTCCTATTTGCTTTATTGAACAGAAAAAAAATTTAATTGGTTTGTTTCCTTCCTCCCCCCTCCCCCCTCCTCCCTCCCTCCCTCCCCCCTCCCTCTCTCTTTCTTTCTTTCTCTTTTGAAGATCATAGACCCTATTAAGATTCTGTAAGCCTTAAACTGCTTGCCCTGAAAAGCAAAGCGTCCTTGGTCACAGCGTGCTTCCAGTCTAGGGACTCTCAGCCCTGAGCTCACCCTTCCTTGACTGTAGCTTGGGAATAGCTGGCTTTCCTAGTCTCTCTTTCCAGGCTGGTGTGTTTAAACTTCCTTGGTGACTGCCTTCCCCAGGTATTCTAGGTGTGTACCAGCAGACAGCAAGCATGAGGGCTTAAGGCTGGGGGCATATTCCTATTGCTTGAGATATTTTTTCAAAGAAAATTCTGACCTGCTGTAGTCTTCCCAGTCTCTCTGGCTAGGAACCTGTACTGTTTTCAGCCATGATTTAGATTCACTTTTAAATCACTTTGTATATAAATTAAGTTTTAAAAAGAAGTTAACCAGAGTGCTTCTTTACTCAACTGTTCTAGTGCTTCTATATTACAGAGAGGAGTCTGAGTGCTGAGAAGGACCCATGTGGGTGGCCCTCACTGTGGCCCTGGCCATCATAGAACACTACAATTGTTAGGCACAGAAAAAAACATAAGATAGCATCTTTTAAACTGCCTGTGAATAACTTTGATGTTTGTCATTTAAGTTTCATCAAGAATACACAAATCTACCAGGCATGGTGGCTCATGCCTTCAATCCCAGCATTCTGAAGACAGAGAGAGGCAGGTAAATCTTTTGAGTTCCAGGTCAGCCTGGGATACAAAGAGAAACCCTGTCCTGAAAATGAAACAAAACAAACAGAAAAATAAAACACAAGTTTATAATTCTTTTAAAACTAAGTTGTACAAGTGAACCTCTGGTATTTCCACCACCGACCCGAATTGATACAACCAGGTACCTACTGTAATTAGATTACAGCAGATTCCAAACTATTAGTGCAGTTCTTCATTTAGTGTCAGTTTTTTAGTTTTATAGCAATTGTAAATATAATTTTGATATTTGTTTGAAGCCATATTTTTCATCTTAAATTAATTTCTAGAACAAAACCTTTCTATTAAAAGAGTTCTAACCAAATTTTTTTTATTAATATACATTTAAAAATTATTTCTCAGGAAATACTGAAATAAGCTTAGTTCTGCCTGCAGATGCTGACAAGCTGCCCCTAAGTTGTACCGTTTGTAGTCCTTCTGGAGCTTGGCAGGCTTTTAAATCCTAGATCTTCCTCTTCCAGTTTCAGTTTTACTAGAATTTCTGGCTGCTTCCAGTGGGCTTAGTTGTGAGAAATGCAGTAGAGATGGGTTAGGAGGCTGCAGGCCGAGGCTCTATTTCTGATTCATGACTCAGCTATGTGATCTTGGGAAGCCACCCCACAGGTATCCCTTTCCACACAGGAACAATAGTGATGTGAGGTTTAACCTAATCTCCTGTGGTTATTAAGACGATCAGGTGAAGTATATCAGTGCATTGTATCAACGATAATGTATCAGGTCCTTTATTTCCATGTGTATCTCTGGTCTGCGGCCTCGAGGGCAGGTGCTGTGTTCAAGCGCGTCTTTGGAATCCTGTCTGCCTAATTAAGTTTGTTTATGGAAGAGGCGTCATGTTCTTTTTTACCCAAGGTTTGAATAAGACAGGTGACAAAGAAATAGCATTTTTTGAGGGGAAAATATATGATAGTAATCACAAAAGCTGAATATTATGCATCCCTAAAGAAATATTTACTTGTTCACCGAAATTTGTGTGTAAGAATGCTCATAAATGTACAGTTCATAATAGCAAAAAGCAAAAAACAACCTAAATGTCAACAGTTTAAAAGCAATACATCACAACTAACTACTTATAGAGTGAGATCTTGTACATCAGTGCAAAAGAAAAAGCCATTTTTCAGACATAAATAATACTCCATTCACATGAAGATCAGGGCTGGCAGTAGAGCTCAGTTGGGCAATGGTGCTCGCTGCGCTAGCCTGTTGACCCAAACTGAATCCCCAGAAGTCAGTGACGATGGAAGGAAAGAAGCGGCTTCACCAAGTTGTCCTTTGACCTCCACATGTGGATCTTGATGTATGTGTGCACCCCACTACCAAATACATTTTAGAGATGATTCAAAAGGGCAGAATTAAGAAATGAGGAAGATGTATAGATTTGAAAGACCTGATGGGAGGGCATATGTGGACATTTTTGAGAGCTATTTTTGATTTTTCTTTTTTTGAACTAAGGTGTTGATTTTGTACAATTGCTGATGAAAACTCATTGAAGCACACAGTCGTCATGTGTCCACTTAAGAATGCCACACTTGGGGTTGGGGATTTAGCTCAGTGGTGCCGCTTGCCTAGGAATGCCAAGGCCCTGGGTTCGGTCCCCAGCTCGAAAAAAAAAAAAAAAAAAAAAAAAAAAAAATGCCACACTTAACAAGGCTTTATTTTATTTTTTTTTTTGAAGAGGAGATCAGGAAAGAGTGAAGTCAGTTTACACATCCATTAGTCTTTTCACCTTTTCCCCCCTGAAAACGTCTGGGTCCTAAAGGTTGGGTGTGGGATTGTAGGGACTGTTGTCATTCTGGGTTTCCTTGGTTTACCAATAATTCATAATTGAAACATTCCTATTGCTGTTGTTCATATGAATATTTGACATGTGAAAAAGTACAGTAGATTTGTACTAATTCAGCCACCAGTAACTACAATTTATTTGTACTCTGATACTGATTTGCTTTTGTTCATGTACATTCAGGCTGCTTCATGTCAAACCTACTCCCCTCAGATGAGAAGTGTCTGACCTGTTGACAGTACTAGGAGATGCATAATTACAGAGAAATATTTGCTTTCAGAAATAAAAACTGGGGCTTTAAAGCAGTTGAAATGTAGATTTCAGTGACTGTTTTACTCATGCTGTGTGGCTATGGCCTCTACCCAGCCATTGCAAAGCAAAAGCAGGAGGTTACCTGGGCTAACTGTAATGAAGCCAGGGTGGAAGGAGGGAGGGGGAGTGTGTGTGTGTGTGTGTGTGTGTGTGTGTGTGTGTGTGTGTGTGTGTGTGTGTGTGTGTGTGTGTGTGTGTATGGACTTGCTCTGCTCCTTTCAACTTGTATGTTCTCACATGCGCTCTCTTAATGTTCTCCTGCTTGCTCTCTCTCTCTCTCTTTTTTTTTTTTTCTTTTTTCGAGCTGGGGACCCAACAGGGCCTTGCGCTTGCTAGGCAAGCACTCTACCACTGAGCTAAATCCTAACCCCCTGCTTGCTCTCTTGCTCTATTCTCTTCTCACTGTATAGTGTAGCTTGGGTTGCCTTGAACTTTTTGGTAGACCTTCCAGTTTAAGATTATTGAATTATTTGTATTTTAGTGGCTTTAATTTTTATTTAATCAGTAGATCTAATATTTTTTACTAGGAAAAGCTGTGGTTGGTATTTGAGTCCTGCATTGTGCATTAGTGGTACATTGCCTATTGCCTACTTTCACATGTTCACTGCTCAAAGGCTCCCTGCAGAAAAGCAGATGATAAACGTGAGTGGCTCTGTTAGGTTTGCCATTTGCGATTAGCACTGTGCTCTCTCAGCCCTGTAGCATTTGTGACAGGGTAAATTAATCCCTCATTGTTTTCAGATTTGGATACATTAAAGGTTTTTTTCTTAAGCTTTCTTTTGTAAGGATAGCTAGACTTTTCATGAAGCTGTGTAGCAAACAATGCTTTGTAAAAAGTATTGACCTCTCTTAATCTAAGAAGGAGAGCCTGGGAACTCTTGTAGTGCAAGGAAAGCTTGTGTCCACACTTGGATCTGTAACTTTGACTCAGTGTGCTATAGATTTCTGTTGAGTGATCAGGACATTAACATTTGAGTTCTGCTATGCTATTTAATAATGTTATGTGATTCTAGACAATTCCCGTAGGTTATGTACTGAGCCTCAATGTTCTCAGATTGGAAGATTAAATCAGTTATAGTTTCTTCTGTCTTTGTGTAATAAGAGGACCCTAGAATTTAGCTGACTTGTGAATTAAGGTCTTACCCCAGGCTGGTTTCAGACTCTTTATGTGATCCACCTTCCACTACCTCCTGAAAGCTGGGATGATGGACTGGTTTGTGCTACCATGCCCTGAATGAATGACAGATGTTTATTTCTCTGCCTCTGTAGGCAAGAAGTAACTTCATTTATTGGCAACATGGCTGGGGCTCTAGTGTCTCATGGAACAGCAGTAAAATTGTCTGCCTAACTCTTTGGTCATTTTAAAGTTCTTTTGGGATTGGAACCAGTTTCTATCTTAAATTTATGGAAATGAAGAGGCTCAAGGCTTTGTAATGTGAACTCACCTTAGATATCCTGTGGTAGCTGGCTTCCTTTAGAGAATGATTCCAAGGTGCTTAATAACAGATGGCTTTTAAATTTTAGATTTCATATCTAGGCATGGTGATACATGGCTTTAATCTCTATACTCACAAAGGCAGAGGCTGACTAGCCTGGTCTACATAGTGACTTCCAGACCACCTAGGGTTACCTAGTGAGACCCTGTCTTCAAAAACACAAAATAAAACAATCCAAAACAACTTCAGAATGGAAAGATTTATTATTTCAGGTATATCCTATTTTTTGGCAGTGAGTTCAATTCACCTTTAACAGAAAAGTATTTGATGAACATCAGCAGCTAGGGCTTACTTGGGGGTGGGAGGTTGTCCTGGATGCTGCTGACCACAGCAAAGAGAGAGTGGTGACTTTCCTAGATGATGACCTTACTCTCTTCTAAGAGGTTTTTAAAATTACATTTCAAGTCTGTCTGTCTGTCTCTGCCTTTCTCCATACCTCCTGTCCTCCCCACTGTGTGTGTGTGTCTGTCTGTCTGTCTGTCTGTCTGTCTGTCTGTCTGTATCTCTGTAGATGTCTGTGTACATGTGTGTGGAAGTCAGAATGACAACTTGTGGAAATCAGTTAGTTCTCTACTTTCCCACCGTTTGGGTCTCCGGAGTCGAACTCAGGTTGTCAGGTTTGATGAAAAGTGTCTTTATCCACTGATCCATCTAGCCATGCTGGTCCTAAGGTATTTTATTATTTAGTAGAATGATACCTCCCAACATTCTAAAAACTGGGTGAACAAACAGTGTGTTAAATTTTAGTATGTATAAAATGTAATTATAAGGTAACTAGAAACAAGGATTTTCTCATTGGATTATTTTTTTCTTTAAAACTTTTATTCTGGTTTAATTGAAATGATGTCACTGAGAGAGCTGTAACTGTAACTGTTGCCGACTGAGCGTGTCAGTGTCTTCAGTTAACTGATTCGAGATTGGTACGATGTTGGGAGATACATGCTAGCATATACAGTGCAAAATAATTTTTGCGTAATTGAGAATTATCTTTTAAAGTGCCAGTTTCGTTTTCTTTACCTACAATTTTTCAAACCAGTTATATAGCTCTTAAGGCATTTTTAAACAACATAGCTTTGAATTCTGCCCAAAATTCAATTTGTCATATTCCTACATTGCTGAGTAAGTGCAGCCTTACAAGGCACAGCTTTCACTTTTGAGTTTCCAGGTTTTTTGTTTTTTTAAATAAATGGTTGATTGAAATTCTATTCCATGTGAAATACATTCCACAATGTTGGAAAGTCATTCATGCTAGTTGGTTAAGTAAATTAAGGTAGTCATGTAATAAAAAATGTCATTTTAAAAAAGGTATATTATGATAGGGGAAGATTGACAAGATGCACTATTTGAAAATAGCACTAGTTCAAAACAGTATGTTATAACATCTTCAGGGTATATGTGTGTAGTAGTTATATGTACATATTCAAGTGTACACATAGGAAGTTTTTGGAAGATTTTAAAAGAAACTAATGATGATTCTTAATAGTTCTGGGGACTAAGTCTCTTAGAGTTCTTATGTAGATGGAAGACTGGTTGAGTATTAATTATATGACTTTTTGGGTAAATGATTTATTTTACTATTTTATGTGTGTGCCTGTTTTGCTTACATGTGCGTGTGTGCACCACATGCATTCCTGGTGCCTTCAGAGGTCTGAAGAGGGTTTTGAGCTGCTGTGTGTGTTTGGGAGCAGAACCAGGATTCTCCACAAGAGCAGCCAGTGCTCTAACCTGTGATCCATCTCTCTAGCTCTTCACTATATGCCCTTTAAAATTGCTCCTATTATTTCTGTCTAAAAAATAATTGCCCGGTCTTTGAGCATTCACCTATAAGAAATAATATAATTTGCATATGTATAGTCAATTAATACTTTTTGAACATTGAAAGGAACAATAGGGTAGGAGTTTGAAGTATTAATCGTTTTCCAAAATTTTCACTGGTAAGAGCTTATGTTAACTCACCATATTTTCTTATCTTGTTTATAGGGAGACCAAATTTTGAGGAAAGTGGACCAACGTCTGTGGGGAGAAAGCATGAATTTATACGGTCAGAAAGTGAAAACTGGCGAATCTTTAGAGAGGAACAAAATGGAGAAGATGAAGATGGAGGTTGGCGATTAGCTGGATCAAGAAGGGATGGAGAGAGGTGGCGGCCTCACAGTCCTGGTAAGAGTTGTCTTGTATAACGCACAAAGGAACCGAAAAGAGACCATGCAAAAATGTTTGGGATTTAATAGAAAAGGAAAATAGTTTTTAAAAAAGAAATCATTTATGCTGTCACAGCCCAATCTTATTACTACGAAAACATTTCAAGAGAACAGTTCTCCAACACATCTACTCAGTTGATTGAAATCACTTTTCTGTTTTCCTGAGGCAAATAGTATGGTTTAATAGGAAGCACCTGCCTGCATCTGCAAACATGAGGGAAGTCATTCAGTTTGTCTACCTCTTAATCTTTTAATCTATCTGTAGCATTCTTTCAAACTTAATAGGGCATTTAAAAAATAAACTTATAGATGTAAATGTATAATTACATGTGTGTTGTCTTCATGGGTATTTTTCCTGAACAAGAAAGAATTATTCTTCCATTTTTCCTGACTTAAAAAATGATCTTTTTTTTTTTTTCTTTTTTTTGGGCGGGAGGGTTTATTTGAAGAATAAACTCAGGTCAGAAATAATCACAAGTTTATTCTTTTGTCCTCCTGACCTTAGAAAAGAGAACAAGAATAGTAATGATTAGTAAATTTCTAAGTTGTTTTGGACTCAATGTTTCAAACCATTCTTGGGCATTAGCTATGCTAATAATGGAATACACTGACGCTTTGTGAAGCTCCTTTTCTTCTGACCCGCCGCTTCCATCCTCATGATGCTCAGATGTCTGGAGCTTGAATTGTGTTAGTCACACAGACAGAGATGTGTGTCTGCCCTGTGAAGCATAGTAACATTAGCTCTGTGCCAGGGAAGCTTACCTTGGTAGTGGGTAGTAGTGAGTGCTATACATCAATGTAAGGATTTGCCTTTTTTTTACAGTCAAGTTGTTAGGCAAACCTCTAACCTAGTGATACAGTAGCAAGCGTTTAGTTTGTTGTCAAGTGGTACGTAGATAGAGGCATTATGAAATTAACCTTTAGATAAAAAACCTGATGATTATACCAGTTCTTCAGAGCTGCATCTTAGGCGGGTTTTTTTTTTGTCATGAGTGGGCATTGTTTATATCATAGGATCTGGGCAGTTCTCCTTAGTCTGTATCCTAGGCAACTACATGTCATAATTCTCCTCAAGCACTGTGGCATTTGTGCTGAGGTTGCCTGTAAGGAGAAGGGTTGTAGACTCATGTTCCCAACAAGCATTCAGTGAAGAATGGACAGAATCTGGGCTGAAGGAGAAGAGAAATTCCAGCTAGTCAAAAACAAACAAGGTGAATGTTTTGGAAGGTGACTACTGCTTCTGGGCCCTCGTGTGTGATGCTGATGCTGGTAAAGGGAATTAGGTCAGCTTCAATGCTATCTTCTGCTGTTGTACTCCCAACAGCTTAGAATTTCACATGGTGTTTTCCTCATCTTTTCTGAATTTTTCTCCTCTATTTTGTCTTTCATATTAGTTTTTCTGTCAGCTTCACAATCCATTCCTGCTCCCCTTCTCATGTATTTTTAAAAGATATTTTAGGGAATAAAGATAAAATAGATCTAGGAAAAAAAACTTTTGTCCTTTTTTTAATTTTTTTTTTAATTTGTAAGCATACAGTTTGCTTTTGAGCCTGGCATATTTAATGTCTCGTCTGATGACTCAGGTGTGACAGGTTAACTTCTACCTTTTAGGTTACAGTAAGCCTTTTATTAGATTTGGAATAAAAATTCTAAATACAATAGTATAGACTGATTTATCCAATGAAAAACCCTCACTTTTTTCTAGATCTGTAGCCTATAAAGCTGTGTTAGTTTCAATGAGTTGTCTGCCTCGCTTGCTACATTTAGTTTTCTGAGCAGAATTGTACTAATTCTTGGTCAGATAACTTACAGGCTGTAGTTTTATTAAAGCAGGGCTCACAGCTGGATATAGCTAGAGATAGGGCTCAGAGAACAGGGAAGCCTCCACTCTGGGAGATGAACTTAGGAAACTCAGTAAGAGGGAAACAGGAGCTGAGTGCCTAGAAGGATAGATTCCTATCTGTGTGCATACTTAGACTGAAAAGATGATAGCGGTGGGACCCAACATTTGATCATGAAGACTCCTGAGTAATGACTCTAGGCTTACATTGAAACAAGGTGTATGTAAAACTCTGGGTTCTCTGCAGGGAGTAAGTGCTTTACTTATCGGAGGTTCTGTCTTTTTTTGAACATTGTAAGTTTTTGTCTGTATTTGGCAACTCAGTGTTTTCCACAGTATTTTTTAGATTGATAGTTTTAGCAAATTTCACCTCAGGAATAAGAGCATTTCACTTTGGCCTCATTTCTTTCTTGTATCTTTTAACAGAGTGAGAGTCAAAACTAGAAGACTTATATAGGTTAAAACCATTTTTCTTTTTTATGACTCTTTTGGACGTGGGTTGGGCAGATGTAGCAAGAACTTCCCTTTTCCTTTCAGAAGACACTTCTGAAAAATGAGCAGGCATCTTTTTCTGTTGGAAAATAGATTTGGTAAATAGTATGCTGGGGTGGATTTAGGAATGCCCCTGGGGATGTTAGGAAGAAAGAAGTAAGAGCTGAGGAAGGTGGAAGGGGAGGAAACTTATTCCTGTGGGAAAGCGGCAGGGAATGCAGAACTGAGCGCTCTGCTTTGCCACTGCTACAGCTACTTTTGTTGTCAGAAGTTAGGAGATTTGCCATATAAAATCTCTTATATCATATTCCACCAGTGATGCAATTTCATGATTTTTTTTTGTTGTCCATCAGAATTGTAAGTGAAAGCTAAGTTTGACTGTGAGTTAACACAGGGAGCTGGTATAATTCATAGAGTGGGAAGAAAGCAACTGCTTTAATACTTACCAAAGAAAAGGCATAAACTTCAGTGTAGAAAGAAAGACAGCCAGAGAGTGCTCTTGCCTAGGACTAGGCCACACAAGTAATTAATCGGTGCTCATAGCTTGCCTGATTATTCCAAGTATTCTTTCAGCATGCTTTGTTCCAAGTTTATCTTGTATAGCTCAACTTTGTAGCTTGCCCTGGTACTGTGACAGTAAATACAGCCGTCACTTAACTCACAGTGAGTGCTCTGAGCCTTGAGCTCAGCGCGTGCCCTGTGCTCTCTCTTCAGGGGATTGGCCATTACAGCTCACAGCCATCTTCATTTTTTTCTATGATTTTCTTTTTCCAATACTATCATAAACCTTTCCTAAGGTTTCTGTCCTCCTCAACTCAGATGGCCCTCGTTCTACAGGCTGGCGGGAACACATGGAACGCCGCCGGAGGTTTGAGTTTGACTTTCGAGATCGAGATGATGAGCGGGGCTACCGAAGGGTGCGCTCTGGCAGTGGGAGCATAGACGACGACAGGGATAGCTTGCCAGAATGGTGTTTAGAGGATGCTGAAGAAGAAATGGGCACGTTTGACTCATCTGGAGCATTCCTCTCTCTGAAAGTAAGAAATCTGTTTTACACACCATGACAGGTACTGACCTCTCCCCAAAGCCACATATGCTATTAAACTTTGGCTTTATTTTCTTGATACAGAAAGTGCAGAAAGAACCTATTCCTGAAGAGCAGGAAATGGACTTCAGGCCTGTGGAGGAAGGAGAGGAGCGCTCTGACTCTGACAGCAGCCATAATGAAGAGGCCAAAGAACCGGATAAGACAAACCGGAGAGATGGGGAGAAGACAGACAGAGCAGGGACTGGTAAGAGTCATTTTTGTCTTCTTGCACACCTTAAACAGAAACCTTCCTGAATTCATTTATGATCACTTTTCGTTCCAGACTCTAACGAGGAAGTACCCCAGACGTCACTGTCATCTGCTAGACCAGGTACCCCTTCAGATCACCAGCCTCAAGAAGCAGCACAGTTTGAGAGGAAAGATGAACCCAAAGCTGAACAAATGGAAAAGGCTGAAGAAGAGAGTCGGTCAGAAAGCACTCTCCCAGCCAAGATCCCCAGCAGAGGGGACGGTATGTGTGTGAGAGTGGACACTACAGTGGAATTTTGCAGAGGCAGTGTTCACTAGTCTGACTGCTTTTACTTAACCTCATGGAACTGTTTCCAGGAGACAATGATTTGAATAGGTACCATTACCAGTAAATGCAAGCAAATGTTGTTTTCCTCCTATCTTCAGGTCAAAATGCATGAGAACAGGGTTAGAATCTGCAGGAGTAGGGGTGCAAGCTTTACTTTCCTAGATGCTAGAGCTGTCCTGACTGCACTTGCACAGTCGTTTAGGATCATTGTTTGGATGCCCATAGCAGATAGTTGCCTTCCCTCTTCTAGAATCCTATATTTAAGGTCACAACAAAATGCCACTGTCCCGAGGGAATAGTCTGGAATACCTGGGACAGTCTGGAAGTCCTTCATCACCTTTGCTAAAGAGCAAGTCTTTACAGTTCATCTCTAGTGTTAACTATATTTGTTTGAATGGCTCATACACCTTAAAAGCACCATTTTGTATATTTCTGTGAACATTCTTGAAAATTCTTGTCTGCCCTTGGTAATACAGCCTGCCAGACCTGGTAGGATCTCACAAGTGGCCCCTTTGCAGTTTCAGCAGGAGCCACTGTATCTCGCCCATGCTGGACTCACCCTCCTGAAAATGTTGTAGGCCTTGCTTTGTTCCCTGTTGTTGTGCTTCTCTATATAGCTAAAACCTCAATCCTAGTTAGATTGTAAATAAGACTTGACTTTAGTAGGCCCTTGGGATGATTCAGGAGCCAGGTAGTCTTCAAAAAAACCTCGAGATAGGAAGTAGAATTTGGAGGTACAGCTGAGTCCATTGAGGGAACGTTGTAATACCAGGAAATGGTGAAAATAGAGGAAACCAGATTGACTTAAGTTGTGGGCTTTGAAGGCTGAGAGGCGGCCGCTGCTGCCTTAAAATTGTTTTTTACTACATCTACTCTCCCTGGCCCGTGCGAGTTTACATGCACATATGTACCTACAAGTAGAAATTAGAGGCTAGCTTCCAAGAATCACTTTCCCCATTCTACCATATAGGTTCTAAAAATTGAGCTTAGAATATTAGATTTATTTAGCTAGCACCCCCAAAACACTAAGCCATCTTGCTGTCCCCTAAGGCCCCACCTCTAACCCTTATTTAAAAAAAAATAGGTACTATGTGTGCTAAGCAGGTTGGTGAAATATATGGTTTGAACTTAGATTTGATAGCTTGTGTGGGGTACTTATGACACATGTGACCTCCTGAACTTCTGAGTAGACACAATGCGGCAGGCAGTGCCCATGTAAAGAGAGGTATTGGCAGATGAGATCTTAGTCAGAAATTGACAGAGTTTAGTTACATCAGGGAGGAAAAGAGGTAGAGATAGCTGAGGTAGTTCAGAAGATTAGGTACTCAGGAATGAGTGGAAGTTAAAGAATCCATTTGAGGGGTTGGGGATTTAGCCCAGTGGTAGAGCGCTTGCTGGGTTCGGTCCCCAGCTCCGGGGGAAAAAAAAAAAGAATCCATTTGAGAAGGAATGATTAAATTCAATTTTGAACGTTGGTTATGAAACATGAAGAAGAATGAGAGTTGATTAGAAAAAGTTGTGAGGGGACTTTAGCTGGATGGTAGTAGTTTATTATTAGGAGATAATAAGTGGAATTAGCTGTATCTTTCTTCTGTGGTACCACAGGCCTGTAATCCCAGCAATTGGGAAGGAGTGGCAGGAGGATTGAGAGTTAGTGGCCAGTGTGGGCTAAGGAGTAAGACTGCCTCAGAAATAAAATAAAGAGAAGAACAACCATACATTTGGTAGGATGAGGAAGAGAAAGAACCTTGGGTAATTTCTAGTTTAGGGGTGGAAACCAGCGAATTACCTTGAAAGCCAGCAATAGAGCCTACCAGAGTAGAGAGCAGGGAGGAGGGCATGCAGGCTTGAGAACATCAGCTGCTGTGGAGGGAGGTTGGCACCTGGCAGTTTTGTGTCTCTGTGCATCTTTGAGAGGTCCTGTCCATAGGGGTGGGCAGGCAGGTGGTGGTGACCCAGGCAGTGTGTATAAACTGAACTTAAAAGTTAGGCAGCTTGAGGAGGACTAGACATTTAAAGCTGTTTGTTAGGACTGGATAGTCAGCGGTGTTAAAGGAGAAGCTGCAGTTGGTTCAGTTAGGGGGTTTCCCACACATACTTTAGGTTAGAACTAGGAACCAAGGCAGAGTGGTAGCTCGGCAGTTCAGGCACCGGCAGCTCTTCCAGAGGACCTGGGTTCAATTCCCAGCACCCTCATGGCAGCTCAAAACTGTCCATAATTCCAGTTCCAGGGAATTTAACACTTTCCTACAGACATGAATGCAGGCAAAACACCAATGCACATAAAGTTTGGAAAAGAAAAAGTAATTAAAAATATATTTAAGGCAGGTCATGGTGGCTCACTCCTTTAGGCCCAGCACTGGAAGGCAGATACAGGTGGATCTCTTAAGTTTGAGGCTAACTTGATCTATAGAGTGAGTTCCAAAAAAACCAAACCAAACAAACAAGCCAAAAAAGGAATCAAAGCAGAAACTATTTTTACAGTTTCTAGTCTTAAAAATACCCTGCACTGTTGAGACTTTTCAAATTAAAATGTGTACTGTATTAGCTTTTGAAATATTAGGATTTGAAATTTAGGATTATCACATGTTTCCCATAAATGTTTTGGTGAGATGACATGTCTTTGAGAAGCTTTCATTTTCTTAATGTTTTTAGTATTTAGAGGCAGTATAAAGAACGAATTAACTCTTCCTCTTGCTCTTTTCTCCTCGTGCCCTCTTCCCTCTCTCTCCATATCCCCCTCCCCACTCCATGGCCAGCCTCTACTCCACTTCTCTCTGTCTCTATTTCCTCAAGTCCCCTCCCCATACCCTAAATAAACTCTACTCTATACCTAAAAAAAAAGAATTTGACTGATGCTGCTAACTGTGGGATAGATGCTGTAGTGACTCAGGTAGAAAGAGTCTTTAAGGGCTTTTAAGCTTTTTCTGTCATTCTAGGGAGAAATCTAACATTTCTCCATAGGAAGTAGCTTCAGGATTGATGTCTCTGTTGGACCTCCACTGCTCAATTTAATAATGTAGAGTTAACCTTGAGAAGTCTCCAGATTTCTAAGAACTTTTATTACTCTACATTCTTTCCCATTAGAAACGGTGCCTGCCTCCCAGCAACCCTCGACACAGCTTCCTCCAGACACAGCCTCTCCTCTCCTCATCCTATCACCTCCTCTTCCTACTCCTAGTTCTGCCTCACGGCCAGTTGAGACAGCAGCTGTCGAAGCTCCTGGTATGAGCAGTGTTTCCACAGAGCCAGATGATGAAGAGGGCCTCAAACACTTGGAACAGGTAGAGTCATGTTACTCTTATATCTCCTGTCAAGCCCTTACATGAATAACCCAGTACAGAAGTTTTATGCTCTGGATTTTAAGTACTGGAAAAATTGTTTGGTTATTAATGTTTGTGTAATTGTCTTTCAGATCATTTCATGCTTTTAAGTTTCTGCTATGTAGTAGTCATTGTGTCAGGTTATTTTTTGCTCTTCTGAGATTGCCCTCAGCTGTTTTCCTTTCTTTTCTTTTTGGATGTTAATGGAATGCTAAAAATGGTGAACACAAGCAGCTGTGGATGATCCCTGTGTCTTCTGTGCTTTTTAATTCAAGTACAGAGGGGAAGATGGTTAAAAGCTTCAGGATATTAACATTCTTATTCATGTCTGTGTTTCCCTAAAATTGTGTGTAACGAACGTCACATGTAAATGATGAGTTGGTTTTCTACAAAAGAAGTCCTCTCCTTGGGGTGGCATGGTTAGAGACAGGAAACATTAGTTATATATTAGTGAAACTTTTGGAATAACTTATTTGCAACTGTATTGAGTCTTCTGTTTTGTTAATACCTCAAACATGCAGGTTTGTGAAAACAATCTAGAATGGGCCAACATCTTATTTTAAAACCTTATTTGAATGAAGCCTGGGCTTTGATCCATACCTGTTTGTATTTCAATCTAGTTGGTTTACTTTGGGTTTTTGATTGATAATTTTTTTTCTCCCATAAAATGGGATCAGGTTGTCATCAGTTGTATTCCTTTCAAAAATGGAGTAAAAAAAACAGTGATCATTAATAGCTTTATATTAATTCATGAGTATTTGTCTCATATCTTTTCTCATGTCTTTTATCTTCTGTTACTAGCAAGCTGAGAAGATGGTGGCTTATCTCCAAGACAGTGCACTAGATGATGAAAGATTGACATCAAAACTGCAAGAGCACAGAGCTAAAGGAGTGTCAGTTCCACTGGTGCACGAAGCAATGCAAAAGTGGTATTACAAAGACCCCCAGGGGGAGGTCCAAGGTCAGCGGCCCGTTTGTACTTTAGATCCTGAAGTATTAGTGTTCCTTCCAGAGCCTCTTGAGAAGGGTTTGTTTAATGTCAGTCTGCCTAATGGAAAACTAAGTCAACAGACTTACTATATAAAGTACAAGGAAGAAAACATAGGAAAAGAAACTCAGGTAGAGAGTGATGACTAAAATGGCAGCAAGGTCAGCAAAGTGCTTTGTGTACTCCCTGACTTCCACACATCTCAGCTAGGTAAGAGGCTGGCACATCATTCACCATCTCTGTGCACCAACATCCAGACCAACAGAAGGTGATAGCAGCAAGTGTTGGAGAGCCTGGCATGATTTGCTGAAGTGGGCTTGCTATAAACAACAAAAAATTACTGAAAAGACTAAGAAATGAAGCCCTTAAAATATTTGAGTAAACTAGATTAGAGGAAAGAAAGCATATATGTAGATTCATTTCTGCTGTAAAAATGTTTAACTTCTGAGTTGGTTGTTGGTGTGTTAGTGTCAGTTAAAAAGCACAACACTTAGTGAATGTATCTGAGAACAGCAGCATGCTAGCGTCTCTCACTTCCAGTTCCCTTGCCCCTTTCCAGTTGCCTTGCTCTGCTTTACAGAAGTGACCGAACCATGCGAACTATCGCCTGCTCTTGTATACGTTCATTATTAACATCCAAGTATAACTTTAATTAGAACCTTTGCATTCTAGCAGCACTGTTGCCCTTTTATAGCAACGTGCATTTCCTCTCCATAGTTCTTTGTTAATCTGTGCTAAACACCAATCTATTAACATTTTTATATTTTACCATTTTAGGAATGTTATATAAATAGACTCAAACACAGCATATGATGTTTGGGGTGGGGGGTGCTCTGTCCACTTAGGATACCCCTCCCCCAGATTCATCCAGGTGGCTTCCTTTGTCATTACTTTGTTTCCTTGCACTGCTGAGTCATACTTGATGACGTTGGCATGTTATAGCATGTATACCGTTCATCTGATGAAGGACATTTGAGTGCTGCTACAAATAAAACAGCTGTAAACATTTAGGGCAGTATGTGAAAGTATGCCATGCTTCAGTATAAATAACCTGGAGTGCAAGTACTAGGTCAAGTGGCAGTTGCATCTTTAGTTTTTTAAACTGCTTTTCATTCTGTGTGCCCTGTGAAGATGTGCACGTTATTGCTTCTCTGTATCTTTACCAGAGTTTGATGATGATAGGTTTTGTTTCATTGTTTTGTTTGTTTTTTAAATCATTCTAGCAAGTGTGTAATGATACTTTACTGTGGTTCAGGATCCATTTTGTCTCTTGTCTCTCAGCCTCCTGAATGCTAGTACTATATATATGTGTATCTTTTAGTCTCCTGATTTGTCATCCCTGAGGCTTACTTGCCTCTGTCTGCTAACCTCGGCCTCGTGCTCCATACAATCTAATCCAGGCCTCTGAGACTCCTCAATAAGCTTGCCCCTCTCGTTCTTTCTGGTCTCTAGGTGGCTGACTCAACTCAACTGATCTGGGTGAAGCGCCTCTCCACTCCAACCAATTCAGTCTGGCTTCTCTCAGTTTTTACTAACTTGCTCTGCTTGGCCTCAAAAGCTGGCAGTCTGCTCTAACCTTCTGGCTCCTCGTTCTCTGGCTTGTTCTGTCTTCACCCGCGTCTAGCTTGTTCTCTCTTTAACCGTCTCTGTAAAACTCTCCCAGTCAAAGTGCCTCTTTCTCCTATCTCTTTTCCTCTCTGCACTGCTCTTGAGTAGCCTCTGCCTCTCTCTTCTCATGAGAGTTAGGCACATCCTATTTTGTCTGACCAATTTGTCTGCCACTCAGACACCACTTTCAAATAAGGGTGTTCCTTTCTACAAACTAACTTTACCTTCATTGTTTGGGTTAAAGACGTGTGATCTAAGGGTGTGTCTATATTCCAGCCACAGGGATTTAAGGAGTAATCTGTGGGCTGAGCCACACGACAAGTAGAAACAGTTTGGCTTTTTTTCCCCCCAGTAAATAACACAATCTCGGGGCTCACAGTGTGTGATCAAATATCCTGCAACAGACACGCTCTTCCGCTCTTCCATACCTTTTTCTGTCACATGGGGACTATTTGTAACTGTTTGTATCACATGGGGACTATTTGTAACTGTTTCTGCAGCTGCCATGCTGTTGATGTTCTTCCCAAAGGTACACAGGATTCTCATGTGTCCATAGTTATCGGGATATCCCATTGTATGTAGGGTTTTTTGTGGGGCAGGGAGTTTAACCCATGGCGACTCCACCTCTTAATTCTACTGACTTAGCTGTAAGACTGATGGGGTATGGATTTCTCTCCCAAACCTGGATTGTTAAGTGGCATCTGTTGTTCTGAGGGCTATGTTGAACATCTTCACCTGTGTTTATGTCTAGTGGAGTTTTTCCCTCTCTCAGCCTCCACCCCCCTTTTTGTATATTATATACACTGATTTCACACTTCTGAGCTGAAGGGCCCCCTGCCCTAGCCTTCTGAAGTAGATAGAAATAATAAAGCCAACAGACAAAATTATTCTACTAGGCATGTTTGTGTGTATCTGGTGGTAGATCCTTTCTTTGTTTTAAAGATAGTGACTTATTATCACTTTATGTATTGCCATGTTATGCGAAGCCAGAGGACAGTTCTATGGAGTTGGTTCTGTATCTCCACCTCACCTGGAGTTCCCAGGTGGAAGTCAGTCTCTAGGGCTGAGTACTCATACTTACCGAGCCATCTCACTTGCTCCGGATCTTTGTTGTATGTTTACATTTTTTCCTTTTCATAATTTTTAATTGCGCGCGCGCGTGCGTGTGTGCATGGTGGTGGCGGCATATAATGCACATGTGCATCAGGTGTTTGTAAGCTGCCGTATGATGCTGGAACCCAAACCTGCATCTTTTGCCAGAGCAATAAGTGTTTAACTCTGAACATCTCTGTGTGTGTGTTGGTGGTGGGCGGCCGCACACATGGTGTGGAAGTCAGAGGACAACCCTCAAGTGTTGATTCCTCAAGTTGTTAGGCTCAGTGGTGAGCATTTTTACTGACTCCTCCTTGTCTTTCTTTTTACTTCTTAGTGTTTTGGTTTAACTCTTTGGCATATATGATATATAGAATGCTCCACATATGTGGGTCATCCTGCATAGAGACCATGCTGTCTTTGTATTGTTCCAGTTTCTTTAGTATATGTGCTGCCAAATAAGGATCTCTGGTCTTAGTGTAAAAAGAGTGTTGTTAAATGTTTCTGCACAAACTGAAACAATCATATGCTATATGTAATGTACCATATGTACTCATATGTAATCATATGCTATATGTAATGTGCCATATAAGATATTGGTAATCCTTCTCTATCAGTACTGAGGTTACAGGCTTGCGCCGTTGTAGTAAGCTTCCTGATGAATTGTCATAGGTTGAACGAAGCATCCTCCTATTCCAAAAGAAAATTTAACTTAGTCAATGTTTATTTGACGTATGTGAATCGTACAAGTACACACACACACACACACACACACACACACACACACACACACACACATAGAGACACACACATTTTTTTTGGAAGTGGTTTTAGCTTCTAAGCTAGGGATTTTCCTGTTAGTATTCTGTTATATATTATGTGTATGTGGGTGTGCATGTATACACACACACACACACACACACACACACACTCTGTGGTGATGTGTTTAAACATTTGGAGGAGATTGGTCACGGTGGTGCATGCCTTTATTTCAAGCACTTGGGGAGGCGGAGGGCAGTAGCTGTAGATCTCTAGGTAAATATTTGTGAGTTCAAGACCAGCCTGGTCTGTAAAACAAGTCCAGTATAGCCATGACTATTGCATAGAGAATCCCTGTCCAGAAAAACCAAAAGAAAAGAAATAAGAAGCAAAACTGGGATTACTGGACAAGTGACTCAACAGTTAAAAGTGTTTCTCTTCCAGAGCACCCGGGCTGACTCCCAGCATTCACGTAGTGTGTCAGAATCATCCATAGCTCAGGTTCTGGAGATCCCACACCTACTCTGGCCTCTGTGGACACCAGGCACACAAGTGGTGCGGAGACTCATACAGGCAAAAAACCCATTCACATCTAAACATTTTTAATGCCTAGAAAATACTGAATTTATCTATCTATTCTGTAAGTTTTTATGTTTAAAGTACTCCACTAAAGAATGCTGTTGTTTTCTCAAGGCTAGATTTAATAGTTTGGTTGAGCACATGCATTGTAGTTTGCCTTAGTTAGTTGATTATTGCTTTTTAAAAAATCACTGGTCTCCAGCAGAACATAGCAGTAGGGCTGTGTGTAAGCCTGAGCACTTATAGTGACCAGATCCAGCACATGCTCTTCGCTCTTGTGTATTTGCTCTTCTGAGGGGAGTTGTTGCAGAGACGAGACAGTTGTGCTGTGAACACTCATTAAAGCGTTGGTGACAATCTGAGAAGTGTCAGGCTGGAGCTTGCTCAGGGATGAGACTCGCTGAAGAACGAGCCGTGTCCTGGATTAAATTCCCAGCTCTGTGAGACAGAACATTGTACATTTCAAAACTTAATTCCTTTTGTATCTGATAAGAAACCTTTTTGTCACTCTTTGGGGTAAGCTAGCATTCTATAACAATTTGAATGAACATGAGACTCAGGAATATCTTTATTTTTGAGCCTGACAGCATTCTCGCTCCCCTTATGTTTAGGTCCCTTTAACAATCAGGAGATGGCCGAATGGTTTCAGGCAGGCTATTTTACTATGTCTTTGCTGGTGAAGAGAGCATGTGATGAAAGCTTCCAGCCCCTTGGTGATATCATGAAGATGTGGGGAAGGGTTCCTTTCTCTCCAGGCCCAGCTCCCCCTCCTCATATGGTGAGTATCTTACCACTGGCCTGGGATTCACAGTAGATATAGGAGTTCTTGCTTCTCTTTGAATGACAACCAGGGTTGCAGTGAAGGAGGAAAGAATGGTAGTTTTTCTTTCTCTTTTCTTTCTTTGATACAGGGTTTTGCAGTTTAACTGCTGACCTGGAATTTGCTCTGCAGACCAGGTTGACTTCAAACTTGTGGTTTTCTTGCTCCTTCTGAGTTGCTGGGATTATAAGATGAACTACCAACCCAACCTGGTAGTTTGATAGAAGGAAACAGAAATGAAAATGGGATACAATTTTGGGAGAATTGACACCCGAATAGTAATGACCTTTTCAAACCTGACTGTGCATTCAAATCTGTATACTGTATAAAAGTCTGTCAGTGGTTTTCTAACCAATAGAGAATGAGACTGGTGTCTTATCCTGACCTAACCTATAGTCCTTCATGGTCTGACTCTTTCCCTTTCAAAGCTCATGTCAAAGCTTTTATCTGCTGTGTTTAACATGGTTGGCCTCTGAAAATTTCTTATTATTTTTACTTAGAATGTGCATTTTTCCCTCTCACTTCTATTTTCTTCCTCATAAAATTTTTTGAATTTGAGGCTTATCCAAATATAAGTGCCACTACTGTGTTAGGATATTTTGAAGGCCTAAACCTTTAGCTGGGAAGTATTTTCTCTTGAGGCTGGCCTTTCTCAGTTGAGTTGCTAGTGGAGGTTGCTAGGTGTTTGTCCGTCTAGCTTTCTGTGTCTCTATTAAATTGGCGTGAGTAGTGGTTGTCCACTGATAAACATGATCATATTTGATTTACTATGAATACTGAATTTCTGGAGTAACCTACCATTGATTTACACAACTATATTGAGGCTACCAGTCATATTTTCACAGTAATTTTTGATAGATGATGGTGAATGAGATATATCCTCTGCCATTAAAGGATGACACTCACTGAGTCATCCTGAGCCATCATGCTTTCTCTTCCATGATTCATATATTATTTTTGAGAATGGTTTCTTCAATCCCAAGAACCATTATAGTGTATCATTACTCATAGATTCAATTTACCCGACAAATTTGATCCTTATTTCCTGTCTTAAAATTGAGATGTGACTTTGATATGTCAGGAGCTAAAAGCTGCTCGTGTGGTTCTTGGCATACTCTTACCCTTTCTTTTCCAGCCACAGCCTGCATCTCTTCAGTTGAGGCTGTACCTAAGCCTCACGCTGTACCCTTCCCCAAAGGGAAACCTTTGGGAAGTTCAGCTTCCTTGCTAGCTGCTATACCATTCCTCAAAGCATTGATACAGAGAGCTGACTTTCATGGGCAATACTCTTAAAACCCAAGTTTTCATGTGAAGTGCTGACTAGACCTTACTAGTGATGTCTCTGAATTTAGGATTCTTGTTGCCCTGACCCATTGTGCGTCAGATGCTTTATTCTAAGCTATAGTCAGTAAGGAAGGAAGATACAAGTTCATAAAGTTGCCTAGGGGTTAGTCTGTTATCCTAGGTTTTTGCTTTTGTTTTGTTTGTTTTTGTTTTTGTATCTATTTTAAATTTCAGCCATCTTACTTGAATTATTTTGAAATACAAAGAAAATACAGTTAGCCCGTGTTTCCACCTTCCAGTGTATTACTAGATTAGAAATACCTCATCTAAGGGAGGAGTTCCCATCCCATCAGCTTTTTGTCACTTTACTCTTTCTCATGCTATCCTATTTCTGTGATTTCTGTGTGATCTTTAAAACAAGCCACCAAGATTTAGTGCCGGGTAATTTCTCAGTACTAGCAACAGCTCTGTAGACCACAGTTAGCTTCCAGTTTGAAGTAGTGGAGGACAGTGCTGAGTAAGGACCCTTTGTGGCTATTGCTGGTAACACCACCTTATTCCACTAGGTGGCACTGTTGAGTTTTTTAAAGGTGATGAGGTTTTGAGTTAAGGGTTTGAAGGGTTTGGAGTAGGTCTTGGGTGTACTGTGCTGTACAATCACATGCTGAATACCCGCATACTTGTATGCATGTGCGTAGGTGTGAATACTCGCTGCCATTTATGCTCATTGCCGTTTATTTCATGGTGTTTCTTCCTGTACCTCTTTTTCTTAGGGAGAATTGGACCAGGAACGCCTGACCAGACAGCAGGAACTCACTGCCTTATACCAGATGCAGCACCTCCAGTACCAGCAGTTCTTAATACAGTAAGAGCAGTGATGCGGTAGGATGCAGTGCAGCACCACAGGAGCCTGGCATAGACTCTGCTCCAATCTCACCTGTGAGAGTGAGAACGCAAGGCTTCCGTGATACTTGAGTAGCCCGCTAGTGACGTGTACACCACTGCCCATCTCATTTTATCTGACCTTTCTAAATGCTAGATGGCATAAAATGACATCTAATTAGGTTGTCAGAGTCTTTAGTTGTGAAGAAAGAGCCAATCATTTTAAGGACTTTCTGAGGGGCACAGAGAGAAACAAAACAGGAAAAGGTAGGAAGACATTAAAGAATTTGCTGTTAGGAATGGTGTAGGACAATGACCAACTCACTAAGACTGTTATTTTACTTTGATTTATTTATTTATTTATTTATTTTTGTGTTGATATAGGGTTTAACTGGATAGCCCTGACTGCCTTAGAACTCAGGTTCTGCAGCAGTAGGCTCCTGAGCGCTGGGTTCAGGGAAAAGAAGTAACGTTTGTGCAGTCGGTGGGTTAGCCCTGTCTATTGCTGGGTCATACGACTTACTGTGTACAGGCTGTCTGTGACTGCTGTTAAAACGCAAGGGGAGAACTGAGCAGTGGCATCTAAACCTAAAGACACCTACTGTTTGGAACTTTCAGAGGCAGCGGAAAATATTACCCCAAAATGTCTATGCTGAAACAAAAATTGAGAAAATTTTGTAGTAGAGATTTTAGTTGTGCAGAGTTCACCATTTGGGAATAAGTGTTCAAATTTGCTTATCATCATTTACAGTCTGGGAAATCTTGTGGGTGTTTGCCAGTTTTTGACACTCTACGATATGCAGTATGCATATATCACACATGTCATTTGTTTCATATGTATATGTACATATGTTCCGTCAGAAACATCTATGATGTGGATCAAAATTTTTTGTAACTTTATATAGAATTATAAAATGTATTTGATTGTTATTTCTAAGTGTGGCGGTTAGGGGAAAAGATGAGTTGGGTTTTATTTTTCATTCTTTCATGTGACCTATATGTGGATAGATAGGTTATGCTTTTCTTCTTTTTTACTTTTGAAGACAACAGTATGCGCAGGTCTTGGCTCAACAGCAGAAAGCAGCTTTGTCATCTCAGCAGCAGCAGCAACTGGCTCTTCTTCTGCAGCAGTTCCAGGCTCTGAAGATGAGGTTGGTGGTCATTCCATCATAGCACATTCTGTGCACATGTGTGTGTGGGTGTGGGTAATTTTACTTTCACCCACGATACCTGATTGATAAGATTGATAAGGCACACAGGGTCATGGTTCACTGAGGTTCCCAAACCATTAAGGCAAGTCTATGAGCAAAGCAATTACGGAAACATTCTTTAATTCCTGCTACTGCAGATTTTCATTCAGGGTGTTTCTCTCAGCTCCTGAAGTTGTATCAGCATTACTGTTCCAAAGCTGCACTGTGTCTTAACAAAGTACTTTGCATTTCTCATGTGGATCTTAGCTCATCCTATGAGGCAGTCAGGTTAATGGTCGGGTCCTTTTCTTCCTTCCATCTTTCCTTCCATCTTTCCTTCTTTCTTTCCCTCATTCATTCATCCATTCGTTCATTCATTCATTGCTTCACCCCCAAGGCAGGGTCTCTCTATGAGACCCTGACTGTTCTGGAACTCCTTTTGTAGATCAGGTTAGTCTCAAACTCAAGAGATCTGCCCACCAAGTGCTGGGCTGAAAGGTGGGTGCCATCATGCCTGGCTTGGTCTCCATTTTAAAGATCAGTAAACTGGACCCTTGAAGTACTGAAAGCTTTATTAACCCGATATATGGAAGGGCTCAGACTCAGAAGTGAAATGCAATTCTTGGGTGTCATTGTTGTTTTAAGACAGGGTCTCACTATGTACACCAGACAAATCTTGAACTCAGAGATCTTCCTGTCTTCCAAAAGCTGGGATTGCACCACCACACCCAGCTTTCATCAATTTCAAAACAGAGGCTAATACTAGTAAAGTAGAAGCAGGTAGACTTCTGAATTTGAGACTAGCCTGGTCTTTATCATGAGTTCCAGGTCACCAGTGGCCCCTAAATAGTGCTACATAGTGGGACCCTATCTCACAAAACAACACAAGGCAACAGCAGCAAAGCATTGGCCTTCCTAGCCAGATGACCCAGGAACCTGCTCATAGTCTAGGAGTCCCTTTGCACCTTATTTTCCAAGTGACAGGGACACATTGACGTTTTATTTCCCTTTTGCAGAATGTCTGATCAGAACATCATTCCCTCAGTAACTAGGTCTGTGTCAGTGCCAGATACTGGCTCTATCTGGGAGCTTCAGCCAGCAGCCTCACAGCCTGCAGGTAAAAAACTTAACTTTGCTTATACTGCAACTGAATAGATTTAGAATGGAATAATCATTTGTAGTTCATTTCTTAAAATGTTCTAGACGTGAGTTAGGTTTCTGTTTTTATTGCTCTAACTAATGTAGAATTTTGGATGCGTGCATGCATATGTGTGCACCTGCCCTAAAAAAATCTTTTGTTTTTGATGTCTTCTGCGGGTTGGAGTGGAAATAAAACCTAAGTACTGATGTTCTCTCTGTTGGGAGTTAAAGATGAGTAATACCAACCTTGCAGGTGTTGCCAAATTTTAGGATAAGAAACACTTACTTTAAATGAATACCTTCACTTATTCTTTGTTTTTGTTTGTTTTTATCAAATTAGAAAATGTAGGAGTTGGGTTTTTAAAACTCTTGGTAATTGGTTGAACAGTTTGTTGTTGCTGAATAATATCTACAAAAGTGGAAAGCTCGAGTAATCAACAGTACTTTGAAGAGAGAGCAGTTGGCTGAAAAAGTTTTGAGACCTATGACTTTGACAATTTTGTTTGTTTTTTAGAGTTGGTGAGATAGTTCTAGAATTGACCCTACAAGAGTATGACAGTAGAGAGCCTAGTGTCCTCCTCCTGAAACCCTCCCCCAAAGAAGAGATTAAAGCAAAACTTTCATACTGTGTAGATGTTATTTGTTTGTTTGTTTGCGTGTGTGTGTGCCTGTGTCTGGTGTGTGTGTGTGTGTGTGTGTGTGTGTGTGTGTGTGTGTGTGTGTGCGCGTGCGTGCCTAGGTGACATTCATGGAGATTGAGACAACTTGTGGGAGTTGGTTCTCCACTACCTTGTGGGTCCTAGGGGTCACTCTCCTGTCATGAGGCTTGATGGTTAGGACCTTTTACCCCCAGTCACCGTGTCAGCTCACATTATTTTTTTCTTGGTATTCATTTATACTTGGTATACAATTTATACTTTAGGATGCTAAAATGTTCTTTAGTGTTTTGAAGGTTCTAAGTATTTCAAACAGTTTATATGTAATCATTTTAATTATTGGTTTTGTGTACAGAATAACTTGCATAGATAGATTGTAATAAGTATGTAGAGAAATAGAGTAATGTCTGGGGCTGTAAATTTAGTGGTAAAATACTTGTCTAGAATTTGTAAGATTGTTAAATCTCTAGTATGACAAGAAAGGAGAGAATTAGTGTCAAAAAATTTAGCAATAAGAAAATAGACTCAGAGTACACATGAAGCGACCCATAGCTCCAGCCACATGTGTAGCAGAGGATGGCCTTGTTGGGCATCAATGGGAGGAGAGGCCCTTGGTCCTATGAAGGCTCGATGCCCCAGTATAGGGGTGTGCCAGGGCAGGGAGGCGGGAGGAGGTGAGTGGGTGGGTGCTTGGGGAAACACCCTCATAGAAGCAGCGGGAAGGGGAATGAGATAGGGGGGTTCTGGAGGGGAAACCAGGAAAGGGGATGACATTTGAAATGTAAATTTGAAAAAATCCAATAAAAAAAGAGAAAAAAAACAAGGAAAAAAAAAGAAAAAAGACTCAGAAACCTTTATTGTTGTGTTTTGCTTTTCTTTGAGAGAAGATTTCATGTAGCCTTGATCTAATGTGTAGCCAAGGCTTGCCTAGAACTCAAACTCCTCCTCTGAGCTCTACTCTCAGAGTGCTGGGATTACATCATCATACATGACTTGAAAGTCCTTATGTTTACATCTGGCCCTGTTCTGTCTTTTAGGTGTGACAGATCCAAGGTAATTTGTAAGACCTGCACAGTCTCTTTCCAAAGAGATGTCACAAGCATAAGATGAACAATTGAGTAACCTTTAATAATTAATTTATAGTGTGAACCACTTGCTTATCTACTTGTATGGCTACTTGAAATCCTCTGTGGCATTTGAATTGTTGTATTATCGAATTTTTATCACATTCCTTTTGAAGTTTTAAAACTAGCTCATCTTTAAAGATAGAGACATATCAGGTACCTGTATGGAATGGTACAAGGATGAAATTGGTTCTTTAGTCAATGTCACCTACTGCATCTTCTTCATGATATGGTAATGAGTATTGATGAAAACCTGCCAGCTTAGTTTCTTTTAAAAAGCCAGGCATATGGTGGCACACACTTTTAATCTCAGTATTGGAAGGCTGAGGCAGGAAGAACTCACATCCTAGGTTATATAGCAAGACAACCCCACACTCCTCCCCGAGACAGACAGCTGCGTATCCATGTTCAGGTTCAGGGAGCAGCTCTTTTCATTATGCCTGTGGTTATGTGATTATGCTACACTCTTGGACCTTTCTCATTCTTGTCTCTGTCTTACAGTTTGGGAAGGTGGTAGTGTATGGGATCTTCCTCTGGACACCACTACACCAGGCCCTTCCCTGGAGCAGCTTCAGCAGTTGGAGAAGGCCAAAGCTGCAAAGGTCTGGAACTTACTCTTCACCACTGTAAGCCTGCCTTCTAGCTACAGAATGCAAGGCTCTGTTCATTTCATTTCTTTCTTTTCCTCTAGCTACCTGTTCTTTTTAGTTTACCTCTGCTTAGCTGGGATGAGTACATTCATATTCTTTTTGTGACCTCTTCTAAAAAAAACCCAAAGACCTCAATTAAAATTAGTATTTCCATATTAATGATGATGACATACATGTGTATTACTTACATTGTTATTTGTCATGAATACTGTTAGAAAATATCTGCTATGTTTATTATTAAGGAGTGTTTTGTAGGAATAAGTAAAGAAAGACAAGACACACACTTTAGGACACTTTGGATGTTACTCTCATGTTGACCACTTTGTGTCCCACATCTTTTTTTTTTTCTTCCTCAGAGCTGGGGACTGAACCCAGGGCCTTGTGCTTGCTAGGCAAGCGCTCTAACACTGAGCTAAATCCCCAACCCCCATGTCCCACATCTTAAGAGATGTGGTGTAATGTCATATAGAATGAAGAGGTGGTCAAAGTGGGAGGGGCATGCAAATAGCTTAGAAGAGCAGAAGTGAACAATGTGCCCTGTCTGAGCTTAGAGTCAGTCAGGGGTTTTCTCCCCACCTTGCAGCACAGCAGGGTGCTGCTAAATGAATGGCAGATGCACCTCTCACCTCTGCGGTTGCTTAGTGCTTCGGGCACCCATGCTTACTATCAAGCTGACAACTTCTCTTTCGTTGTCCAGCTAGAACAGGAGAGAAGAGAGGCAGAAATGAGAGCAAAAAGGGAAGAGGAGGAGCGAAAGAGGCAAGAGGAACTGCGGAGACAACAGGAGGAAATCCTTCGGAGGCAGCAGGAGGAGGAGAGGAAAAGACGGGAAGAGGAGGAGCTTGCTCGAAGAAAGCAGGTATGTCTGAGAAGCTCTGCTCCTGGTTGAGGGAGGCCTTGGGTGAAGTAAGGTGCTCCCTTCCATATTAAGAGCAATGGGGAGAGAAGGCTATAATAGCAGATTAGAATTCTGACTTACTCATCTGCAGAAAGAACTTGTTTTCTAACAGTACCCGCCGAAGTGCCAGTCATTAGTCTTTTAACTTTTCATAATTTACTAATCAGATTTTAAACATTTAGCCTTTCTGATAAAAACTTGAAGTAATTTTGATGCACGGCATTACTATTTTATAAATGTGCTTTCAAGACCTGTATGATGGCATACGATTTAAACTTTTGAGTGTGCACTCAGTGGCATCCTATGTTTTCACTCCTACCGAGGCCTCATCTTGCCAAACTGAACATTCTCACCCCACGAAACAGTAACTCTGTGTCTTCTTCCCTGGCCCCTGGTGTCCACATTTCCCTTTCTGTCTCTATGATTTTTGACTACTCCGGGTATCTCATTTAATCAAACAGCATTTATCATTTGTTGACTGACTTAAATTTATTTGTGTCATTGTCATAGCATATGATCAGAATTTCTTTCTCAAGGCTAAATAAACTTGTTATATGTTATATGTAGATAGCACATTTTAATTTACCTGCATGTGGACATTTGGAAGACTTCATGTTTATAATACTTTGAATATGTAAGTAATGTTATTGTAAACATGAGTGTATAGATAATTGAGCCATCACTTTCAGCTCTGCATATATACCAGAAGTATATTTGCCACATGAGACATGAATTCTATTTTAGAATTTTATGTGCTCACTTTCAGAGCATGCAGGTTTGAGAGTCTTGTTATCTTTCCCAGCACTTGTTATCTCTGTGTTTGCTTTTGCCAGGTAGTATAGAGTCTTCATAGGGTTTCAGTTTACATTTCCCAAGTGATAGTGGGATTGAGCATCTTTTCACGTACTCAAGTCATCATCTATAGTGTGAAAAAATAGATAATCTATCTTTAACTGACACCTTGACCCTCCAGTCCATTTTAATAAACCTTTTTAACTCTCTGCTGGTGATTAGTATTTCAAAAATAGGGAGAAAAAAAACCTCTGTACACAGAACTGTGTATTTATTTTTAGATACGTCTTCAGGGGTTTGATGTCAGGACCTCTTTCAAACATGAAGTACGCAGATGTTCCAGTCCTGAGTACCTTAGATTACTAACTATCCATCCGTACAGTGTAACTACCACGGGAGGTGTTGTGCTGTCCTGTTAGAGAACAGTGACCCAGTATAGATGCAGTTTTTCCTTCTCAAACATTTCTGATCTTTGATTGAACTACTAGTAGATAACAAAAAGGCAATTGGGTGATTACTTAAGAAACGGGTCATTTGTACTTAGTGTTTCATATCCTGACTTTTGACATTAATGAATTATATCATCATTCATGCTAAATATTATTTATCTGACAGATCTACATCATCACAGTAGCTGTACAAAATTTGCCTTCTGAATTTATAGTTTAGCCAACCCACTCTTGTGAAATTTGAGACTTAGTCCCAATGTTTTACTATTTCCTAGAACGCCTAAAAGTCTTTGCAGTGCTTTTGTTTTTAATCAGTGAGACTAACTAGTTTTCTATGGTGTTTTTATTGTTTTCATTTTGAGGATTGTTGTTCTTACCTTGCTTAGTCTGCTTTTTTGCTGGAGTTTTATAGATGCCAGGGGAAGGCTCCACGCTGGCGGTAAAGTGTAGCTTTAGTTACACATTTCTGCTTGTTGGCTGCAGTATGTTCTGTGAAGAACAGAAGGAGCCACGATGAGACAAAAACAAATTTCTTGGAGTTACACTATGCATCAGTGTAGGATAATGGTGAAAGGCTGGAAACATGCACAGCAGGTAAGAGCACTGGCTGCTCTTCCAGAAGAGTCAGGATTTGATTCCAAGCACCTGCCATGGTTCACAACCATTTATAAATCAAGTTCTAGGGTTGGGAATTTAGCTCAGTGGTAGAGCACTTGCCTAGCAAGCGCAGGGCCCTGGGTTCGGTCCCCAGCTCCGGAAAAAAAAAGAAAAAAAAAAAAAATAAATCAAGTTCTATGGCAATGGTTCTCAAGTTTCCTAATGCTGATCCTTTAATACAGTTCCTCATGCCCAACCATCAAGTTATTTTGCTATTGTTATGATAAAAATGTAAATATCTGATATGGGGGATATTTGATATGTAGCCACCTCCATTAGGTCATGACCCACAGGTTGAGAACCACTGCTCTGGGGGATATAATGTCCTATTTTACCTCTGAGGCCACCAGACATACATGTGATAAGCAGAAGCAGCCAAATCTCTTTAGTTAAAGCTAGCCTGGTCTACACAGACAATTCCTGGGAGATGGGGGGGGGGATTAAAAAATACACATATAATTCTGCAGTACTCATTTGTTCCCTGCATGATTCTGTGTGGTGCTTAGTGGTGGGACTTGAAGATGTTTTGAGATACATAGCTTTTCTCACTGCGATAGGTTTTGGTGTATGTCCATTTGACATCCTTATGTTGTATATTTTTAGGTGATTTATTTTATTTAAGAGCTAAAGATACCAACAGAGAAAGCAAAGCCTGTGTTCTAGTATCTTGTCTAGGATCGGTAGTAGACTTGTGACTACTATCTAAGCCAGGATAGACTTCTTACTGTATTGCAGTGTACTAGTATTTTAAATAGTTGTGTTTTCTTCATCTTATTTCTTTTGGAGACAGGGTCTCATCATGTAGATCAGGCTGGCTTTGGAACTATAGAGCTCCCCCACCCCCACCCCCCATCTCCCTTTCTCATCTGAGTGCTAGGATTTAAGACCTGTACCACTGTGTCCAGCTTCGTTCATTTGTTCATTCATTTTCCCTAAGATAGTGTTTCTCTGTGTAATGTTGGCTGTACTGGAACTTGCTCTTCAGACCAGGCTGGCCTGGAACTCAGATCTGGCCCCTGCCCCTGTGTCCTGAGAGAGAGCTGGGATTAACGTTTGCCACCATGCCTGGCTTGATTCTTATCTTCATATACCTGCCTTGTCAACTGAACATGGTACTTTTCACTCCAGATCTGTTCAGTACTTATGGAAACTTAGTTCATCACCTTCTTCTCTTCCAAATTGGTAAGCCAGAGTTTCACACACACACACACACTTCACCCTGTCGTTTTCTTTAGGAGGAGGCTCTGCGACGCCAGCGGGAGCAAGAGATTGCGCTGAGGCGACGAGAAGAGGAAGAAAGACAGCAACAGGAAGAAGCTCTTAGAAGATTGGAGGAGCGGAGGAGAGAAGAGGAGGAAAGGCGGAAGCAGGAAGAACTGTTACGCAAGCAGGTGGCCAACACTGTGCTCTGTTTCTTAAAGCTGGGGCAGGGGCAGCTCCTGATGCCTTCTCAAGGTGCTGACAATCACCAAGAGAACCTGATTGACACGACTGTCTGTATTCTTTATCTCTTCAAGTGAAACTTGTTTTCTGAGGGAAAAAGAAATACATATTTCTGATTTTCTCCCATCTCTATGGTAAAACCACACAAAAGCACACTACAGTATGGAATTTTTTTTTTGTTTTTTTTTTTGTTTTTTTTTTTTTTTGTGTTTTTTTTTTCAGAGCTGGGGACCAAACCCAGGGCCTTGCGCTTGCTAGGCAAGCGCTCTACCACTGAGCTAAATCCCCAACCCCCAGTATGGAATTTTTAAAATTTCTTTTAAATTTTCTTTTTGAGATGGTGCCTCTTATAGCTCTGTGTGACCTGAACTCACTGTGTAGATTAGACTACCCCAGTCTCACAGAGATCTGCCCACCTCTACTTTCCAAGTGGCGATGTTAAGGAAATGCACCATCATTAAAAGAGAAATCTGTAATAGCATGGGTTTCTGGGCTTTGTAGTCTTTATATGATTTTTTTTTTTTTTTTTTTTTTTTTTTGTGGCATGCTCTAAAACACTTAAGGTTTTTAATTTTTGGTAATGTTTAGGTTTCCCCACTAATTTAAAGTTTTAGCTTTCTTAGATGTAGAATCTTTATATTCTGAAGACACATTGTTTTAAGTAAATGTTTTATATTTTTGTTCTTCTTAGGCTGCGGCTTGTCTATTTCCTTAGTCCTTATCTTTTTTAAAATTTTAGAATTTTGCAGGTTTTTTTGGGAATTCATACCTGAGTATACTATATTTCTACATTATTTTCACCCTTGCCTCTCCCCTCTCCAGCTTCTTCTTTGCCAACCCTTTTGCATTCATGACCTCTTGTTCTGTAGCTACTTATATGTGTGTGCCTACTAAGTCCACCCGCTGTTTAGACCTGACCACTTAGGATTGGGAAATCTATCAGGGGGCTTGCCTCTGCAGAAAGCTGAAACCTTCTCTCGGGAGCTATTGATTGCCTGTAGCTCTATATAGAAGAGAGAACTTTTCTCTGTAAAAGTTTTCTCTATTTATGCTGGTATGTTAATGTCTTTTTAAGGCTCATGTAGTCAGCCAAACTATTGAAAGTTAGTACAGCATCTGTGCCATGTCTCTAAGACATTATCTTGTAGCAGCTGCACTCATCCTTTGGCTCTTCTGATCTTACATGATGTTCCTTGAGCCTTAGGTGCAGGATTGGTATTGTAGATGTCTCTCTTGGAACTGAGCATATCACAGTCAGTAATTCTCTGGGTTTTGAACAGTTGTGAATCTCTGTAGTAGACTACTACTTCTGCAAAAAATTGCTTTGATAAGGGGTGAGAGCTGTATTTAATCTGTGTATAAGTATACATTTAGGAAAATGGTAGTTATGTTCTCCACCAGGGCCTGTGACCGTTCTAGCCACAGCTTTGCTAAGCTCCTAGTACCAGGCATGAGGTCTTTGCTGTTTAGCAGCTGTAGGTCCAATTGGGCATCTCTTGGTTACTGCCAAGATGTAAGTGCCATTATTGCATTATTGGAAATATCTCCCAGCTTCCATTGTTGTAATTTATAGGTTTTATAGCTGGGTAGGGCTATTGATTACTTTTCTCATCTGACAGCCTGCATTGGGCCTTTTGACACTATGAAAGCTGCTAGGTCAGTGCTAGCTTGATCTCTCCACTTCTGTGACCAGGGCAACCTATGTCTTTAGCAACAGGTTCTCATCTTTGAGCTCTCTGGGGCAACCAAGGACGATGGTAATGGCCTTGATTGCTTTTGGGGGGGCTCTTAGTCCCCTGGCCAACAACTGGAAGGGAAGTGTGTCTTGCCTCACACTCGGCTTTGCGTTAAGATTGTCTGTGGCTTCTGGGCAGTAGGCACAGTATCTCTGTGTTGGGTGACAGCAATCCGTGAAAGCAGCCGAACACTTCTCAGGTCTGTCAGCTGCTCCATTTTGGTCCCTATGCACCTTAGGTCAGCCACTGGTTTCAATAGCTTTGAGGGCTGTTGTGTGGTTCCTTCCATCATCTCTCCTTGTGGGTCTGCTTTCTAACTACTGCCACTCCTTTGTCCCAGACTCATACCTTTGCCATCTCGTGTTACATAGACTCTATGAAACCAGATAGTACCTTCAGGAGAAAAGCTTCAAAATTGCAATTGCTACGTTTTTGGATATTTGTTTTGCAGTGCTAGGGACTAAATCTGGAGCCCTGTGTATACTAGGCAAGTGCTCTTCTGAGCGAAGTCTCCACCCACAGATGACTCTTGTTTCACACTGGTGGTGTTTGTTGTTACATTGGGTTTTCTGTTTGTTTTTGATTCTTTTAAGTTTTGTTAAATGCTTTTAAGTTACATATGGGACTTTGGTCCAGTCATGGTATTCTAACATTGGGGGAAACATTGCATTCTAATATTTAAGATAAATTTTATTGTTAGAATAGTTTTAGACTTTCAAGTAACTTGGGAAAATAAAATAAGAAAGCACCCATATGTATCCTGTATATCGTTTCTTCTGTTGTTAATAACTTACATTAGTTATGGTATATGGTAACAGTTATAAGGCCAATTAATTATTATCAAAATTTCATTGTTTATTCAGATTGCTTAAGAGTTTTCTAAACATCCTTTTCTGCTACAGTGTTCTATTCTAACACATAATATTTACCTGTCATGTTTCCCCTGCCCTTCTTGGCTGTGACAGTTTATCATACTTAAACTTTTTGAAATATGTTTTTAATTGAAATACAATTATATCACCCCCCCTTCCTCCCTTCCAGTCCCTCCTAGATACCCTCCTTTGAACCCCTTCCATGCTCTCCGTGTGTGTGTGGGGTGTGTGTGTGTGTGTGTGTGTGTAATATAGCTTGCTGTGTCTGGTTTTGTTGTTTATATATATGGTTTCAGGGCTGACCACACTTCATTGGACAACCAATCAGGGGACAACCAATCAGGGGCTCATCCCTAAGAGAAGCTAGTTCTCCTGCTCTCAGCAGTCATTAGTTGTCTGGAAGTCTGTCGAGGGTTGGGACTCCTTGACAGTCCCCCTTCCATGTTAGCATGTCCCCTGATTTGCCACGGTTTCTGTCTTGTTGATGTAGCCATTTCTAGGAGAGACTGTTTGACAGCAGACTCCCTGGTGTTTGGCCTCTTACGTCCAGTTCCCTCTTCTGTGGTATTCTCTAACCTATGGATGCAAGAGCTGACGTATCCGTCAGACCTGGGCTTCTCTTGGTCTATTGATCTCTGCATTCGTTGTGTCCATGTGTCTTAGGGTTTCTGTTGCTGCACAAACATCATGACCAAGAAGCAAGTTGGGGAGGAAAGGGTTTATTCAGCTTACACTTCCACATTGCTACCAAAGGAAGTCAGGACTGGAACTCAAGCAGGTCAGGAAGCAGGAGCTGATGCAGAGGCCATGGAGGGATGTTACTTACTGGCTTGCTTCCCTTTCCTTGCTCAGCTTGCTTTCTTACAGAACCCAAGACCACCAGCCCAGGGATGGCACCACCCACAGTGGGCTGGGTCCTCCCCCCTTGATCACTAATTGAGAAAATGCCTTACAGCTGGGTCTCATGGAGGCATTTCTTCAACTGAGGCTCCTTTCTCTGTGATAACTTGTGTCAAGTCAAATGTAAAACCAGACAGTATACCAAGTATGGATTATTTTCGTTGTGTTATGTTCTGTTTTTGTGATAGTCTCCATTTGCTGTAAAAAGGGGCTTCTTTAATGGGGAATGGTAGCTATATTTATGGATATTAGGATAAAATTTAAAATGTGTAGTAAGGAACTATTCTGATTTAGCCAATTGGTGATAGTAGATTCTTTTCTAAGGTCCATGACCTCGATAGCCCCCAGAATTGGGCTGGGTTTCCATTACCAGACATGGTTTCCCCGTTTAGTGATATTATATCCATTAGTTGCCACTGCCATGAGTGCCGTTGATTGCCCCCTTTTGCATATCTTGCCAATACTGGTAATGGAATAACGTACCTTTGAGTATTGGACCAGCTCAGTCCTGCTAAGTATGTGTGCTGCTACTGAACAACTGAGGTCTCCATCCCTCTCTTTGATTTTTTGATGACCTTGGTAATTTTAAGAAATACATTTCAGCCTTATAGGCATTATCCCTTTACTGAATTCCCTTGAAGTTTTCTCATGAACAGACTGGGGTTTTAAGTGTTGGGCAGAAAGATCAGACAAAGGATTGTGTTGTTTTCAGTGCCAGAGATTGAACCCAGGACCTTGAGAATGCTAAGCAAATCGTCAATCCCTGAGCTACAACCCCACATTCACAGGGGTGTTTTCATTCACTACATTTTATGGAGTGCCCATGTAATATATTAACATAGCTTATAACTGCCAACCTTAATCACTTAGCTGAAACAGTGCTCATTCTAAACAAAAATTCTTTTAGAAGCCAAAATTGTATTTGAAAAACTGCTCTTGTGTGTTAGTCAGTGCTTGGTACTCGCTCATTTCCTGATGCAGTGTTACCTCCCCCTCCTCCCCCCCTTTTTTTTCAGGGTTGTAGGGTGAGCTTTTGAGGCAGGGTATGTGTTACTGTGTAGTCTGTATTGACCAGGAACTTGAAATATCTGACTCAGTCTCCCAAGTGCTGGGATTATAGGTTGGTGCCACCATAATCATCAAGTGTTATTAGAAGACTTTAGGAAGTAGTCTGGTCTTTAACAAGCTTACAGAATTTGTGAACAGAAGAGTAAATGCCAGACTTAGTATACTTTAAAGTACAAACACTGAAACCACCTCACATGTCAAAGAGTTCTGGCTGTAAGTCCACTGTACTCTTAACTCAGTGACATTGTTAGGGTTTAGGTCATTTGTACTTCTTTATTCCAGATCTTGGTGGACTGACTTCTACTTTTGTGTTCTTTATCTCAGGTTGGACTTTTGCATGGGACCCTCTTGCACAACCTCTACCCCAAAAGGGAATGAGTTTTCTCTATATTGGTTTTTTTTTTTTTTTCTTTTTTTTTTTCGGAGCTGGGGATCGAACCCAGGGCCTTGTGCTTGCTAAGCAAGCGCTCTACCACTGAGCTAAATCCCCAACCCTCTATATTGGTTTTTGTTGTTGTTCATTAAGGGTATGTTTAATAGAACTCTCCAAGCAGATGTCACCTTGGCCTAAATCTTTACTGTTCCTAGTTACATTTGGAACCTTTGAAACAAAGTATAGCATTTTAAGTCTCTGAAGTAGCAGATTTGCAAGAAAGATGGCTAAAAGGAATGGTTACTAGGTAGGCTAAAACCGGTTTTGTTTGTAGTGGACATGTCCTCCTGGGAGTGGAGGGGTGGGGTTGGGCAGTGGCAACAATAGTCTAGACAGAGTGTCTTTGAAAGAAAAGGTAGAAAGGAAATCTACCTACCAGAGGCTAACAACTAATCTCCACTCAGGAGAATGGGTTGTCTGGACAAAGAGCATTGTAGGTATAGCTAACCCTCTCTGCCAAGGGGAGGATACTCAGCACTGATTCAAGTGAACCAGGCCGGCATAGTGAGCTTGTTTTGAGCGAAGCAAACTGAAAGAAAATGAATGCAGGTGAGGGGAACTCAGTAGAGGTTAAAGAATTAGTTAGGGAAAGATGTTTTGAAAAGATCCCAGGGCCTGTGGGTCATAAAGACCGAGAGAACAGTGGAATTTAATGGTTTTGAGGGTCACTGTCTCCAGGCACAGCTGAGATCTTAGTGGCTTCTCCCAAAGCACCCTGGAGAGTTTGCTCAAGCATTGTACTGAGATGACGTTTTCAGGAGACTTCGTTGCAGTATGTGGTGATCTACTTTTGAGATCAGAACTTTGACCACAGACCTAAGTGACAGTTCTATAATCTGTTAAAGTTGTATCCTGGAGCACACAAGACCTTTCTGACCCATGTAAAATCTGATTCTTCCTAGTGTCATACTAAACAGGATTTTGCTTCATCATTACTATATGCCATCATGATTGACACCTTTAAAAGCAATATGATTTCTTCCTCTACAGTTAATAAAACATTTTTTTCCTCTTTGATTTTTCCTTCTGGAAAGGAAGAGGAGGCTGCCAAATGGGCCCGGGAAGAGGAAGAAGCCCAGCGCCGACTGGAAGAGAACCGGCTGCGCATGGAGGAGGAGGCAGCCAGACTTAGGCATGAAGAAGAGGAACGAAAACGGAAGGAACTGGAGCTGCAGAGACAGAAGGATCTGATGCGCCAGAGGCAGCAGCAGCAAGAGGCCCTCCGAAGGCTGCAGCAGCAACAGCAGCAGCAGCAGCTTGCACAAATGAAGGTATAATTCTAGATCAAGAGACTAGGGTTAAATATTATGTTGGCTATTTGTTTTATCAACAAAATAGGATGTGATGTATACATGTTGTTAAATGTTTAAGTGAAAGCCATGCATCTATATGAGGATGGGACAAGCAGTGGTCTGGTACAAGCAAGTTCATCTGCTTGGTTCTTTTCAGTAGGGTTCTACGGCAGTTGAAGTCGTTCCTCTTTACCATTTCAGCACCACTGACAGAAAAATCAAGTTGAAAAGAACATTCAGCAACCTGGGAGAGCAGCAGGCACAACAGCACCCTATTCTTCTAGTGGGAACCATGACATAGAGCTCAAAACAGTTGCCTTTCTGGGGACTTGTTAATAATCGGGTAAAAGTCAGGCCAAGGATGTGGTAGCACAAACATTTAATCTCAGAACTCAGGTGACAGAGGCAGGCAGATCTCTTGAGTTAGAGGTGAGTGTGGTTTAATAGCAAGTTCTCGGCCAACCAGGGCTACACAGTCTTCTGCAGACTTAATATTGAACCTTAAATGAGCTTTGGGCTCCCCTGTCTTCAAGGAACTCACAGGGTAGAGATTTGAGGAGGGACTTGGACTCCAGTGTAGAGAGCAGAGAAGAGGAGATGACATTAGTAAGGCAGTGGTTCTCAGATCTGCCCCCTGGGTCAAGACAAGGGAATTCTAGAACTCAGGGAGCTTGTGTTTAAATAAACTCTTTCGTATTGGTAGAATACAAGAATCACCATCCATTCAGACTCCCTCCTGAGCTAAGGCAGCTTTGGAGCAGTCATTTGAGGAATAGAAAGAACCTTTGAGTGATTTGTTTGGGGATGAGGTTTATGAGAGAGGCACTAACAGTGAGCATTGAAAAAAAAAAAAAACCAAAAAAAAAAAAAGAAACACTCTAGTGGAAATCTTGAAAGCAAATTACTAGAGTTGGGAGATGGTCAGTGATAAAAGTTCTTGCTAGCTACTTTTTCAGAAGATCTAAGTTCTATTCCCAATGACCACATTGCAAAGCTCCCAGACATATGCCTGTGGCATGAAGGGAACAACTTCCTGGAGCTGGTCTTCACTTTCCCATGTGTTTCTTGAGGGCTGGCTTGGTGGGAGCCATTTTGCTCCCAGAAGACCTTTTTTAAGAGGCTTTTATCGCAAGTTGTGGTAACTGAGGTAAGAGGGGGACAGAGCTCTGAATAGTTCTTACCATGTATACCTGTTTTCCTTTATCTCATAAAGATTTGAGACAATTCACAAATAAGCATTCTAAGTGAAGATAAGATAGCCCCACTCTCCTTTTGTCTCTTAGCTTCTTTTGACCTCCTTTCTTTACCTCATCAAAGAACTACTTTTGAGAAAACTGCCATATTGTTACCATGTTGGACCAGAGCGGCTAAGAGCTGAGCTTGTTGATCTGTTAAGGACATTCATATTGCTAACATTCATGCCCATCCTGGCACTGCTACTTTCCTCAGCTGTCTTTGCTATTTATAAACCCATTTTCCTGGGGTGCTGCTTAGTGTTTGTGTGTTTTGATCCATGCTAATACATATTAAAATCAAAAAATCAGGTTTACATTGGGGCCTTTGTTGTTACTTTTTTTTTTCTTTTCTTTTTTTTTCAGAGCTGGGGACCGAACCCAGGGCCTTGCGCTCGCTAGGCAAGCGCTCTACCACTGAGCTAAATCCCCAATCCCCTTGTTGTTACTTTTTAAGAGTCATAAGATGTTTCTAAATTCAAGTTTACCATTTTATTGGCCAAAGAAGAACAAAGAATTCTCTTTTTCAGGACCACATGTTTATATTCTGTTTTGCTAATTTATATAAAGGATAAAGTAGGTTTTTGATGTTTAAAACAAGCTTCATTTTCCTGACTAGAGCTACATGGTATCCTGCTTGTGTTAGCAGCAACTCCTCTTCATGAGAGATGGGATGCAAACTGCCCAACCCTTTCATTTGCTTTCTGCCACAGCTTTCTGTTCAGAGATCCTGGGTTTAACCCACTCATTAGATCCTTTGATTATGGCCTTTTATGGATTAAAAAAATTTAAGTAATTTAGTCACACTTTGTCATTCCTTTTGATTTTGACTGCATTGCTAGATGTTGAGTATAACAGACTTCCACCCAAGTGGGAGGAGCATGCAGGCATTAATGCAGATGTGTATTTTTAGTTATTTTAAAATAAACATATGTTGGGAGCAAAAGAAACAAGCCAACTTAGGATAATATGGAAAAGGAGTCTTGAGATGAATGTTGTAAAGTTGAGGCAAGCAGAGGCTCCCGGCATAGTGTTGTCACCCTCCCTTGTGTCCTGACTCTCACCTGCTTTTCCATGTGCTTGTTGTTTTTAGCTTCCTTCTTCGTCAACATGGGGACAGCAGTCTAACACCACAACATGTCAGTCCCAGGCCACACTGTCATTGGCTGAGATCCAGAAGCTGGAAGAAGAACGAGAACGCCAGCTTCGAGAAGAGGTAAGCAATAAAAGCAGCCTGGTCCCATATTCCAGGCAGCTTGGCGTACACTGTGGGTGGACAGCTCTTGATGATTACTCTCAGAATCTCTGTATGCCAGAGTTTGACCCAGTCTTACTAAACCGTGTAGCATGGTTTAGGCCCTTTGGTGTATATGAAAAACTTAGTAGGAATTGTAGAAGACTGAATAACATAATTGTTTCCTGGAACTTTTTTTTAAAGTTTTTTAGATTTATTATTATTTTATGTATGTAGTGCTTGAAGTGGTGGGCCTCCATGTGGGTCTGGGAATCCAATCCAGATCCTTTGCAACAGCAAATGCTCTTAACCACTGAAAGTTCTAGACCGTTCTGGAACTTTCTAATGTAGCTTTTCAGCTTTTCTTTACTTTATAAATAAAAGTAGATAGCCACACAGATGACACTAATGAATTCAGTGGGTTTTTTTTAAACAATAAATAAAAGGAAAAAGATATGAGATTGGGAGAGGAGTTGGAGTTAGAGTGGGAGGCAGACATTTTCGAAATACATTATATGCATGTATAACATTGTCAAAGAATAAGAAAAAATATTATTTAAAAAAGATACATAGGGTGTTGAGATCTGTGGGGATGTTTTGCTGCACCCTGAATTGCTCATGTTAAACTACTCTTGACAAAAGCAACTAAAGGGAGAGAGGGAAGTGAAGACAGCAGGACTTGAAGCAGCTGGTCACATTGTGTCCACAGTGAAGAAATGAAAATGAGGCCATACTAAGAGACTGTTCCTTTAGTCCTTTGTACAGCCCAGGTCCCAGTCAGGGGCTATCTTCTCATCTGAGCCAGTATAATCAAGATAATTTCCCACACCCAGAGATTTATTTTCTCGATGGTTCTAAATCATGTCAAGTTGCCAGTTAATACTAACCATGGTAAATCCATTTCTGAATTTGTTTCAAAGGCGGGGTATATTTATCTCTGCTTCTAACTTTAATACTGTTGGAGAAGAAGGTTATAAAAGAACGAGATATTGGAGAGGAGGGTGGGAATAAGTTTTTAATAGCAAGAAGATGATGAACTCACAAGACCTGCTGTAGGGTAGTCTGGAAGTACAGCCAAGTACAGTGATGGCCACAGAGATCATCAAGCAAACTATATGATCTAGAGGGTGAGATGTGTCAGAACAAGAATTGGTAGCAGGAGGGAGAGGCCGGGGAGTTGTGGGTGGCACTGGGGGTGGGACGATAGATTGTTTATGCTTAAGTAGTGTGCCTGCAGAGTCCCTTAGACAAATGAGAGGTGTAGCCATCTTGAAGAACATGCTTTATGTAGCCAGCACAGTTTGTTGGAGAATGCAAGCTATCATGTTTGCATCTACATTGTGCTATTCACTGAACTAGGCAGCTGCAGCTGCAGGAGAGAGAGATGGTGTGTGTGTGTGTGTTTGTGTGTGTGTGTGTGTGTGTGTGTGTGTGTGTAGATAGGTACTCATGTCCATCTGTTTTGTGTGTGTGTAGATAGGTACTCATGTCCATCTGGGGTGTGTGTGTGTGTGTGTTTGTGTGTATGTATGTGTGTGTGTGTAAAATAGTGGAAATCATCCAGTAGGTTAAAGCATTTCTCTGCCTTAAAATTGCCTTCTCACTTTAATGTAAAACAAAGGATTAAACTTTACTTTTGGAATAATTTTCTAGAAGGTTATCAGCAAATGGATGTCTCAGAGCAGAGTATTTCTGTTTTCAAGGCTAGCAATTGTTTTAATGGTTTTAGCCTCTGCTCATTGGAAAGTTAATGTGAACAAGCATCAGAGTCCATCCAGGCTCCCTATGCTCAGTAGCCATTCTGTTGCTGAGCAACATCCCAGCCAGTGTTTTGTCCCAGCCCTGTTTCCCCAAAGTTAGCACCTCACTCTTTGTTCACTTGAATATATCCTTGGAACCTTTTATTCTCCTGTATCCTATAGAGCATGAAATTCTTTTCTATGCTTATTTGTCATGTGGAGAAACCCAAGATAAATGGTACTTGTTTTGCCTTCTCCGGAGCACCCTGCCTGTAGCTCTCTAACCTGTTCAGTTTGACTGTGCTCAGTGCTATGCAGCTCTTGGTGTTTTGGGGTTTGTTTTGTTTTTTCCTGCAGTTCCAGTCAGTTGCATGATTGCCCTAGATAGATTTGGATTTGTACCTTTTCTGCCTGTCTTTGTATCATTATTGGTGGGCACACTTCCTCAGTTTTATCTTTTAGGTTTTCTGTTAAGCTTTTAGCTTGTACTATTTTGTTTTAAACTTCTGAGTTACAGTGTATAGCTTTTTATTATTTTAGTGAATGCACCATCAACTCTCTGGGGAAGTAGTTCTCTCCCTTCCTAATGCTGCAACCTGTTAATACAGTTCCTCATGTTGTGGTGACTCCCAACCATAAAATTAGTTTATTGCAACTTAGTAACTCTTAAGTTTGCTACTCTTACGAATAGTATCTGGTATGCAGGATATCTTGATATGTCACCCCTGTGAAAAGGGTCATTTAACCCCTTCAAAGGTATCAAGACCCACAGATTGAGACCCCCTGCTCTAGGGATATTATTCGCTGATAGCTTTTTAAAAGCCAATTCAGAGGTACAGAGATGGCTCAGCAACTAAGAGTACTTGCTGCTCTTGCAGAGGACCCAAGTTTGATTCCTCACACCGACATGGAGGCTCACCACAGTCTGTAACTTCAGTTCCGGGAGTTCAGTGCTCTTCCACTCTCTGCTGGTGCTGTAGGCACATGGTACACACATACCTGAAGGCAAAATACTCATGCACAGTAATCAATTTTTTAAAGGCAATTCCTATTTTCTATTGTTTGCTTTTACTGAATTTTATTTGTTTATTTTGGTCCCTTGCTTTTAGCTCAGAAGCATATGCTAAATGTTCAGTAGATCTGGGCTATTTGTCAAGGGTCTCAAACGTTTATCAAAGGTTCTGCTATACACGTCATGTTGATACTATTGGGTTTTCTCTGGGCTGTTTGTTGGGGGGCACCTTGAACACTTGGTGGTACTTACTTGTGCCAGTCAGATTATTGTAGAATTGTGTGTTAATCTGGGGTCACTTTTCCAAATGGAAAATTTTGTTTTCTGCTTCAGGAGAGAGGGAGCAAGGAGAGAGACAGTTGCTCAGTGGGCAAAGGAGGCAGTTGAGGGTCTTACACTTCAGCCAGCCTGCCTGCCTGAGATACCATGTATGCACCTCCAGTTCTGAGCTTTCTGTCTAAGCAGACCCATTTGTCTGTCAACTTCTTTCACTTATGCTTCAGTTTATTGCATGTTAATGTAATTTCCAGCTTTATACCTTTCTATCTAGTTATTTGTGCGTGTTCACATACAGGTAGAAGGATGAAAGACAGCATCAGGTGCTTTTTTTTGCTTTCTTTGGTTTTTATTTTGTTTTTGGAGCAGTGTCTCACTTACTAATAAGTAGGCCAGGCTGGTTAGCCTATGAAACTCCGGCATCTACCTGCCTGTCTCCACCTCTGCAGTGCTAAGTTAGTAAGCAGAGCATGCTTTCTCATAGGGACCTTACTCTGGTCCCCAAGCTTGCAGAGCAAGCATTTCACTTACTTAGCTATCTTCCCTAGCCCTACTCTATGATTAAAAAAATCTTACCTGTGTCTGTTGTCCTTTACTGGTTTACGCTTCTAAAAAAGTCTGTGTAGCTGGGCATGTGTTACACACCGGTAGTGTTGGTGCTTGGGAAACTGGCAGGGAAAGTTTCAGTTCCAGACCTAGTTGGGCTCTGTGTAGTGAAATCCCATCTCAAGGCCACACACAAACAAATGTACAAAAAGTATATATGTACTTTCATTTTGATGGAACTTTGGGAAGTGAACATTTTATTTCTGCACTTAACCAAAAAACCTTCTGCATTCGTGAGAATTCCATATTTAGTCTTGGTTTTCCTCTCAGTACCACTTGACATCTGTCTTAATTTAGTCAAAAGAATTAACCCCATTTTGCTTTTAAACAGCTATTGTGTATTAATACTCTATTGTGTCTGATGCTTATAACTAGTGTAAAAACAAGTCCTGAGGTGGCTGTGCTTTTCCAACAGCAAAGGCGTCAGCAGAGGGAATTGATGAAAGCTCTCCAGCAGCAGCAGCAGCAGCAGCAACAACAGAAACTCTCAGGTTGGGGGAATGTCAGCAAACCTGCAGGTACCACCAAGTCTCTACTAGAGATCCAGCAGGAAGAGGCCAGGCAGATGCAGAAGCAGCAGCAGCAGCAACAACAGCAACAGCAACACCAGCAATCAAACAGAGCCCGGAACAGCACAGTGGGTTTCTTTTCCTGAGCACATGCTTGTCAACTGCTTCTTAGTTATCTTTTCAAACTATCTTTTTGATATTAACCAGAGTCTTTTTGTCTTTTTAACAGCATTCCAGCCTGCACACCAGCATTGGGAATTCTGTATGGGGCTCTATAAACACGGGTCCTCCTAACCAGTGGGCGTCTGATCTAGTCAGTAGTATCTGGAGTAATGCAGACACCAAAAACTCCAACATGGGGTTTTGGGATGATGCAGTGAAAGAGGTGGGACCTAGAAATTCAACAAATAAAAATAAAAACAACGCCAGTCTCAGGTAGGGCTTATAATCAGTACACCCATGTACCTTGATGGGTGGGAGAGGAGGGAGGGTGGTAGAAGGGATGTTAGATACAGTTAACATTTCATCTATGCCCAAGCATGTAAACCATCATTTTGGTGACTGTTTTCTACCCAGTGAGACACACCTGATTGTTCCCTGGGCTTTTCCTACTGCTGAACACTTAATGCCTTGCCTACTACATGGTGACTGTCTGATAATAATAATAAGAGAATACTTTTTGTTGTTAACAATGTTTTCTCTAGGTAACTTAGGTGGTTTTTTGTTTTGTTTTTGTTTTTCTGATTTGTATGTTTAAGCTATACTAGAATGAGCATTCCAAATACTTGTATAGTAGCCCTAAACTTACTGTATGGCAAATCAGCTGAATTTCATCTTCATCTGTCTATCTTACCTTGGTAGCCAGTGCTGTTGAATGAGCATGGGTTGGTCTGTTACATTCATGAACTCAGATCCCAGCACTGATACTTAGTAGCTGTGTGACCTTGGGCAAGAGAGAACCTCTTTTGGGCCTCAGTTCCCTCATGGGTAAAATGAAGATAATAACTTTATGAGTGTAGTTGTAAGGAGTAAACAAACACACAACGTAGTAAAGTGCCTGGCATATAGTAAGTACTTAATAAATGGTGGTGTGTCAGATTAATTTTACTGAACTTCTTTGCCAGGCACTGTTAGGCTCCAGGCCTTTGCTCAAGTGTCTTCATTCCTTATTATAACCCAAAGAAGTATTGGTGCCATTTTGCATATGAGGAAACTGAGGCTTAGTAAATTAAACAGCCTACCTAAGGACATGGAGGAAGAGCTTCATTGTTTTTCTCAAAATAGAAGCCCTGTAGACTAGGATATTAGCTGAGGCTAGTTTTTAAGGAGGTGTCCAATCAAAATATTTGATTTTTTTTTCTTGTATAGAGCTAAGAACTGGCTTACTGGGCAGCTGTCCATGTTGCCTGTACAGTATTTATGGTATTGTAGCATCACGTAGTAACAGTTTCTGGGAATATAATATCGCCCTATTGTTTTGCTTTAGTAAATCTGTAGGTGTGTCTAACCGGCAGAATAAGAAAGTAGAAGAAGAAGAAAAGTTGCTGAAGCTCTTTCAGGGAGTAAATAAAGCCCAAGATGGATTTACCCAGTGGTGTGAACAGATGCTTCATGCCCTTAATACGGCAAATAACTTGGATGGTAAGAATTGGGGAGGGAATCCCAGCATGTGGATTCACAGAGCAGGACCTACAATGAGGTTGGCAGGTTGGAACAGTAAGCCAGGACGTAGAGAATGAAATCTGTGGGGGTCAAGTCCTGTACCGTCCATTAAAAAACCTGACTCTTGTAGCATTACTCATGAAAAAAGTCCTATAAAACTATGCTCAAATAAATTATGAGCAGTTACCAAACAGTAAGCCAGCTGAGGCTGCCTTAGTGATGTTCAGGACAAAGGGGGTCACTATCTCTCATTACCCAGTTCATGAGAAGTATTCGCAGCTGTGTTAACATGTGTAAGAGAAAGTTAAATGCCATAGTTGGGGACCAAAGCAATGGGACATCATTTCCTTCCTGCTTTGGGAGGTGATGGAAATTGTGAAAGAATAAGTAGACTTGCTTTGTATGGGCTGAGACTGTAGAAATAAAGGCAAATTTCAAGAAGAGCATGTTTGTAAACAAAGCTAACTCCTTAGATGGAAGTGAACCCACTTCCCGCCCCTAGGTAATCAACAGTGACTGTTGGTCATGCTGTAGAAGACTGTCTTAGCTGATAGACCGAGGTGATAGCTGACCTACAGCCAGCAATTTAACAATGAACAGGGAAGAATTGACTGGCTCCTTTGCAGCATTGTAACATTAGCTAAGAGTCTAAAGCCTTCAGAGAAAACAGATTTGCATAGTAGTGATGCCTGCCATCCATTAAGCACCTACCATGTGCTGGGCACTAGCTGGGCTAACACAATGTTATCCCAGACACTCTTTTTTTTTTTTTTGCAGTAAATTGTGAAGATACCTTTACAAGGTAGGTGATATTATCCCCATTTTATGAATTAGGAAACAGAGGCTCAGAATGGTTAAGTAACTCATCAAGGTCACACAGCCAGCAGACTTCAGAATCAAGTTTTAAACCCATGTCTGTCTAACTCTGGTGTTTGTGTTTTTTTCTGAAAGCACACAATTTCCATTTTCCACTTAATGCTCTCTAAAAAACATAATACCCCAATTAATTACAAGTTTCAGAAGATGTATACTGATCTATATACCATAGCTGTCGTGGTAGCTGACGTCCATCATCACACTTAATGAAGAAAGAAGGGAACAGTCCTCAGGTTGCTTTAGTTTTAGACAAATGCCTGTCAGTCATTGTAACATGGAGTTGAACCAACCTAACATTCAGTGAAGTGTGGTGTGTTGTGTCTTTGTTGGATGGTGCTGTTGTGGAATTCTCAGCACTGATGGGTCTCTTTCATCTGTATTAGACAGATAAGAGTCTCTCCCACAGCAGCCACAGAGCATTTACACTCCTGCCTGTGCTACTGTGGTGACATAGTAACACGGAGGCTGTGTCTCTGTACATGGGGTTTGTTTTAGTGTTTGGTCTCACGTCTCCTTCCCTCTTTTACTGCAGTGCCCACGTTTGTTTCTTTCTTGAAAGAAGTGGAGTCTCCTTATGAAGTCCATGACTATACCAGGGCCTATTTAGGAGATACTTCTGAGGCTAAGGAGTTTGCTAAGCAGTTCCTTGAGCGCCGTGCCAAACAGAAAGCCAACCAGCAGCGTCAGCAGCAGCAGCAGCAACAGCAGCAGCAGCAACAACAGCAGCAGCAGCAGCAGCAGCAGCAGCAGCAGCAGCAGCAGGTATAAAGTAACAGTGTATACAGTACCTGTGAGTAGGAATGTCTGTAAATGTTGAGAAGACAGGGAAGTTTAAAAAATATATTGTAAATGCATCTAAAACTTTTCAAAATCTGTATGACCTTCACAGTACATATCTGTGTAAATGTTCCAGATAGCAAATAGAGCCAAGGTACTTGAGTCTGTTTTCTTGATTCATATATATGTTTTAGTTGAGCTGCAGATCCCAACATAACCCATGTATTTCTGTCAATCCTGTCAGCAGTGTCACTGTATATGGCGTTTGACAGGTATTTCGTGGTGCTGTTGAAGGGGATGTGAAGATACAGTTAATCTTTGTTCCTTGTTGTAGCTTTGTTCTAAACCAGTGGTTCTCAACATTCCTAATGCTGCAGCCCTTTAATGTGGTTCCTCATGTTGTGGCGACCTCTAGCCATACAGTTATTTTCATTACTACTTCATAACTAATTTTGCTACTGTTTTGAATCATGTAAATATCTGAAATGCAGGATATCTGATATGCAACCCCTGTGAAAGGGTTGTTTGACCCTCCCAAAAGGGGTCATGACCCCCTCAGGTTTAGAACCACTACCCTATAAAGTCTGAATGACTAGAAAATCAGAGTACCAGCATTGCCTCTGTGGATTACACAGGGTTAAGTTCTGCGGGTCTCATTAACACAGCGTCTTATCTCGGTACATAATGTGTCTCGGGATTTTGTTAGAGGCATTGCTGATTCCTTAATACTGATTCTCACCAGGCAGCTGTCATTCTCCCTTGTACAACCTCCACTGCTCATCTTCTCCCTCAGATGGAGCATAGTCTTTCTGGGCTCAGAAGGGCTTGATAGCACCTAAGCCTTAGAGGCCGTAACAGTGAAATCAGTCACAGAGGCACAGAGATGTGAAAACATTGTACCAGATGACTGACAGAAAGAAGCAAAAGGTTTACAGGGTGTGAACTGAAGTAGGAAGGTGGATGGATGCTCCTTTGTCCTGCTTCAGCTGAGACCATGCGCCTTGGGTGTTAAAGATTATTTTGCCTCTCTGAGCATGTGTGCTCATAATGACCATAAAAAATAAACTAACAATTCAGTGACATGTGGGATCTTTGAGGACTGGCAATGTATGTTTTCTGAAAGACAAATTGGTAAGGCTCATAAAGAAGATAAAAATATTCATATCCTTGAACCACATTATTCTGCTAGAGAGGATAACTGCATTGTAGTTCTTTCTGAAGATGTGGAAAAATACAGTATAGCACAAGGCATTTTAGATCTAACTGAGTGGAGCAGACTTAGGGCTATATATAACAGAGCACAGTAGAACGGATGTCTCAGGACACTGCAGGAGCAGTGGTATGAAGTAATTCAGGAGGACCTGTGGGATGCTCTCCTGTAGGTGAGACAGCAAGGGAATCCTATGTGCATGTGCCATAGAGTCCACAGTGCTTTCTCCGCTCCTTCCTTGGCACTGGCCCCTGATCTTTGAACTGGAGTCTAAGAACAATAAGAATAAAGGATATAGGGCTGCTGTATAGTTAAGCAGTTAGCCAGTGTTGGAGCCGTATTCAGGTAACAAGTCCATTCTGGGATTGCACTATAAATACCATATCTGGTTTTAGCTTTTGATATACTGCCAGTTAGTTCTCTGGCTTGTGGACTAGAGAACAGCAGTGTTTTCCTGTGAGTCAGGTGTATGTGTTGCCATAGAGTTGAAGCCTGCAGATAGCCAAGTGCTGTGAATTGCAGTTTTTTGTTGTTGGGTTTTTTTGTTTGTTTGTTTGTTTGTTTTGTTTTTATTTTTGTTTTTTTGGGGGGTTTTTTGGTGCTATTTGGTTGGTTTATTTTTTGTTTGTTTGTTTGTTTTGTTTTGTTTTTTGTTTTCCCACAACAGGTTACTCTGTATAGCCTTGGCTGTCCTGGAACTTGCTCTGTAGACCAGGCTTAGTCCTAACTTATAGAGATCTTGCCTGCTTCTGCCTCCTGAGTGCTAGGACTACAGGTGTGAGCCACTACTTACTGCCCGACTACATTGCATTTCTTAATAGATGACACAGACGCTGTCTCTGATGGAAAACCTAGGACATTCGTTCTGATAGAGCTAGAGTGAAAAAGTTTTAGGAAAGACTTTGTAGCGACATCAGACATGAAGTAGAGTATTGTAAATGAGGACTCAGTGGCCCTCTCTTAGTGCTGAGACTGGTTTGGGCTTTTTTCTTCTTTTTTTTTTAAATTTATTTTTAAAATTATTTTAAATTGTATGTTGTGGGTCAGTTATTATGTGCACACGAGTACCTGCACGATCAAACATGCCATACCCCTGGAGCTGCAGTTACCGCCTGGCACAAAGGCAGACTCGGGTCCTCTACAAAAATAGTGTGCACCCTTAACCGCTGAGCCATCTCCTCAGCCAGGGCAAGCACTCTTGCCCTGTGAGCTGTCTCACCAGGACTTTGGTTAACAGACTCACACTTGACAAGGCAAAGGCAAACCTGCCATTCTCTCAAAGCCACCTCTCATGCACGGTATAATTGTAGTGCTGTTTTGTGTCTTGTTTCACAGGACTCTGTCTGGGGGATGAACCATAGTACACTCCATTCGGTATTTCAGACCAATCAAAGCAACAACCAACAATCAAATTTTGAGGCTGTGCAAAGTGGCAAGAAGAAGAAAAAGCAGAAGATGGTTCGAGCAGATCCCAGTTTATTAGGTAAGAATAGGTCTGGAGTCTCAGGTGGGGTGAGAGGAAGGTTTTAGGTACTGACAGTAACCAAATACATCACTACAGTCTTTCATGAAAAGGTTTATTTTACTGTGTGGTTTTAAGAGTAGTAGACAATCTTTCCTGAGCATGTAAGTGTAGAAGATGTGCCCATGTGCTGGGATAAGCAAACTGACAGTGTTCTGGTCCCCCAAACTTTAAAGCATTGCTTAGCATTTCATACAGAGATAACAAAAATGGACGACAGCAGAGCTAGTTCAGAAGCTCGAATGCTGATTTGTGCTGGAAGCGGATGTTCAGTGAAGCAGAGCTTGTTAACCCACATTCTATAGGTACTGAGTGACTGCACTGCTAGGACACTGCGTTGTCTCAGCCGGTGAACTGGAGCTGCAGGCCGCCTCACTCCTCTGTGGTAGACACCTCCTTCCCCGTTGAGTACTGAGGGCTGTTGTCCTCACATACAGCAGCTTTCCTAAAAAAGCAGAAGCCTAAATTAGGGCTTTAAAGACGCCAGGGCGGTGGAACAGTGTTTCATAAATAATGAATGAGGGTTGCTGGGTTTCTTAAATTGGCCCACAAGCCCACAAATAGTGCTGAAAGGCATTTTTGTTTGTTATTGGAATATTTCAGCTGTGTATTTATTTGAAAATTTGAACACTGAAGTACAAAATGAAGGTGTGAAAAACCCACCCAGTACCAGCAACTGCAGCGGAGTAGAGGGAGTTTGCTTTAGGCCTTCAGACAACAGCTGAAACAGTTGAGGACTCATTCAGGGCAGAGGAACCAGGAAGCCATCTTGGGAGTTGCTCGCTCTCAAGAGGCCTATCACAAATTCTTATCAACTTGTGGTTGTGGATGTTATTGAAAAAGTCCCTTCACGACGTGACCAGTAGCGTTAGTGTTCCAGTGTCTCATCACTTATGAGTCAGTGATGCTTCTCCTGAGCGGATTCCATTCCCAGAGAGCCTTTCCTGTACAGGTCCACTTGCATCTTTCTTCTTGTCTTCCTTCTATGCCCAGTCTAGTGTAAATCTTAAGCCTAAGAGACTTAAATTCCAGCCAGCTGCTTGAGATTGAGCCCCTCGGCTGTCAGAGCAGTCACTCATAAACTTACTGTTTCTTTTAGGGTTTTCAGTCAATGCCTCGTCAGAGCGACTGAACATGGGTGAGATTGAAACTCTGGATGACTACTGAGTACCTGCCGCTGTGCCAGCCTTCCCTCTCCTGCCTAGTGACCATGGTTTCTCCTCATTGGATACAACATACGTTCACTATTTGCTCTGTCACCCTGCAACAAATCACAGAACCAATCATCTCAGGCTTTTTTTTTTTTTCCTAGCCCTTTGTGTCCAAGATTACTTTAAATCACTGTTGGTGAGCATCTCAGACTGTACCTAGGTGGACCAGACCTTTGTCTTGGGGGTGGCAGCTGGGATTGCTCCCCAGCAGGGCTAATGCTGGCAGCACACATTCACTGTGCGTTGGTTTTATCTACTGTCTCCTGGAAGTGTGTTGGAATCTGCCAATAGCAGATTACTTTCTCTTGTCGCTCTTCTTGTTCTGTTTTGTTCTTTCTCCCCATCCCTCTGGCCCACCCCATACAGGCAAAGGGCCTTAACTGGTGGGGTTGTGAAGAGAGTTAATGGTTAATAGACATGGGCCAGTAACAAACACCCCCGGACAGTAACTTCTCTATTGCCACAGACAGGCAGAATCTGTCTGGAGGTTGCATGGCCATCAGTAACATGGGGATTACATCAAAGGCCGTGAGGGGTTTAGATTGGCTCGTTTGGTGTTGCTTTCCCTCGCTGTTTTTTCTGAAGAAAGAATTCATGTGTTCTTCATTAGATAGTGACTTTCCAAGCAAGCTGTGGTCTTCCCTGACATACTCCAACCTTACTACTGGACAAAGGAAACCCTATGGCCTGGGACAGGGACTTAATTTTCCTTTCATATAAAAACTGATCCCCTCCCCCTCCCATAAATATTTTTACTTCAAAGGACTAGGACCAGTTTGTTTTGGGCCCTTATGTGAAAATTTGTCTCGTTTAAGAGGCATCTTTACCATATGTATGAATTTGTGTAATTTCAACTAAGATAGGGATAAAAACTTTTGCTTCTGATGAAAGCTGGGAATTTCACCTGTTCCTCAGAGCACCGTGTGCATGTTTTTCCGTGGCCCTGAAAAGGTCTTGTGGAACAATTCTGGGATGGCAAGTTGCTTGCCTTTTCTGGAAAGAGAATGTACAAAGCCTGACCATCTTTAAGACCTTCATCCGTGGACACCACTGTGCAGGAGGATGCAGTGGGGGGTGGGGATGGGCAGCACAGGAGCAGGAGGCCAGCTCCACACTTCCACAGCTAGTCCAAGTGTGCTCAAGCTCTGCAGAAGCAGGCTCTGCCTCTGCGCCACGCCTGATGGACATCACCTGGGATAGTCTAACACCTTGGCGGCAGCTGTGGGTCGGCTGGGCCTGTGCAAGAGGCGCACGCGGTGGTGGGCAGCTCAGCCTCGGTGCCTGGGCAAGGCTGGGGTTGCTCTGAGAGCAGTTCAGTATTGGAAGATTATATTTGGTTTCTATTTTTATTGTTTTGGATCACCATTCTCCCTATCCCTTCTTACCTCTCCCTCCTAAACGTGTACAATAGCTATACAGAGACTGCTACAAACTTGTAAATAGTTTTTGGATCAAATAGCATAAGGAGATAGGGAACCATTAAAATGTGAGACTTCTCTCCTTTGCTTTGTAAATTCAAAAGGGGGGTGGGGAAGAGGGATAGTTAAAATGTTTACAAAAATTTAAGCTCCCTCGGAACTTTTGCCAGTGTGGAGGAAAATAAAAAAAAAAAAAAAACCTTAAATAAAATGTGGCTGTGGTCTCTCTGGGTGTCTTGTGCTCACCTCTCTTGAGGCTGAGCTTGGCATGGAACTCTCCCTCCTGATGTCATGGAGGGAGCAGCCATAAGTACCACAGGCTTTGGAGCCACAGGCAGCCTGTGCCACTCTGGGAGGAGCAGTGACTGTGTTTGGGAAGGGGGAGGTCCAGCTGAGTGTTGGGAAGCCTTGCTGTGCCGCAAAGCCTGCCTTCAGAATGTCCTTCCCTGAACCTGTGCAGCTCTTCTAAATCAAACTCGTTGTTCCAGCAAGATAAAAGTCAGTGTAGAAACAAGCTGGGACAGAGTGGACGTGTGGAGGGCCGAGCCCGTTAGGTAGCATGCCCTTTGATTAACCAGGAGCCTCATTTTTCTTTTTTCTCCCTGTTGGCTTCCCAGTTAGTGAACACCACTTTTCTGGGGACACTTTTCATCTCTTGACTATGCATTTTCATACTCCTTTAAATTGTTTCCTTCCTTATTAACTGGGGTTCTGTCGTTGGGGTGGGTGAAGGAGTCCCTGACATGCCAGGGATGGTGTGTGTTAAACTTACATTCTGCCACTGGGTGGCACCCCCATCCTTAGTTTTAAAGTCCTTGGTGTTTTAGAGGATTGGGTCAGAACCCTTTCATTATAACGAAATCTTAACTAATTTAAAGAGGTGTACTGTTTAGCATATAATCTACATCTTCCAGTATGCTCTGAAACACCTGTAGATTGTTTGAAATGCCTCGGTTCATGGAATTGTTATGTGAGAAAATGATGACGATTATGTTCAGCACTGGTGTGATTCCCCAGAGTACATCCTGGGCAGGTTCAGCCAGGCACTGCAGAACCTTGGGTACTGAGAACCAGCAGTTTGTGTTTTGTGTACTGGGTTTATATACACAAACCTTGATAGAGACTGTTTCCAACATAGCTTCAGTTCTGGTCACTGTTCTTCTGTAGAAAATTTCAAGTTGTAACTAGCAGTGGCCTTGTATTGGTAATTTTTTGGTTGTGAGTTAAGGAAAGGATCATCCTGTAACCTCATGAGTTGAGCTGTCAGATGGGACTGCTTGCTTTCTGAGGGCTTAGTAAGGTAGACCTTCCCAGACTGCCTCTCAAGTGAGCGACAGCTCGTGATAGGAGGCTAGAACTCAGCTGGTGTTTGCGGGGCTGTTACCCTGGCTTTAGTGGGGATGATGGGCTTGGCAGTGATGCTGGGTCCCCCTTCCATTGGGTTCCTTGCTGTGATAATGCTGTATTTGATTCCAGGAATAGGAGCATGGCCTCCATCACACTCACCTTCGTGGAAGGAGTGGCAAGACCACAGTGCCAAAGAGTGTATATTCACTTAGGGAAGAACCAGCATAAAGTGAGTGAATTTGTCTGTCTCCATCAGGGACTGTTTTCCTGTTGAGAGGAGGAGTTGTGCTTTAAATTTCAGGGCCAACCATGATACTTATATTTTTCACTTTTTAAAACCGATACATGTGTGGAGGTCCAATGCTCAGGTCCTCAGGACTTGACAACAAGCACCCCCTCCCCCCAGAATTTTTAGTGCAGGCATTTTATCTATGTATGTACAGCACACACATAGCACACTATCCTATTTTAAATGGGCATAGTAGTGATAAGACTGACTACTATTCAATATAAAAAGCCCATGTGTGAGTCTAATGAGGCAAGTGATGCTCTGAGATGAACATTCTTGTGGGGTTTGTGAAGTAGACCTTCACCAACAGAGCAGCTAGCATGCAATGCAAACATAACCATATACGTCTCTCACAGAAAGAAGCTGGCCATCTAATTGAGTTTGGTAGGACCCCAGTGAAAGCCTAACTGACAGTGTCTTTAGTGGTGCTTGACCAGCTAATTCTTGGTGTCCTACTTTGCTTCTCTGTAGCTATGATAAAAACCAAAACCAACTTGAGGAAAGAGGTTCATTCATCTTAAAAGTTGCAGGGAAAGTCAGGAAAGGACCTGGAGTGGGAACTGAAGCAGAGGACGTAGAGAAATGCTGTGCTGGCTTGTCTGCCGTGGCTTACTCAGCTACCAGGACCACGAGTTCAGGGTTGGCACTGCCCACGGCAAGCTCATCAATCTTTAGTTGAGAAAATGGCCCATAGATCGACTTCCCTGTCAGTCTGATAGAGGCATTTCTCAGTCACCTTCTGTCTTCCCAAATGACCCAGGCTTGTGTATCAAGTTGACAAAACTTTAGCATGACCTACAAGCCACTTTATAAGTGATAGGCTTGAATATATAGGTAAGGCACAGCATCTCAAGTAGGGGACAGCCACTATTTTGATGACTTTAAGTTGACTCAGGGAAATGTAACAATCTCTAAAGCAGTGTGGCATGGCTTCTAGAAGGTTTCGTTTTTATAACTATCTTCTGATAACCATTTCTTTCTGTCTTATCTCTGGGACTGCAGTGCTTACTCGGGATCACGGATCATCAGAGAGCACTAAGGCAGACAGATGTGTAATGCTCACTGTCAGATATTTGATTCCCTAGGATTGGTGATCACATACAACTTCTGCTGATGCTAGTTACCCAGAGAGGCTGAAGTCCTCTGTGTGGGGATTTCAGCTCTAAGTTTACCAGTGAAACTAGAGTTTCCCCTGTGAGACAAATAGCATGTTGACTCTGAGGGCACAGGGTGACTCCTTCCCCACAGCTGCCTACAAGATGTCCTTGCTGCAGGGCTGGCATTCTGGAGATGGACTTCATAAGATGGTTTGGGCACGTGGTTAGCTGCTGTTGACCTTAGAAAACAGCCAAGACTCTTTAAGGATTATTTATTCTTAGCCCCAAAAGAGGACATTAGTGCCCCTCCCCACTGTCTTTGTTACTATTAGAAATAAATGGTCCTTAAAATGATCAGTGGGTCAATAGTGGGTTTAGTTTCCTGTAACAGGAAAGGCCAGGCAACAATTTCTAATGGTTTATTTCTCAAGTGGAATTGGAGCTCATCAGTCTAAGGCTCGTGGTGACTCCAGGACCTGGATTCTTTCTACTTTATCAACATGACCATGGCTTTCATCCTTAAGATCATTCCAAGGTGACTGTTGGAGTCCCCATCTACATTCCTGTATATGAGACAGGATGAACGTGTGGACAAGGCAAAAGCTCAGGCAAAAGTTTCAAGGACCTTCCTTGCTTGAGAGTCTCACTCTGCATTTCCCACCTTACCAAGTACACATGTATGCCATATGGCTAGTTCTAAGAAATGGAATAAAATTTGGAATTTTCTCTGAGTATTTGCAGTCCTAAGTGCCATTGGGATTCTGGCACTAAAAAATGGGAAGAGTGGGTGTTAATAATTGATGGCTCCCATGGTTGTCTCTTCTCTGGAAGCAAGATAGCTGTGTGAAGTGGTTGAGTTTGTGCAAATAGATCTTGAGAGGCCAGCATAGTGCTTCAACAGGTTGACCAGTGGAGCAAGGATCTTCCAGTGAGAAGATTCAAAATCTGAGTTTCTGCCTTCTGTTCTTACACTGGGGTGGTGGTGATCCAGGTGGTTTCCACGTGACTCTGAGTACCCGGTTCTGTACACAGCTGAGTTTGTTTGGATACCCTGTTAGGATCCTGTGATTTGGATGTTGGTCTGGTTGACTGCTAGGATGGTAGCACTGGCAACTTTCTGTATTTGTTCCACCTCTGTTGTGGCATCAGAACATCAAGAGAGTTACAACGTTAAGAGTACCTTAAAGTCTAGTTAACTAAACAGTAGAATCCCTAGCCTCTGTATAGGGAAACATGTTAACAAGTGACAGTACATAGGAAGTAGGTAAGGTTCTTCATCTCAAGAAGGAGGTAACCACTATCTTAGATGTCTTTCAGTTGGATCAGGGAAGTCTTCTCTCCAAGGCAGTATACCATGGCTTCCAGAAGGCTCCATGTTAGCACTTAGCTTCATTATTAACTGTTCTTCCTGTCTTGTCTCTGAAACTGTTCTCACCGTCAGATTGTTTGGGGGTAGGCTGTACATTGTCCTGTTGTTGGTCTCTGTTTTAGTTCCCATCTACAGCAGAAGCAGCTTTGATGAGAGTTGAAGGAGTTGAAGGAAGACTGATTGATGGATACGACATTATGCCACGTGCAGTCATTTTGTTGCTATGTAGTAGTATTACATTACATTAGCAGAGTGATAGGTTTTCCCCTCTGCTCATGCCCTAGAGTCTCAGGTCCTTGGCCACTTTGAGCAGTGTCATGGAGAGGGTCTTAGAAGTGGCCTCAGCATCTGTGTGTGTTTCTTGCACTTTTTCTTTGTCTCCTTTTATTTTTATGTTTGTTCTTGTTTCTCATTTTTTTTAATTATTTTTTATTTATATGGCTGTTCATGTTATAATGGGGGGAATCTGAGAGGAATTGGGTGAGGAGAAACTAATCAGACTATATTATATTTTTAAAATCTATAAGTAGATGAATATAAGTGGTTTGTTTTTCCAGTAACATTTGTGCCTCGACCACACCAGTATGTCTTGCAGGCACATCAGTGCTGTGAGTCATAGGTCTTGTAGCAGAGCAGTATGGGTAAGTACCTTTGTCCTCAGGTAGCGTGCACAGCAGAGATGGAGCGCCTAGTTGGTCACCAGCTCAACTTCTCCATGTCCAATGACACAAGTACTGTCTTTGCAGTAGGGCCTTACCATTGGGTTGTGGAGAGTATCCAACAGCCTTGGCAATCGCCTGTGCTGTTTGGTGGGAAAGGGGGTGGTCATGAAACCCTTGGCCGACAACTCAATAAGACGCAACCCATTCCTGGTGGAGGAAGTTTTGCTCTGGCATAAAATGTCCAGTTGGGGTGTTGCCTTCCCTGTTATACAGTGCGTCTGTTTAGACTCCTCCCACATGTGTATATACATTTTAGGAAGCTTCTACACCAGTAGACTTCCATATGGTTTTTCAAGGGGCCTTTTGTGTTACTCGTTCCTCCCCATCATCCCTCATTACCCTGTCCTCCTCTCGCCTTCCTATCTAATCTTCATAACCTAGCTTCCCCTTTGTGTCTCTGTAACACTACTTTCTATTTCCCCTTCCTTGGCAAAGCTGTTCCCTCCTCCTGGTCGCTTACTAGGACCTAAACCCCTATGGTTGTTCAGATTGTAGCACATGTACAGAAATCTTAGAAGCTCATATCCACATATAAGAGAAAATATACAATGTTTGTCTTTTGGGGTCTGGGCTACCTTGCCCAGGATGATTGGTTTTTTTTTCTAGTTTCACCTATTTACCTGCACATTTTTATTTATTTTTAACAGCTGAATAATATTCCATTGCATAAACGTAATGTGTTTTTTTTTATCCTTCACCAGTTTGATGGACATCTAGGCTGTTTCCAGTTTCTGGCTATTGTTAATGGAGCAGCACTTAACGTGGACGCATACTTGGTATTTCTTAACTATCCATCTGAGTGTAGGCTGTATACCTTATGTCCCTTGTCATTAAACACTTCTGTTTCCTTGAAACAGTGGGGTACGTGCCCATATTGCAGTTATAAAAATTAGGGGATTAATGGTATGGAACAAATTCAATATCCAGGCTGTGCTAAGGTATCAACAGTCATCCCACCAAGAGCCTCAAAGCCTGCATAAGTGCACACAGTGCAGTGGTCATATCTCGTCTCTGGAGTCTCCTTCAATCTGAAGTCCTTGGTTTTTCAGCCTATCTGCTTTTCATACCTTGGCATGTTTCAGAGAACAGAACAATGCTTTTGAGAACATGCCTATTTGGCTTTAACTGGGGTTTGCTTATGATTTGACTGCAGTTATGCCATTTTGAAAGGGTGCTGAAGAAGTGACCCCCCAGTAGGTGACACATGGTGTTGGTTTAAGCCATTACCTCAGTAGCTTGCTCAAGGTGGTGTGTGCTGAGTCTCCTCCTCACTGAGGTACTTGTCATCTTTTTGGTAGCCAATAATGGCCTAGTTACTCATCAAACTTGTCTACTAGTTTTAGTAACATTACACCTTCTGCTTGAACAATAATTACTTTGTCTTCATTCCTCTAACACTTAGAGTTAAGAGTTAACACTGTCTCGTGACTTTTGATACATTGCACACATCCTAGACAGGCTTCAATCTGGTCCTAATTTTTATTCAGGAATTTTCCATTCATCTTCCTTGTATGGCTTGTTCTTGAACAGCATGGGTCTGAACTACATGGGCCCCCTCTGAACATGTATGGGCTTGGGGGGGCAGATTTCTGAGGATTTGAAAACAAAAACTTACAAACCATATAACCTAGAAATATCAGAAAAGGAGATCACAAATCTAAAATAATCTTTTTTAATTTTTCTACAAATTATGCCCAGCCTATTATAAAAACGTATCAAGCCTTACAGACTTGGTATTTCCAAGAAAACATGGTATAATCAAGAAAAATGTGAATGAATGTAAAGATGCAATATTAAATCATAATTACAGGAAACCAACATTAGTACCTTCTGTGGTGCCAATTTTGTAGCCACTTCACATGGCTTGTGCTGGGAGCATCCATTAAAGGCACAGTGTAACACTAATCATCCCCATAGGGGCAGTTTGCTCTCTGGTTGCATCTCGGTTGCAGATGCCAGTGAAATAATCTCTCACCGTCCTCTTGTATTTTCTACTGGCTATAACACACACAAAATATGTCACCAGACTGTTACCAGTTTTCCTTCAGATTAACAACAGACCATTAGTAGTAATGTTTGGGGGAAACCAAAGGTTCAGTACCTCTAACTTCAGTATTGTGAAGAGGCAATTCCATTTTCTCAGTTGCTTAATCCTATGATATGATACACCGAAGCAGCCTTGTAATTGCTAATCCATGTCAGTGTGAGAGACAACCGCAGCTACAGCTCAATAGACTTGTGCTGCCCAGTAATGCTTTGGTCATCAAGGACTGTGATCCCATCAGGTCACACAGCCTCATGATTTGGTAGCCATCTTCTATTGCATACTCTCACGTGTTTTGTACAATGGTGAAGTTACCTAATGAGTATTTCTAGTGGCATGCTTTTGTTAAGTGATGTGTTGCTGTGCTTACAGAAATAACTCTGAAGTGAGTAGCAGTGACAGGAGAGGGGACTGCAGAAAGTAAGAAAATGGATAAGTGAATCTAGCCAGATGAGATATGGAGCCTATCTCAGAAAAGATCAGTTATGTCCCTGGTTAGCAGAGGGTCCCTTTCTGTAGGCCAGTGATATGTGGCAGCTCTGTCATGAAGGCAGGAAGAGGAGATGGGAGGGTATTAACACCCACTGTGGTGGGTGGGTGTGGGCCTGGATTCACAGCTAAAACATTGCAGCTGCTGGAGTACCCATAGGTGGTGGTTTTCTAGTCCCAGTGGCCGCTCAGCCTCCACCTAAACCTGGTCAGCTGCATCTTTTGGATGTGATCATCTGGAACTCAGAAACAGCAATGGGTACCAAGAGCCCAAACATCTATTGTCCCTTTATTGGGATGTTACCATGGGAGAAGACAAGTCAGCATCTCATGATACTCAGTTAACCAAAACATTGATCCAGGATTCTGAGATAGGGGCCTGGACATCTGCAGCGATCATTAACATTAAACTTGTCCAGATACGGCCTCCTCAGCAGAGCAGGACTATCAGGCACAGCAGTGGGTGTGCACTGCTATAAGACTGTAGCCTGGAGATGTCCTCTGGATGATTCTCAGTGCAGAAGCAAGTGGACTTCAAAGAGTAACAGCAGCAGTCCTACTCTGGCATGGAGTCCAACTTAGTCACAGTGAAGAAGAGGAAGACACTTGACCCACTTGGCCTCCCCCAAAAGAAACCAAATTTCAGAAGAAAACAGAAGTCCAAATTCATCTTGGTGAACAAGCTACCTGGGTTCTTGCTCCTTACCAAATGGAGCAAGATCAGAATGGGCTCCCACAGAGCTTCATATTCCTTCTGCAAGTCAGTTCCAAAGACTGAAGAGACGCAAATTTCTCAGGGCAGTAGCCCCACGTTTCAGAACCAATTTACTGCTGGTGTGATGAAATACTGTGGCAAAGCTAAGTTAAGGGGGCAAGAGTTTATTTTGCTCACAGTTCAAGCTCACTGTGGCCAGGAAGTCAGAATAATCTTGAAGCAGATCATGTGTTACATTGTCACGGTGCCTACATAGTCACTGTCTTAGGGTTTTATCTCTGGGAAGAGACACCATGACCAAGGCAATTCTCATACAAGGACAACATAGCACTTTCAGAGGTTTAGTCTGTTGTCGCCCTGATGGGAAGCATGGAGACATCCAGGCAGGCATGGTGCTGGAGGAGCCTAGAGTACTACATCATGATCCAAAGGCAGATAGGAGGAGACTGGAATTTCACACCAGGACAGAGCTTGAGCATAGGAGACCTCAAAGCCCATCCCCACAGTGACATCCTTCCTCCAACAAGGCCACACCTCCTAATAGTGCCACTCCTTATGGACCAAGCAGTCAGACACGTGAATCTAAGGGGGCCAAACCTATTCAAACCACCACTGGCAGGAAGCAGGGGAGATGGATGAAAACACACCTTTCCCTTTCTTTTTATTGGCAGGGTGGATCTTCACCAACAATTAACCTAATCTGGACCCCTCCTAGGTATGCCCTCCGGCTTATCCAAGAGATTCTTCTGAAGCCTCTCATTTGGGTTTGTTTTTTGGCTAAGCACCCAATACATGTAGCCGGCTCTAGTCTTAGTCACACCCTGCCAACTTAGTCTGCCATCTGAAAACTCTCACCCCTTCTCTCCAAGCTTATAGTACTATAAGTCAGCAAAATCTTCCTAAGAGTACTTGCCCATTTGTTGCTAGTGCACATTAGCAGAGTAGTTTGTCCTTGATCCTTCCTAGCTGGTGGCATCTGTCTCATGTGGACAGGAAGAGAGAGTTAACCAGGGTGGATCTTGAGAACAGGCATCCTCTTTTGAGGGAGCGTAGCAGATGAAACTGTCTAAAAGAAAAATAGGCCAGGGAGGTCTGCACATTTGGTGGGACACTCTAAGATTTGTCTGTTCTGCCCAGGGATCCCCACTCAGATTGAAGGTCTCCATTGTTTAAAGGTCACATATGAGAACCTGACCCTACTGTGATCCAGCTTATCATTGCATTGTGCAATTAAATCTGGGGCCTGATTTGCAGCCAAGGAAGCTATAAGAAATAAGTGTTGCGTGTATCAAATCTCAAGTTCTCTGGTGTGCTTAGACTCTTAAGTCCTGAGCTGACCACTTTTGGTGAGCATTGAAGGACATAAGAGTAGCCAGTGTATGGCCTTGTCTTGATCAGACACTGTAAACATCTGTGATTGTACTAGCTCCTGTCTCTAATCCCAGCACTTGGATGAGACAGGAGGATTGCCACGAGTTTGAGGCCAGTCTGTGCTATGTAGTGTAATCCCCCCCCCCGCCTGTCTCTCACACACTCCATAAACCTTATACTTGATAGCATTTCATAATAAACTATAAGTTGGGGTTGGGGATTTAGCTCAATGGTAGAGCGCTTGGGCCCTGGGTTTGGTCTTCAGCTCCGGAAAAAACAAAAAAACTATAAGTCTACATATGGTATAGCGTGTTATGTGACAAGTATCTCACTTCACTGACAATGAGGTCTTCATAGCACTTGAGGTCAAAGGGCAAGCAAATCAAGCCAGAAATAGACCTGGGGGCCTTTTTCTGGGGACCTTCCCAGATATATCTGTCTTGGTCAGGAAACTGACTAGGAAACAGACTACTCTGGGTATCCCAAGCAGAAACAATTCAGCTGTCAGTTTTCTATATAGTGTTTAATGTCCATCTCAGAAGAGAGGGGGGTTTGTAGCTCAGCTTCCTGTCTTGTCTCCGCTTCCTGATCCTGATGCATGCAAGCATCTTCTGCCAACATGAGCTGTGTCTGTCACCATGTCTCTCCCCCTTGAACTGTGAGCTAAAATAAAACCTCCCCTCCCTAAAGCTGCTTCTTTTAGGTGTTCCACCACAGCAATGAGAAGAGTAACTAACATACTGGTGTCATAACTACCTAAAGGGAATCCAGAAGCCTGACCTCCAGCCTCCTGTGGCTGCACAAACGGCCACCACCATGGAATAGTTTGTCACTGTTACCACACAAGATGCTCTCAGAAATCTGAAAATAGAGCCACTGCTCCCACTGCTGCGTTCCCACTGGTAAACTCAACAGGAAGTCATCTGGGGGCCACACTGCAGGGCACAGGAAGGGGGACATGGGGAACATTTAATGAAATTTTATCAACTCGTTTTGTTAAAAATAAGCTGCCACTGTTTGGCGAGTTAAAGTCATAGGGGAACATGGCAGGGTAGGGAAGCCAGTGTTCACTCCATTTAAAAGAACTGTTCTGTATGTATTACAAAGCATCTTTATCTGGTAGATACAAAAATATCCTAAAAATGTAAAGTATTAGAGTGGTGGGATAAATAAGCAAAAAGATAAATCTAAGCAGGCCCGCCCATTTAGTTGTCTGGGGCAAGCAATGCTCCTAACGACCTGGGTGAGTACTAGTGAAGGCAAAGCTGGGAGATGGCAGAATGGATAATGTGCTTGCCACACAAGCAGGATGACCAACGTTGGATCCTGAGCACCCACATGAAAGCCAGGGTGACCTCGGGAGACAGACAGCATCCCCAAAGCAAGCTGGCTGAAGAAGTTTGGTCAGCAAGCTTGGGCTTCAGTGAGATCCTGCCTCAGTAAATAATAAAAATAATAATGGAGTGACTGAGGAAGATACCTGCTGGAGTCTCTGATTTCCATAGGCATGTGCACAAGGGCATGTGTGCCCACACACATGTGAACATGTATGTCTGGATAGATAGGTATTATCACATATACATACAAAAAGAATTCTTAAAGTCTGCTAAAGTAAGTGTTCGTGAGGATATGAAGCAACTGGAACCTCAAACTGTCCCAGAGAGTGAGAAAACCTCAACACTTGCTACACTCAGACCCAGAAGGTTCATGTGCAGACACAGCCAAGAGATGCTGGAATCCACAAAGGAGGATGTTCAAGCACATGGAAGTCGTATTACTAAGATCTCCAATCTGGAAACAGCCCCCATCACTACAGATGCGCTGTGACATGCACTTGGGGCAAAATATGTTCCACAGCAAAAGCAAAGTCACCGATGGGTAGGGTGCGGGCTGCAGAGGAGCCCTCCTGTCATGTTGGGTGTGGGTTTGGTTGATGGGGATAGAGTTTACACATGTACATGGGTACAAAAGCTCGCCAACCTGTAACCAAAATTTCTGCACATCTCTTGTGATCTGGGTATGAAGTGTCACCCTAAAAGGCCCATGTTGAATGTGTTGTCCCCAACTGGTGGCACTATTGAGAAATGATTGAACTGTGAGTATATGGTAACTTCGTCAATGACTTAGTTCCATTGATGAGTTCATAGCTGAAGAAAGCAGAACCCAGTTGGAAGAAATAGACCTCAGGATGCCTTTTGAAGTCTCCCTGCCCTTTTTCCTCTGCTGTGAGAGCAGCAGCCTCCCCTGTCCCTGTCACCTCCATGATGTTCTGCCTCTCCATAGGTTCATAGCAACAGTGCAAGCTACCCAGGACCATAAACCCAGAAACCACGAGCCAGAGTAAAACCCCTTAAATAGCTTCTCAGGCACCATGTCAGAGCAATGGAAGGTTGATTCATGTACCTAGTACGAATGCTTCTCTGGAAATGAACACACAAGGAGTGACACGAAAATTCATAGAAATGTAATTGCTACAAAGAAACTTAAAGTGACCTGGTGACCAGACACAGACTGACTGACCAAGCTGAGACCTGGAGAAACATGAAGTGAATGAATGCCTGATGAGTGTAGCCACTACTTTCTAGTGAAGGGGAGTGAGTGCAAAGGCCCTGGGGCAGGAGCCACGCTAGTATCCTGCAGGAACCCAGTTAGGACCAGCAGCTGGAATACAGGGAGGGAGCAGGAAAGCAGAGGGAAGACTAGCCCTGAAATTTGTGTGGGGGTGTGTGTGTGTGTGTGTGTGTGTTTTGTGTGTTGCGTGCTGAAGTCCATCTGTGTTGTGGGCAGAGGCCGAGGAGGCCAGTGTGCTTAGTCATGAGTGGAGGTAGCCTCCACAGAATGTTGGGGGCCTGAGCACAGCCCAGGCCTTGGAGTCTCAGGATTAGCGGGGAGAACAAGAGGGAAGAGTGCATTCAAAGGCTTTCCTGGAACTTTGGGAGCAGCCGAGGGGCTTTAATAGAAAATGAGCAGCTGAAAACCTGGGAGGCAGGGGTCTCCCATGCTTGCTTCTGGGTGTCAAGAGTCCTGTGTGCATTTGTGTGTGTGTGTGAGAGAGAGAGAGAGGGAGAGAGAGAGGGAGAGAGGGAGAGAGGGAGAGAGAGAGAGAGAGGAGGAGCAGGGCAGAGACAGAGGAAAGGCTCTCCCTCTCCCCTCCCTCCCTCCTCCCCCCCCCCCCCCCCCCCCTCCCTCCCTCCCTCCCTCCCTCCCTCCTCTCCTCTCCTCTCCTCTCCAGGGTGGGGCTGTTTGGTAGTTCAGGACTGCAGGTTTGTCTGAGTTTCTCTCTCTCTCTCTCTCTCTCTCTCTCTCTCTCTCTCTCTCTCTCTCTGTGTGTGTGTGTGTGTGTGTGTGTGTGAGTGTGTGTGTGTGTGTGCGTGCGCGTGCGTGTGTGGGGGGCGGGCACGGTGTCCCAGGAGGACAGAGTTTGCATTGATGAAAACCCTTCCCAGCTCTTTGAAGCCTCTTTCCCGCTGCCCAAGCCCAGCCGCCTAGTCCTCTGTGTCCCATAACACTCCTCACTCACTGCCAGGATGGCATCTTGTCTGGCCCTGCGCGTGGCGCTGCTGCTCGTCTCTGGGGTCCTGGCCCCTGCGGTGCTCACAGGTAAGGGGCGCAGGCCCTTAGCTCTGCTGCTATCAACTTCTCAGGGCCAACAATTACCACCGGGACAGGATCCTCCAGGACCTATGGGGCACAAGCCCCTCACACAAGGTGGGATGCCCAGCTGCGGTGATTCTGGGGGACTCCCACAATGCTGACCGGTAGCAACTGAATAAGATGATGTATCTGGTGATTGTTAGCAGCAGGATGGGTGGCCCCTGGGAGAGACCTGGGTATTAGGGCCTAGGACATTTGGTTGTCTGACATTCTTGGGGTAATACTTTGCCCCTAGAACACTTAGAGGCTTCTGGATCCGGGAGGCAGGAGGGTTCATCAGACAAAGGGCTAAAAGGCCAGAGACCCTCTGGGTGGAAAAACCAGAGATTTGTGATTCCTTAAAATTCTGCAAATCCTTCCCTGCTGGCTTATGACCTAGGTGCCGACCCCATAGAGGTAAATATTTCTCAGAGTCGTTTGCAGAATAGTGAGGACACTGGACTGAGCCCTCGGTGGCTGCTCTCAGAAGACTACATGGCAGGTTTGCTCCAAGTCTGCTTCAGAGCAGGGTCATAGGCACGGATAGGCTTTGCCCATGAGAAAATAAATCTTCAGCAGTTTGGTAGTCTGCAGAAAGGCAGCCTGGCTCCAGGTTCCCTGGTTGTTTTACAACATTGCAGCCTGAACTTTAGGGGTGTCTGTGTGTCTACAAAGGAAAGAAGTTCCTATGTTGTAGAAGCATAGCCCAGCAACTCCCAGCCACACCCCAGGAAGCACCAGTGATGCTGACAATGATGGCGGTCTGTGGGCCATTCCACTTCCCCTCAACACCCTAGCAAGCAGCTTCAGGCCTGGCTCTGGCTTGCCTGTCTCATACGTCTCTTGGCTATTTCCTAATCTGCAGAAGGGGGCACCCACTATCCTGCCTCCCTCATAGAGGGATGCTAAGACTTCACCAGGTCTCAACGAAGGGCTCTGAGAATGGCCGCGCCCGATCAACACTCAGTGTTCCTTAGCGTTCGCTTGAACTCTCAACCCCTCAGCTAAGCCCAGATGGATCTTTGGGAGAAACATCTCTTTTCATATGTACCCCTGATGTTGGGAGATATGACTTGCAGTGCGAGGAGGTATTTTCCATCACCATGGACTCAGAGCTGAGACCCGAGCTGCTTCTTGCCACAGTGAGGCTGTTGCCTGGCAGGCTCTGCAGGTTGATCCTTCCTAGTGGCTCCTGTCCAGGTTCCTGCTCCTTCTTCCAACCCAAACCGCTAGCCAGAGCCCCGGTCAGATTGTGCATACACAACTTTAGTGGGTGGGCTTTCTGCTCCCACAGAAGCTTTGGGGATAGCCAAGACCTTGCCTGACCTCACCTCCCTCTTTTTTCCATGGGTCCCTTCTCCCCCCAAGAACAGGCAGGCATGAGCACGCCAGTCCCACCTTGAGTTTGGGGTTTCTGGCTGTTCTGGCAGTGGGAGATAGGTTCTCAGAACCAGTCGTGGACCCACAGGTCTGTGCGGGTGTGTCTAAGGTCTGCCGTGGCCCTGTCTCTCCTGGGCTGCCGTCTTGTAGCAGCAAAGAGGAGATGGAGTACTCCTGGGGTTGAGGCACAGGCCAGCCTGCCATCCTTCCTGCCTCAGCCGGTGGCCACAGCCACTGAGGTAGGGGAGCAGGCCAGGTTGAGTGGGCAGGAGGCCAGGGTGGGGATAAAAAGGCTCTTCATGGCTGTACAAAGGCCGTCTGTGAGCATGGGCGCCTGGCCTGGGGGCCTGTGGTCAGACCAACCGTTGAGCAAACTTATTTACCAAAAAAGCCAAGCAGCTCGGGGTGGTAGGGCTAAGGGGACAGCCTGGGGTATCCAAGCTTATGATACTGACACCATGGTCCCTCTCTGCCAGAGCAGAGTGACCTTGCTCACTCTCATGGTGTTTGGGTCTCCTTGTAGCCAAGGTGGACAGAACAGAAATCTCCTGCCATGACTGCCTTCCCTGTCATCATTTGCTGTCACTCAGCCTTGCCCTCCATGCCCTGCTCCTGGGGCTCCTGTACATGCCCCCCAGGACTCCTCCCCATCCTCATCCTTCTCCTGCTGGCACACTGGCCTGTAGTTCCTGGCTTCAACCGGATGACTTGGAGGGAGCTGGGTTGCTGCTCTTTCTTAATGTTCTAAGTCTGGAGAACATGGAGTGCGTAGGAAAACAAGATAAGGCCTTGGCTACGACCCACAGGTGTACCCCTGCCATGGTGGGTTGGGGCAAACTCCGTCTCTGGCCAGGAAGTAGGCACCACTTAGGCTGGCCGGCCCTGGCACTCAAAAGACTTGGGCGGCCTCCCTGGCCAGATGCCTGGCACTGGAGGTAAGCTTCAGCCAGTAGAGGTGGGGTGGGGAGGAACCAGCCTGCTTGTCTATTTTGGGTGTGTCCTGAAGAGTCTCAGGGCAGACAAGCAGTCTGTGAAGACCTCAAGGCCTGTTGAAGGGCATGCTCGGGGATTTTCCTGTCCAGCCCTGGGAGCTTGGCACTGGCTTGCTTGAGGCCTGAGGTCCTTCCTGAGGGTTTTCAGGCTATGAGCACTACTTTCTCTAACCATCGGCCTCCTCACAAGGCGCTCCTCATGCTTAGAGAGGGGTTGGCCCAGGTACCACTCTTGAAGAGGGATGCCTCCTGAGGTGGAAGACAAAGGTCTTCGGGGACATTTTGCCAGTCTTTTCCAAAAAGGGGGTCTAGTTTGGGGAACCCCTTTGGCACACGACGGTAGTCCCTGCCTACAAGTTGAATCTTAAGTCTGGCCCAGGCTTGTGATAGGCTTTAGGACAGAGCCTAAAATCTAATGTTAGGCCTACCAAAATCCTAAGGGATCTGCCAAATCTTATGGTGAAAAAACTTCAACTGTACACACACACACACACACACACACACAAAGTTGTAAAATTATGTACTGAACTCTGGCACAGCCTTCATCTGGTCACCAGTTACCAATATTTGCCACATAGTTCCCTAGCCCCCAATGCAGAAGCAGCCCAAAGTCGCCGACATCATTTGGCCTCTGTTGTTGAGTTAAGAACAAGGACACTGTCTTTCCCAACCAGAATGTGGCTTCAAACTGGGACAGGAACCCCAGCACTGTACTTACCAGCTTTACCCAGAGTCTCTGACAGGGCATAGGACCCTCCCTCCCGTCCTGGTCAGGAACAAATCCTCACAGTTCTTTCCCCTTTCCAAACCTTGGCATTTTTTGAAGGGCTTGGTTATTTTGAGGCTCTGGCTGTGTGTCCTGTTTGTCCCGGGGGGTGGGGGTAAACCATGAGCAGGGACACTCCAGTCCCTTGGGTCTATCCTGAGTTGTCCTTATTCTGAGCCTGTCCACAGAGGGACAGAGGCACCCAAAGATGGAGCGCTTAGTTCAAAGGCATCCCAGTGGCCCACGGGTTGTGCTTGGGTGCACTGGGTGCAGCTTTACTGGAGGTCCCTAGGGAGACAGAGCCATCACCAGTCTGTCCAGGGCTTTGGCCCCACCCACCTTGGTTGTCTCCACTTAACCTGAGCCTTGACTTTCTTTTCTCTGATTAGGGAAAAAAATGACCCCCATGCCACAGGCAGCTAGAATCAATGAGATGATAGAATGATAACCATTGGGTCTCCGTATGGATTCTGCGTGGGGCTCTGTGTCCCTGGACTACTTTCCTTCCCAGGTGAAACCAAGGCTTGAGGCTAAGAAGATCTTAGAGCCTGCTGACCAGCCTGGTCTCGAACTTGTCTTGGAGAAGACATGGGGCCAGCATGTGGTGCTATGGGCTTCACAGGCTGGGCTTCTTATAGTGGTGTGTGTTTAGGGGGAGGGAAGGCTGTGGCAGAGGGGCCCTGTGACTCATCTCTATCCTGTGTTTCCTGTCTTTTTCCTTCACTCTGGGATCCCTGGGTACCCCCAGACAATGTTGACTCCCAGCCCCAGAGGCTGAGGATGTCGATGAAAGGCCATTCCGGATGTGCAGGCTGAGACCGATGGAGTGTGGGAAGCCTCGCTTTGCTGTTCCCCCCACCTCTTGCAAGCAGCAATAAGCTGCCTTGGGTTGAGGGAGGGGCTGCTAGAGGCTCAGGGTTTGTTCCTGATCTGAGCCTATGGTTGGCTTCTCCTGTCTTTTGCCTGAGCAGTGGTACCCTCAAAGGTCCTTGACTCTCAGCTTTTGCCCCAGGTGATGGCTGAGCTGTGTCTGCCCTGGGGGGACAGAGCAATCCCTGTATTGCAACTGTCCCTGGCTCCCTACCTCCATCAATCTGTCCTTGCATGGCTTTAATGCTCACATGTGGATGGTTTCCCAAACTTAGAGAATTTCCCAGCCCAATGCCTGGCCTTGTGGAATGTGGGGTAGGGCATCCCTTAGTTGATCTGTTGGGGAGAGTCGGCATCCCTGCCCATACTACCTGAGTTCCACTGTCTATTTTTGACTTTGCAGCAGAGGGGCCCCAGGAGCCCAATCCCACCTTGTGGAATGACCCTATTGAATTGTCCTCGGGTGAAGGTCCCCTGGAGAGCACTAGCCACAAACAAGAATTTGCAGTCTCTGGCCCCCCATTCCCCACCTCGGCTCCAGCACCAGAGGACAGCACCCCTCCAGCAAGAGTGGACCAGGATGGAGGTAAGGCGTGGGCAGAGCAGGAAAAGGGGAGGGAGGTGGATAAGAGGGAAGGAAGGCATGCGGGGGCCAGGCCTAGGCTGGATTTGGGAGTGGGAGGGGTAACATGGTCCTCTGTCCTCCACAGGATCACTTGGGCCAGGCGCCATTGCAGCCATCGTGATCGCTGCCCTGCTGGCCACCTGCGTTGTGCTGGCACTCGTGGTCGTCGCGCTAAGGAAGTTTTCTGCTTCTTGAAGCCAATAAAAGAGCCGCGCAGGCCCCGCTCGCGGCGACTCTGTACCTTGTGCTCTTCTTTGTCCCCTCTGAGTGCCCGCCTGTGTGCACGTGCTGCGGCGTGCGAACCTGGACGGGGGCGTATTGCTGGGCCACGCCGCGTGCCTTGGGTAGTGGGTGGAAAACTCCAGACAGGCAACATGTGTATGCGTGGCCACGTGCATGTGTTGTGCTCCGAGCTAATCAGCGCAGGTGTCTGCTAGGCACCACTGTGCTCCCACTGCAGTGTGTCTGAGGCACCTGCCCCATGCTGTGACTCGGAGGGTGGTGGGGGAGCACTTCTGCCTAGTGTGACTGGCAGAGGGGAAGGGAGCTGGAGAGCTGGGTTCAGGTTCACCCTATTCCTAGAGACCAACCTAGGAGGACCAGTCTCTTAAGGATTGACATTGGATGTGGTTGTAAAGCTTTTGACCCTGACTCGGACAGGAGTGGCCATATCCTAACTCAGAACCCCAATCCTTGTGTCTTCACCCCCTCCTCCCAGGAGCCAGAATTTTCCAGACTCTGACCATTCATACTCCTGAGGGGCTCGGGTTACTGTATATGCTCTCCTGGGGGGTGTTCTACCTTTTCCAGCTGACCCAGAAGTTGGGGAGTAACTTGGGATAGAATGGGGGGTAGGGATGGTTGGGTAAGCCAGGGTAAGAGCTGTTACCCTCTGGTTGCAATGTGGCAAGTTGTGATATCCTTCCAGGAATGCTCAAGGGACTGAGACATCTCCAAGAGCTGGGCTGTAATATCTGTGGGAAGATACTACAAGGTCCAGTAACTTGAATAGGCCTGTTCTGGGTCAGGCACAGCAGTACATGCCTGCAATGTCAGTACTTAGGAGGCTGAGGTGGGACTGGGAGTTTAAGGCCAATCTGGGCTCTGCTGGAAGATGGTCTCAAGAACAATCGGAAGGCCTGTTCTGATGTAGAACATCTGGCAGATGCCCAGTGCCCTGGACACTTTTCTGGGACAGAGTAGAAGGAATACCCTGGGATAAAAATGGCCAAACGAGGGTGCCTGTGCAGGCGGGCCTGGGTGGGAATAGCAGTTCCCTACGGAAGCAGCAGACAGGAACATCCGAGGCCAGTGTCTGGATCAGGTATAGAGTCTGGGACCCAGGGCTAAAGTCAGATTCCCTAAAGGACCACTACTTACTGAAACCTGAGGCCCCAGTGGCCTTGTAACCATGGGCTCACGCTGCCCCAGGAGTCCCCCATTACCTCAGAGAGCCCTTTCTTGAGTCCCTCCATAAGCAAATCCATTCCCATCTCAAGACCCATTGTTGGCTGCTCCCCCCTTCTCCGGAAAAGGCCTCTCCTATTGGCCTGAAAGCCTGCTCCTTCCTCCCAGCCCAGAACCAAACGCCTGGTTGCTGTGCAATAAAGAACAGGTCTCTACCTCTCGTTTCATACAGGATGCTTCTTTTAATGCAGCCAAAAATGATATTTGCTTTTCTCAAAACCATGACCATAAAGGATGCAGTGACCAATTCATTCTGCAAAACACCTGGGCTCCTTCAGGGGCCAGGAGACACACGTGACATCAAGCCCTTCAGGGAGCTAGAGGTGGCATGGACCCTCAGCTAAGCTCTGGGAGGCCTGCTGAGGGCAGGGCTTGGCCGTGCAAAAGAGGCTGGCAGAGGCACGGGGATGGGCAGGCAGAGTCAGCACTGCTCACCAAGCTCCCTTGGGCAGGGGTGGCCCATCGGTGTGCCCAGTAGACTCTTAGCTGCTTCCAAGGTAGGGAAGGACACGTGCAGTTCAGGGGATCCTGACGGTGGTTACCTTCCACCTGCCTGCTGCCAGGGACCCTTGTGTGGGTCTCTTCCAGTCCCTGGAAGGTCTCTGGAGAATGCCTGCCCTCTTCTCCCTCCACGAGGCTGGAGGGTGGTGGTCTAATACTGCCTAAGTACTTAGCCTTCCGCCAGGGTGTAAGCAAGCGAGTGGCCAGGATGCTGGAACATCCACTGCGTGGGCAGGGACAGAACAGGCCCAAGCCACTCCTGCTGCCTGGGAAGGCACTGACATTCTTCCCTAAAACCCTCTGAATCTGTCAGGCATCTCTGCTGGGCCTGCTTCCCATCCCTGCCCACACCCTCTCCTTCAGGCTGGTGCCTGAGCTGGGGGGGGGGGATTCATTGACGATTCCGGCTGCCCAACTTCCTGCGGTCCTTATTCTGGCTGCGCTGAGGGTCCTCCATCTTATGCACTCGGAAACATTCCTTGAGGTTCTGGGAGCGGATCTTGGGGTTCAGGATCTCCTCTGTCATGGAACTGGGGAACCAGCCTCTCTCCTGGTCATGCAGTCGTTCACCAAAGATCCACCCTGCAAAGAAGTTAGTAGGGTCGGGAGCTCTACAGGAGAGGGGGAGGCTAGGCTGGGGCTTCTTCTTAGCTAGGATTCCCCTCTGTATGGGGAGCAAGGATTGAGCCATCCTTAGGAGTTCGGCATTTCTAGAGGGCAGTAGCTTGGCACCCTACCTAAGCTTAGATTGTCCCTACTATGTGCTACGAAGCACATGGAGTATAAAGAACCAGGCTGCAGGCTCTCCCATGAGTGGGAGCCTATTTTGAACTTTGCTAGGCTACCTCATACCAGGACAGGAGACTTGAAGGGTCACTCTTAAAAGAGGCATTCAAGGGACCAATGTAGGAGAGAGCTGACCCCTGACTCAGCAAACCTAGACATTGACTGGACATATTCTCTCAGAATCTCACCCAGAGAGTCAAGTGGTTGCAGTGGGAGGGCTGCTATAAACTGGGGATACCCTGAGTCCCCAAGTGTCCTGATCTCTTTTCTCTGCTGTCTTCCCTCTCCTAGAGGTCTTGGCCAGGCTTGTTAAATGGGTCTCTACCCAATGTTCCTCAGGCTACCTTAGGAGGGGTATGAAGCAGTATACTATGTCGTAGAAAGGGCAGGGGGGACCCTGGGACCCACAGAGGGATATTGTGAAGATCACTTGGTTTTCTAACCATGACTCAGTACAAAGAAAAGGATGGGGGCCTTTGTTCCTAGGTAGTTTGGTCTTCTCTGTTGTAACAACATCAGGTTATCACGTTGTGCCCAGGCCACCATAAAATTTCAGGGATTCCCCCCCGTCTTTCATCCTGAATGGTGGAATTACACGTGTGTGCCATCCTACCCACCTACTCCTGAGATTTTGATGAGGAAGAGTTAATACACAAAAGTCAAAGTATGCCAACAAGAAAGGGGGCTGGAGTTTAAATGGGCAGGAGCTACAGAAAAACTCCAGATGGAGCTAATTCTGCCTGCCATCCACAGGGTGGGCAGGAGCAGGGCTTCTTAGCCTGGTGGTCACAGACATCCCCAGAAGCTTGTGGTCAAACTGGTTGAGGTCAGGGTCAAGCTCCCTCCAAGGGGAGTCCGTAGCCAAGTCTGGGAGGGAGGCAGAGAACCACCTTCGAGGTCTGCTCTAAGAAGAAGGAGGCTCACAGCCCACAGGAATGGAAGGAAGGCTCAGAAGTCTGAGGAAAGCCAATGAATCCTGGGCTCAGTGCTCAGCAGAATGCCCTAGGAAGTACCAGCACCAGTAAAGATGAGGGGTTCTGCCTGCCCACCTGCTGACTGCAGCATCTAGTGCTATATCTAGGCTATAGTCCTTTCTCCCTTGGCTGGCCAAGATGGAGAGAACTGGGGGCCTCACCATCCTCCGTCTTCTCTAGGATGTTCAGGATGTCTGCCAGTTCCAGCGTCAGCTCATCCGGCTGCTGTGCCACGTAGGGGTGGACACACTGGACCTGCGGACAGTCTGCAGGGGAGGGGGAGAGGGGTAAGGTGTGGCCCCCATCATGGGCTCCACCCTGGTCCACAATTCTGCCAGCAGTGGGTGGCTGAGTCCTCTCTGAAAACAGGACCTGGGACTGTACAACAGTGAGAGGTTCCCTCTGAGAGAGAGGTCGCACCGCAGGGATGCTGTGCTGGATGACCGTGAATTCTGGGAAAGGGAGGAAGGGATTCACTAGCCATGGTGGAGCTATCAGCCTAGAAGACAAGAGAAACCTCTTGTTCTTAAGTGTGACCCTGTGAGCAGTTCAGGGTGAGGACAAGCCAACGGGCTGGGACGGTAACCTCTTGGCAAGGCAGACAGACTCATGTTTCTCTGGGGGGTAGACAACTGGAAAACCCAAAGAATACTGGAGTTTGGGTCCGAGATTCGGCCATCTGACTCTTAGGACTCTGGGACTTCCGCTTCTTTCTTAACCATCCAGTATACAGGGTATTAAGCTCCTGCCTGGTGGACGATGGACCTCCCTGGGAGAGTCCCTTCCCACCGGCTGCCCTGAGGCTGAGGCCCAGTAAGTCCTAGCCAAAGCCAACCTAGAGCCTCCTTTCCAAGTCAGAGACTCACCCAACAGCCGAGATGTGAAGGATACAAACTTGGTCCTCCTGTTGGGGGCCAGTGAAGTCATCCAACGCTTCATCTCGCTCCTGCATAGGAAGGGGACAGACAGTGCCCAACTGCAGAGCCAACACCGCCCGATGGTGAGCTTAGGCCTTCCGGTCAGCTACTTTGTACGCCTGGCTCTGATAACACCAGGACAGCTCAGTTCACTGCACAGGGACCCCGCCACCCTGCATTCCCCACAGGCCAGGGGTTTGAAGTCTGACAGACTGAGGAGCCATCCCTGAGGTCCTGCAAGCGGCTAGCTCTCAAGGTATGTTGCTGTGAAGCCACAGTCTCCAGGGAGTGGCTATCCTGGCTGCTCAGATGTGGGATAAGTATCCATTTTACAAGATGGACTTGTCCTCCTTGCCCAGGAATGTACAGCCATCCATGCCATCTAAACCCCACCATGAAGAGCCTGCAAAAGCCTCTACCAGAGTCCCCACGGGAAGGAGTCATGCCGGGTAGTGTGAGCAAGCCTTCTACAGATGTGTCTTGAGCCCTGTTTTACCTATGGGGAAGACAAGCCTATGAGTGGTGCTGGGTGTGGCTCACAGCGCTGGACACTCACTGGGAGGATGCCTTCAGCATATAGGTGGCCTCCCGGTCATCTGCGTTTTCCAGCAGCCGCAGGATGAACACATTAGCCAGTGTCTGGCCCTGGTCCTCCAGCTCCTCCACTCGCAGCAGGCCCCTTGGAGCAGAATCGAACACCTGGTACTTGTCTCTGCGGAACAAGGAAGGCCGGGTGGACTTGTTGGTCTCAGGAGGACCCTTTGGCTGGCTGGAAGAACCAGCAGATGGCCCTAGCCATTCTTTACCTCCCCTGGGAAACCCCCAGCATGCCTGTCCCCTGCTCCTTAAAAGGGCTCCCATCCTGGGCTGTGGCAGAGCAGTGGCCACTTTACTGAGCTCAGTGTCAGACACGGTGCAGGCTTCCCGCATTTGCAGGAGGCAAACGGGTTCATTCAGGGAGGCTCCACCGTGGCCCAAAGCAAGAGCACAGAAGGCCTTTGAAAACCTGACCCTAACGACAGCTACACTGCCACCTGAGTATCTCCCACCGTGCTCACACTCAGGCCGGGGCCTCTCCAGTGCCAGGCTCACCCAGGGATCTGCCGGCAGATCACCAGCAGGTCATTGAAGAGGAAGAGGTAAATCTCTCTGAAGAGCTTCTTGGTCCGCAGGGTGCGGGAGGTCTTGGGGCCGGACATCTGCTGTAGTTCACCTTGCTTCAGCAGCCACCGGGAGTGTGAGATGATAGGAACTGACTGGGGGTGGGGGAGGGGAAGGGGGTCAGGCGGCAGCACCCTAGCACCCTCCTGAGGATCCTACAAATGCCACACCTGGAGTAAAGCTGAGAGTGTGCAAGGACTGTGTGGGGCCATACACTCCCTGCCACCGGCCCTGCAGTGAGACAACAACAGGTGTACATATGTGTCATGAGTGTGTGTGTGTGTGGTGCATGTGTGCTGTGTGTGTGTTGTGATGTCTGTGTTCCCACACTTGAGCTTCTGTGCTCATGCCTGTGCTTTGGTATTTCCATGTATGAATGTATGTGCACATGTGCATGTGTGTGCACATGTGTGTATGTGTGTGCACATGTGTATGTGTGTGTATGTGTGTGTGCATGTGTGCATCATTGTATGTGTATGTGTGAATGTGTTCGTGTGTGCATGTGTGTGTGCGCATGTGTGCACGTGTATGTCTGGGCATGTGTGCATACTTGTATATGTATGTGTGCGTGTGTGTGCATACTTGTATGTGTGTGTGAATGTGTATGTGGGTGCGTATGTGTATGTATAGTATGTGTATGTATATGTGTGTGAGCACGTGTGCATGTGTATGTGTGTGTGGGCGTGTATGTGTGTATATGATCATCATCCCATCAGGTTCAGCTTGCTTGATGTAGCCTCAGAAGTCAAGTTTACAGAAGAAAGGAAATAATGGTGCCCCACAGGAAAAGAAGCTCAGTGCTGCAGGGGCAAGGTGTTGTCCAGGGTTGCCATGCACTCTGCAGTCAGCCCAGCAGGTGCCATTCCAGAGGTATCTGAAGGTCCCTCCCAGCCTCCAGCTGGACTCAGTTCCCAAACTCTGACCTCTGGGACCCTTTGAGTTTTGCTCATGCTAGACCAGTGCTCTCCTGAGCTACATGAACGGCTCTCCAGGTCCCTCACTAGACACCATGGACCAATATCCGAGTCACCAGAAATCCAGAAAAAGGAAGTGGCTTGCCAATCCCTCAGCACTGAGAGTCCCTGAGCCCATGCATTGACTGCTCAGGATCAACCAGGTAGTAACAGTGCCACAGTCACAAAGGCAGGCAGCTGAAGGCCCACAGCTCTCAGAGGGTAAATCTGGGCAGAGTGCTTCCACCACTGGGGAGGGTGCACAGGGGTACAGGCTAGACTGCCTATGCCTCTGGCTAGGGTGGGCATGGGATGACCCCGATCTTGCCAGGCTGACCTTGATCTTGAACTCCATCTTCTTCTGGATGCTGATCATCTGTTCTGTGCGGCTCATCTTCCGGACACCCTCGTTGCACGCCTTTACCACCTGGCAGAGGGAGGACTCGTCAGGCCAGTCTGCCGGGACGAGACCGTTATGTCCAGCAGCTGACACTGACTGACTGGCCTCAGGCTGGCAGGAACTCTTTCTCTACCACACTCTGGAACTAAGTGAGGATTCGCTGTGTGGTCCAGAGCAGCGGTTCTCAACCTGTGGGTCGAGGCCCCCTGGGAATTGAACGACCTCACCACAGGGGTTGCGTCTGCTGCAGATACCTACATTACAACTCAGAACAGTTACAGCATTACAGTTATGAAGTAAGAACGATGATAACTTTATGGTTGGGGGTCACCACAACATGAGGAAACTGTATTAAAGGGTCACAGTCTTAGGAAGGCTGAGAACCATGGCTCTAGAGGATGATTTAATCTCCTTGTCCTTGACTAGAAAGCCAACTTCCCAGTTCATGAGGATGGCGTCTTTCTCCTCAGCTTGACTAGGAAAGGAAAGGCTCCACATTGAACTCTCACCCCTAGGGGTGCCCAGGCTCCCCATTTCCCTGGAAGGCAGCCAGGAACCAACAAGCCATTAATGCTACATTTCCCCTGGGCCTCCATCTCCAGGACCAGTGTCTTAAATAACTCATGGGGTCTAGGACAGAGCCTGGCCTGATGCTTTGTCAGTGTTAATAAGGGCAGAGCAGAAAGAAGCACGGAGGATATTCCTGGTAGTGTAGCTTAGAATGAGAAAATCTGTCACCAATTTCAGTTGTCCATTAAGTAGCACCGACTGAGACACAATGTATCCATGCCCCCAGGGCTCTGAATCTCATGTTCAACTGAAGAGCAAAGGCTGTGCTTTAGATACAGTCTCTGATTGTAAACAGTTATGGTGGTAAATGCTATGTGTGTATGTGTCTGTGTGTCTGTGTGTGTCTGTGTGTGTCTGTGTGACTGTGTGTGTCTGTGTGTGTATGTGTGTATATGCGTGTATGTATATGTGTGTGTGTGCACATGTGCTTGGCTGTGTGTGTATGTGTGTGTGCATGTGTGTGTGTGAGAAAGAGAGAGAGAGAGCTTTGCTATCTCCATTTTGCTCATGTTCATTTTCTAAATTTTCTTGTATTTGATCATTGATTATTTTTTGAATGAGAAAAAAACCCCCCCTTTTAAAAAAATAAGGAAGCAAGATAAACAGAGTATCTCTTTCATCAAAAGGAGAGAAGAGGGGTTGGGGATTTAGCTCAGTGGTAAGCGCTTGCCCTAAAGCCCAAGGCCCTGGGTTGGGTCCCCAGCTCAAAAAAAAAAAAAAAAAAAAAAAGGAGAGAAGAGTTTAAAATAGGAAACACACCAGGCCCCTGTCCCACCTCTGAGACAGCCCTCTGGGGCGGGCAGGCCCCTAGCAGGTCAGAGATCACCACACCATCCGGGGTGTTGCTGCCCAGTAGGGCCTAGAGAAAAAATTGTATGGCTCATTGGTGGGGGCCAAGTGCCCAGTACAGCACTTGACAGGCACACACGGCCCAAGAAAGCAGCTGATGCCCACAGACAACCCATTTCTGTCATCGAGGAGGACCAGGAGTCGGGGACACTCCTAGGCAGGGCTCTGGGTCAGGGGACAAGGGGCTGCAACAGGCTTTGGGATTGCAACAGAGGTTTATGTTGGTAAAGAGGGCCAGGCAAGTGCCCCCACATGCAACCTGGACACATGAGCAGGGGTAGAGAACTGCAGAGGAGGCTCTGACAAAGCCACATAAGGCAGGAATTCTTTTCCCTCAGTGACTCTTCCAGATTGCAAAAGTAAACCTCAGAATACAGAGACAGAATGCTAAGAGGAATAACGGTAAGAGAGGTCAGTAGGGCTATCAATCAAGAAGGGACATGGCTCCCGGGGGCACACCGGTGGAAACAACTCACCATTTCTAGCTCCTTGTGGGCATCCAAGGCAGTGCCTTCACGCTCAGACCCTTCCTCCACTCTCTTCAGGATGTTCTGAAGGCAAGATGGAGTTGTATTACCCCACCTCTTCCCTGTCCCGTTCCCCTTCCTCCCACACTGGTTGTCAGCTCTCAGATGCAGCTTTAAAGATGTAACACACATAGCCCTTCACTGGATGGAGAGAGGGTATGGGGCCCTCAGCCAGGCCAGGGATGAATGCCTTGGCCCAGCGTGCTAATGGGAAGCCCAGGCCTCAGTAGTATGGCCCCGAGGGCCTGTAAATACTCTGTGCCAATGCAGATCCACTGGTCCATCAAGAGCAAAGCACAGGGGCAGTGCAAAGCAGCAAGGGACCCTGGTCACTCAGGCAGGGCTCAGGGCTAGCTCTGTCCCAGGTGAGGCATAGTGATTACACCAGGTCCGCCCTCCCTGCCTCCCTTCTGGGAGTCACTGGAGATGGAGTGAGGAGTCATCATGGCACTGGTCCTGAGACCTTCACTGACCGGTCTTTTTCCTGTAAAGTATCTTTTCCTCAATCCTTCAGTTCAGTTAACTTGGCTTCTCTCACTCTCGGGCCAAGTAGAACCCTGTCTACTTTTGTACTGGCTGGTTTTGTGGGTCATGTGACACAAGCTGGAGTTATCACATACAAAGGAGCCCCCCTTGAGGAAATGCCTCCATGAGACCCAGCTGTAAGGCATTTTCTCAATTAGTGATCAAGGGGGGAGGACCCAGCCCATTGTGGGTGATGCCATCCCTGGGCTGGTGGTCTTGGGTTCTATAAGAAAGCAGGCTGAGCAAGCCAGGGGAAGCAAGCCAGTGAGCAACATCCCTCCATGCCTCTGCATCAGCTCCTGCCTCTAAGTTCCTGTCCTGTGTGATTTCTAGTCCCCAACTTGCTTCTCTGTCATGGTATTTTGTACAGGAACAGAAACCCTCAGACAACTTTCCTCTGTGCCCGCTCTCCGCCTCTGTAGCAGCCGCAATGAACACTGACAAATGTCAACCACATCAGGTGAGGCTGGAACCTGAGACACTCCTTCCCCCACTTCTTGCCCACACCTCTGCATCCTTCCCATCATGCTTTGCGGGTCAGTGCTGGCCCTGCTCCTATGCATCTTCTTTCCCCAGCACCTCTGAACATTCAGTTCCCTCTACATTGTGGGTTTCTTCTTCCAGATGTTGATGCAGCTGGCTCCTCTAAGCTGAACCTCCCTTCAATCTTGCTTGTCTTTCTTGACTCCTCCGACTGGCAGTACCCAGGCAGGCACCCTCGACTGAGTTAACTCCCTTCTAATCCTCACAGCTATGCCCACTTTTCTGGTTACATCCGCCAATCTTTCCTTCTGGAATAGAGCTGAGTCCTCATTGCTCAACAGGACCCTAGTTGACCCTTATTTAACAAATGGATTCCCTAAAATATTAGCAGAGAGGTAGAAGGGGCAACGGCTTGGACAGGGGAGGCCGGCAGAGCCTGGGGCACGGTGAGGGGTGACACCTGGACCAGCAGCTTGAGTCTCGTGATCCTCTGGAAGGGCAAGATGAGGAAGGAGGAGAAGGGCAGGCCCTTGCACTTGGGGTCCAGCTCCAGCTGTGCGATCAGTTCCCGAAAAGCCGTCTTCTCCTGTCTGAAGATCCAGACACAGGGGACTGTCTCTGAGCTCAGGCCCTGGAGGGGTGAATAGAAGATGCTCCCCACCCTCCCTCCCCCTCCTCATTTTTTTTAAATGGGAAATAAACTGTTCATGTAAACGTCAAGTAACAATAGTGGCTCCGTATGCCAGGCCGTGAAGACTTGGCAAAGCATGATTCGTGTGGGAGGGGTAAGAATCCCATTGTAGCCAAGGTTATGAATCAGACATACAATTAGATGACTTCACCCAGCAGGAAGCCGAGGCAAGGTAAACCCACGGAGAGATGGAACCCACAGCAGGCTCCAGGCACCTGCCAGGAGAGCTTGGCCACATGGCCCAGTGCTGCTGCAGGCCGGGAAGACGACTGCCGGAGACTTACTGCACGGTAGCAGCAGACATCAGGGCAGTCACCATACCTGCTGCTAGTGGGCGCAGATTCCCCCATCTGCACCCACAGGGCAAAGTGCCATGGTGACCAGCTACCCTGGGGATTCTTGGGAACTGCAAGACACCGACACCTATTCTGCTCCCTGCTTAATCTGAGAAACAGCGCCTGATTCCCACCACCTTCCAAATAGTTGCTGGAAAGCACCCAGATGAATACCCTAGATACTCAAAAGTTTAAAATGTCCACTTCAAACATGTGGCTGGATAGAAACGCCACCCAATCCAGATGCTATTTGGACAGTGGGCATGCGCCCACACTGAAACCCTTCTGGCTCGCCATCTACAACAAGCCTAGAAGCCATGGGGAAACTGACTCTGTCACGAATGACTAGAAACACACACAAACACACTCACACTCACACTCACTCTCTCTCTCTCTCTCTCTCTCTCTCTCTCTCTCTCTCTCTCTCTCTCTCTCTCTGCCGGCTGCAGGATGCTTCTTAGCAACTGTCACCGAACTGCCACCTTTGACCCACAGCTTCTCAACACGGTAGCTGCTGCCGTGTGCCAGGCAGAGTCTGCCAGCCTCCTCAGGCAACCTGTGTAGATCCGTCTGTCCTGATGAGGCCCCCAACCTTGCCTTTGTTCTCAGGGCCCTGCAGAGACCCTATGTCTGGGACTGCAAACCTGGTCCACTATAGGTTCTCCTACTGGAGAGACTTTCGTTTTGTTTTGTTTTGCTTGCAGGGGTGTGTACCCTTCCCTGTGCTTCAGAACAAGGTCATGAAGTGGGGGATTGGCTCCCAGTTCACATGCAACACACGACCAGCCAAGGCTCCTGCCTGCCCACCATTGGCTTTCTTACTTCACGCCCATGTTTCCAATGTTCTAGACCTTGGATCATCCCCGTGGCTAAACATTATTTCCTGCAGGGATTTTCTGGCCTCTGAGGACACAGGTTTGGAGGCTTTAGAAGGCTCCCCTAGAGCACAGGTAGACTACGGGTTTTCTAGTGTCACCAAGATGCTCAGGGAACATGCTAGAGTTGGATGTTGCCACCTGCCTGACTAAATTGTGTGACTTAGTGTGGTCCTGGGGAACGCCCAGACAAGGATGGCTGAGCCCGGGCAGGGTATACTCACAGGAGTTGCTTGTACGTCCTTTCCTGGTAGGTCTGGTTACTGACGTAGGTGATGTAGACCGAGAAGTGATCAGCCGCATAACGGTACACGATGTCACACACATCTGAGATGACAATGTTCTCCTCCATGCGGTGTTCCAGCTCCAGCAAAAACCTGCAAGAGGCAGAGGCGGGGCTGAAGGCGCCCGAAGGCACCTGGAGACCAGAGTGCCGGGCTGGACAGACCAGCACTCCCTCTCAAGGAGGGTGGGGCCTGCGTGCTCGTGGCACATCTGAACACAACGGGGAACAGCCGTGGTCTCAGGTATTAAGACAGGGAGAGGGCACGAGGCTCACCTTTATCTCTTAGTGTGTACTGATGTGTTTGCAGGTGTAACAGAGTGGTGACCGAGCTGTGTCTCACAATGGTCCCCTGGGTACTAGGAGAGGCAGGGATTGGATGAACCTAGACTGGCGTCCTGCTCATCGCTCATTAAGCCAGTGGCCAATGCATGGGGAGTGTAACATGGGGGGTCCCTACTTCTGTGTTGTAGAATTTTCCCAATTAAAACTGGAGCTTGTGAACCACAAGCTCAGAGATCTCACGGGTTGCTCTCGCATCACTGAGCCGACACTCCTAGAAGTTACTGGTAAGAGGAGAGGACGGCTACCAGGGGAGGCAGAGACTACGAAGGAAAGACAGGTGTCAGGGTAAAGGGGGCGACTGGAGGACCCCTGCACGGACAGCAAGAGCAGTCCAGGCTTCCACATGTGACACTGAGTGACCCTCACTGAAGGGGAGGGCTGCCTCTGCCACGGCCCACCTAATCTGAATGTGGGAAGTTGGCCTAGTGCTTCTGAGGTTACTGGGAAGTGCTAGGTGAACCCTTCATCCAATTTTCTCTCCTCCTCCTCTTCCTCCTCCCCCTCCTCCTCCCCTACAGGAGCTCACTTCCTCCTTTACCCAAGTCCAACTGCAGGAAACTCGGATTCCACATTTTTTCCTGGGTTGTTGGACACTTCATGGGAGAGGAGAAGGAAGCAGTAATTTGGGCAGCGCTGGCACTGGCCTGCAGGGAGCTTAGGCTTTGGTATTTCTGGGCGAGCGGTTCTTCCCAGATGACCTTGGCCATTGTCATGAGACCCATACAGATTGGCCTGTGGGTTTCATACATCAGATTCAACTCAACGTCACTCTAACGGGTGTAGGAGAGTCCTCCAACTCACAGCACCATAAAGATGCACAGGTCTCAGAGGCTAAAGGGAAGAGGCTCAGGGGTGACAGTGACCAGCCTGCTGGAGAAGACAACGGGCCTTTTGGTTTACATCTATGTGTATGCACTCTTGTATGTGTGCGAGCGTGTGTGTGTGTGTGTGTGTGTGTGTGTGTGTAGGTCAGAGGTCAAAGGTCAACTTCAGGTGTCATTCCTCAGGAGCCATCCACCTAGTTTCTTTTGAGACAATCTTTCATTAGTCTGGAGCTCACCAATTAGGCTAGACTGGCTCGCTTGCCAGGCAGCCCCAAGGACTCTCCTAGCTCCCCATCCCTAGACCTGGAATTACAAGTGTACCCTACCGCCTCGAGTTTCGTGTGGGTTCTGGGATCAAACTCAAGTCCGCATGCTTGCAAGACAAGCATTCTACCCCACTGAACCATCTCCCCCGTGCCTAGAGTCATTTTATCCACCCTATTTCTTTATGCAAAAATCCAGAACCTTCAAAGGTATAGAAGCCCAGCTGGTGGTAGGCATGGGCCCTGGTGTCAGCCACATGCCGTCATGGAGAGGATAGAAGAAGGTGGACACCAGTGCTCACCGCTCACTGACAGCCATGACATCCAGGACATTGGAGAAGAGGATGTGGGCCTCGGACGGGTGCAGGATCTTCTTCAGACGTTCGTTCTCCATGAAGTGCGACACCAGCAGGTTCAGGCTCTTATAGTAGGAGGCCTCGGAGGTGACCAACTCAAACATGGCCTGTGGGGACACAGAGGAGACCTCGTTGTCATTGCTAAGAAGAGCTGAGAACGTCCTTAGATGCAGCTGTGGTGGCAGTCGTGTGGCTGAAGCCAATGTGCCCTGGTGCAAAGGAGACAACCCCTCATTCTTGCCAAGCACACTGTCCCCGCCTGCCACCTGACGACAAGCTAGGGGCCAACCTGTAGCAGCAGCAGCATGAGAGGCAGGCCCTATGACAGAGCCAGATGGTGACGAAGGTGACTCCGGCCTCGGTTTATTGGTGTAGATGATTAGATGAATGGTAGGCCCCTGCCTGCTCTCATTTTACAGGAAATAAATCAAGATGCCCATCAGGAAGGGTGCAGTTTTGAGTGACTTTTACTCTTTTTTTCCCTTATAGCTATGGAATTATCTTGAAAAAAAAATCCCAACTAAGCCTCTGTTATTTCTTTCAACATCTGATTTTATATTTTATAATGTAAGTTTTAAAAAGGCAATTTTCATTTTGAAAAGAAAAAAAAAACCAGAAAAGGAAACATAAAATGTTTACTTCAGCCTTCAGGAGTACCTTTCTCCTGTATCAGCATCGCCTTACCGATGAGATGTACTCAAAACTTGGCTAGCTTGCCGTTAGCGCTTGTCAATAACCCACCCCAAATCCAGCGGGAGCCACGCCCACTGTCTGTCCAGTCCTCTCCACGGTCTCTTGACCCAGGGCTGGTTTAGATGCCTGAAGGGACAGTGTGGCAGGTTGAACTATTGACCCCTCCAAAAGTATTCTCGCTCCCTGGTCTCCAGGACCTGCAACTGCGCCCTTGAGTGGGACTGGGTCTTTGCAGCTGTGCTTGGATAGAAGGTCTTGAGGTGAGACCATGAGACCGTTTCGGATTCAGGTGGGGCCCTACCCCTAGCTGGAGGTGTTGAGCTTCGCTTCTGTTGCTGTGATAATATATCAAGGTTAAGAAAGGTTTATTCAGCTCACACTTCCAGGTCATAGTCTGACATTTCAAGGAAGTCAAGGCAGGAAGTTGAAGCAGCTAGTCACACCCACAGCTAAGAGCAGAGAGTGAATCATGTCCCCTTACTCAGCTCGCCCGCCCGGACTCACTCAGGCTCAGGAAATGGCACCATTAACTCTTAGTCTGGGTCTTCCTATGTCATAGAGAATAAAATAATTGTCCACAGACAAACCAACAGGCCAGCCTGATCTAGATAATCCAGATGACTCTAGATTGGGTCAGCTGGCAATGAAAATTAATGAAATTGCTGTAGATACCTCCAGAAAGGAAAGGAGAGGAAGGAGACACAGGTAGGTACACGGAGGACGGAGGTGGGGACCAGGGTGGCACCTGGAGACTGGAAGACAAAGGAATGACCCTTCCTTGGCGCTCAGGAGGGAGGGCAGCCTGTTAATGCCTCCACTCAAGCTTCTGGTCCGTACCTTGGGGGAAGGGGGGTTGGGGGTGGTAAATTTCTATCATTCCATGATAATAGTCCTCAGAAACCAGCACACCAGACTGAGGACAGACAAGGGCAATGGGCAGGGGTCTGGCAGTGGAGGTTCCAGCTCCAGGAATTATGGAGGTAGTGGGGAGGGGGGAAGACTAATGTTTGTTCCCAGAACACACATGCCTGGGTGATGGTGGTACAGGTGGGCAACGGGTTTCCCATGCTGTTTCATTTAATCCTCAGGGTCCCCCAGAAGGGATGTGTAGATGTTCATGTTTCATCAAAGTCACATGAGCAATGCCCTCACAGTCATGTGACCTTGATTTGAGAACCTAGATGTTATGACTCCTTTCCAGGTTGGGTCACAGCAAAACAGGATTAACGGAATGTTCACTGCCAGCCAGTGAGCCTGGTGAGGCCCTTTGAGACAGGGAATCCATTTTTAAGTTGGAGATACCTTGTAGCGATGTAAGAAAGTCGACAGAGACATCCCAGCCACCCCCCCCCCCCAGGTACTTGGTCTGCATTTGACTTGAGACAATTCCAATCAGGGTTAAGATGCCATGAACTCGGGCCTGGGACCCAGTGCTGGCTGGGAATTCATCTTTGGTTTGCATCGCTGCCCGTGTCCTTCACAGACAAAAAGGCTACATTGGGCATCAAGTTTTCTGAAAGCTTCTCTGCTACAAATGTTATTAACTCACCTTCTGGCTGTTACATTTAATTTCTCAAAAGAATGCCGACATAACCGGGCAGCCAAGCTCGGAGCACATGCAACTAGCCCGACTGTCTCCATACAACTCATTCACAGACTGAGGGACCCACCATCCCCACACAGCATTGCCTATTAGATGGGGGTGCTCTGAAGAGCACTGTCAGAACACCTGGCACTGTACTTGCCGGTACCCCACCTCACCCTGCTGATGACAGCTTTTGTCCCAGTGACTATGCGGACCAGGATTTGGGGACAGCTGGGACTGGCTATGCTGTGGTTGACAGCAGCAGGTTTTGTCCTGAATCATACAGCTGATGCTGGCTAAGCCCATTCACTAACCTCCCACCCGCCCCTTATCCATTTATAGGTGGTTAGTCATCGGTGAATTTGCCTTGGCCAGGATGTTTGTCTCTATTTAGCTTGCTACATCAGTGTGGCTGTCTTTTCCTTATCAATATTGCTTTTGACTCAGCCACTCAAGCCTTTTACATGGCTCTAGAGGAGAGGCGAGGGATCGGGGGATGTAGCTCAGTGGTGGTTTTTTCCTGCCATGTAAAAGGCTCTCAGCTTGATCCTGGTATACAAGCAAAACCTTAAAAGAAATAAGAAATAAGGGTGCTAGACCCTGTGTGCTCCTCTCTTAGGCATCCATTCAGCCATATGTACCATACACTCCCCGGACACCTGCTATATCTGGTGTAGCACCAAGCCCTGCAAGTGGTCACAGCACCACAGATATCATTACGCAGCTATACCTCAGAGGAGCAGACTGACTGACATCTCTCAGGCAACATTAGGTGTGTGTGTCAGCATGCGTGTTTCAGAGTATGAAGATGTGGTTTGGATAGGAGATATCCACCCACCCCCAGGCTCACATGTCGGAAGCTTGGTCCTCAACTGCTATTCTGGGAGACTATAGAAACTTGGCTACATGAAGTAGGTCCCTGGGGGTGGTCACTCCTTGTCCTAGCCTCTTTCTGTCTCTCCCTACTTTCTGTCTGCTGTGAGGTAAACTGCTTTGCTCTAAGATACACTTTCTGCCACGGGATGCAGCCTGACCTCGAGCCCCACAGCAATGGAGCTGGATGACAATGGGCCAGAGCCTCTGAGACGGTGAGCCAAAATATATCCATCCTCTTTCCTCCTTCTTTGGGACAGGGTCCCTCTATAAAGCCCTGGCAACCCCGGGGCTTGTTAAGTAGACCAGGCTGGCCTTGAACTCACAAACATCTGACTGCCTCTGCCTCCCAAGCACTGGGATTAAAGGTGTGTATCACCATGCTGGACTCTTTACTTCTCAACTATCTCATCACATTGATGTAAAGGTGACATACGTGTGTGTGTGTGTGTGTGTGTGTGTGTGTGTGTGTGTGTGTGTTGATAGAAAGATAAAAATATTGATAGATAGATAGATAGATAGATAGATAGATAGATAGAAAGAAAGAAATACAGATAGAAACATAGACAGAAAGATAGAGAGAAATAGAGAGAGATAGAAAGATAGGTACTGACTGATATTTCAGCAGCTTTTGCTACAGTTTATGAATTAGCCAGGCAGGGCACCATCGTAGCTTCCCTCCCTGGTAGCTGTTTTGTAAGCCAGGCTGCCGGATAGTATCCTCAGAGAACACCCAATTAGACTGACCCAAATTTTATGAATCACAGCTTGGTCCCTCAATGGTGCTCTTAGATCTCAACTCTTCCATTTCTTAGCTGCCAAGAACCGTGAGGATCACAGGATCCCCTGCCTGGACGTCTTTGTGCAGGCTAAGAGCTGGTTAATAGTTGCTGTTTCCTGGACTATCCATCCAGGCGGCTCTGCCGTTGCTGAGGACAGTAACATGTGTGCTTACTGTGCAGCTGGGGTGCCAACAGTCATTGGCCTTGGGTGGTCACTTTGAGCTCCTTGGGTGGCTGTGAGGGGTAAGGTTCATGTACAAAGCACAGTCTGGGGGTCCAGCCATGCACAGAGCATCAGACAGACAACATGGGTATGGCCGCCCATCTGGGCATCTGGGCACTGCTTTATCCAAGGGTAGAAAGTCACTCTGGCCTCTGACCAGAAAGGCAAGATATGTCTGACTCGGGAAGTGAAGTCGGGACTAAGAGGCAAAGGATGACCATTCCCAGGGATGCCAGTGCCCATTCAGAGCGACACTGGGCACACAGGACAAGGGACAAGACGGTGGTGAGAAAGGGTCAGAATGCAGAAAGGTGGTGGCTCTCCATGCGTTATGGGCCCCTACTGAAGGCTCCTGTTCATGTATACAAGGAACATGGATGCACATGCTCACACACAGGCACACACATATACACGTGCACACACATACACACACATGTACACACACGTGCACACACACACATTCTGCCAGGCTGTGAGAAGTAGCCCTGTCTTGTATCTTCTGTACTGGGCCCCAGACCCCAGCCCCAGCATATATTTATAGACTTTTCCATGTCTAACATAGCTTTGTCCTCCAGTGAAAGGGGACTCTGTGTCAGCGCACCCCTCTGGTCACCGGAGATGTGTTCAGAACAGACTTGCCTCTGGGGGAGGGGCAGGGTGGGGCCAGGTGTGATGGTTAGATCATTGATTTGACAGGATCTGGAACTGCCCAGGGGACAAGCCTCTGGGTAGGCCTGTGATGAAATTCCTAGCTTGGGTTGATTGAAATGGGACAATCTACCCTAATGTGAGTAGCATTAGTCCATGGGTTCAAATCCTGAGCTGAATAAAAGGGAAAAACAATCTGAACCCCAGCATTCAGCTTTCTTTGCTTCCTGACTGTGGACAGGCTGTGGCCAGCTACCACACTCCCCTGCCATCTTGCC